>NC_132786.1:85357884-85662403 GCF_048418805.1 Vulpes vulpes
CCTGCAGATTCAGTTCTCCCTGGCTTACAGTTGGCTACCTTCTTGCTGAGTCTTCACGTGGCAGAGAAAGGAAGTTATGGTCTCATATTCTTCTTTCAAGATCATAAATCCCATTTTGGTGGCTGTGGCCACCCTCATGAACTCATCTAAAGCTAATTACAGGGACACCTGAGTGGCTCAGTGGTTGAGCATCTGCCTTTGACCCAGGGTGTGATCCCAGGGTCCTGGGGGTGGGGTGGAACATATCAGAGTCCAGGGAGCCTGCTTCTCTCTCTGCCTATGTCTCTGCCTCTTTCTCTGTCTCTATGTCTCCCATGAATAAATAAGTAAAGTCTTTAAAAAAATAAACCCAATTACAACCTAATGCCTCATTTCCTAATATGATCACATGGAGTGTGTGTGTGTGGGGGGGCGGTTAATTTCAACATTTGAATGGGGGAGGCACAAATTTTCAGTTGATAGCCATGGGTATTCAAAGCAAATCCTCTGAACTTGGGGGAAATATAGGAGAAGGAGGGGCATGGGTATTCCTCTATGAGTCTCCCACGATGTCTATGAATAAAGAAAGCATTGTATACATTCCAAATTAGCAAGGTTCTGTGACTCATCTCTATCGGAGATTTTGATTTAGTGTTTGGTGTGATTTCTCAGAATATGCATTTTTATTATTCCAATTGATGTTGATTCAGGTAGTCTACACTACTATTAAATATTGAATTAGATTATCTTTGAGGTCATTTAAATATCTAAAATGCTGAGTATAAAAGCCTAGGAATTCAGTAGAGTTCCATTTGATTTTTCTGTGTGCTGATATAGATTGTCAAAGAAAAAGAATAGAACCTATGAGTTCTCATGACAATTACCTGAGGAAGATTAACACATCATCCCTGAGATTATTTTTCAAGAAATCTAAACTAAAAAGAAATAAATGAGATCCTTTTTTGTCTTCTGCTAGCCCCAAGACATTTATTTTGCCTTGGGAGGAAGAGATAGTCAATATTAATAGGTCTTTCTTTTCATAATTAGTCCTTTTTCTTCTTTCTTTCTCTTATTCATATTTTCTCTGGACCACTAGAAATGCAGCTTTGCATAACTCCCACATAACCCCTATCACTGATAAGTACACATGTGCCCCTGTACATGCTAGTCATTGTTTTCCCTTTTATTTTTTATTCAATTTTATGAAGCAGTCTAGGCCATAGCGCATGTCCTGTAGTTCAGATTGTTTCTAATTAGAGTTATCAGCCTCATTTGCTTTTTTATAATGCCCCTGAGCTGTCAATTCGATTAGTGTCAAAAGAAAGAGAGGGGAATGATTTTGAGAAGCCACAGAATCTGACTTCTATAGTCTGTACAATCTGAAAAGTTACTTTGTTTCTCAAAGAAGGACTTTTTTTGTTTGTGTTGTTTTCTACTTTTATGGTTATATGTGCTTATCGTTAATAATTTACAGGACACATAAGGTGGACCAATAGAGCAATATGTACTCAGTGATAGTCTTCTTTTTGCCCTGGTACTTAATAGTATAAGAAATAACTTTTCTTGGTGTAGTGGCCAACTCTGTTGTCAAGAGCTCTTGGCCAATTTCCAAGTCAAGGCCTATTAAATGAAGCTTCTGAGAAGCCAAACAATTTAAATACCCAGGAGTTAAATTAAAGAGTTCTATTCAAGTAGACATCAACAAAGGTGATAGAACTTTCACAATTCCATTAACGATTCATGAATTCGCAGCAAATGTTGATGAATTAATTCAATCGCCTTGGTTAAAACAAATGGAGCTTAGATTCTGCTGGTTTTCCATCTTCATCCACAAAACTTTAATTTGCTTTTTCACTTGTAATGGAAGATATTGAAGAGGAAAGAGGGCTTTGGAATTGTACTAGTCAGATCATATTCTCGCCCCATTCCATATTAATAGCTTTTAGAAGATTATGTAAACTCTGCATTTTTGAGATTTTTTTCCCCCTAACAAAGTTGGAAAACACAGCCCACCTCATGGAAGTATTGTAGGAATTGATAGAAACATCAGTGTAATATGCTTAGTACAGTACCTAGCACACACATTGCCCTCGTAAATGGTAGTTGTTATCTAGCAAAAGGCCATATATTGATGTAAGTGCAGGTGTATGCCTTTCTTCAATTACTCCTTCCCAAACCTTTTTTTGTTTGTTTATTTTCATACAAACTACAACAACAGATACCTACTTATCTGCTCATTCTCTGACTCCCATGACTTCTACATCCATCCCTTCCCCCAGGTGTCTGATGAAGTCCAGTATTTTCCACCCTGGCCTTGCTCTTCCTGTTGGTGTGTTATTTTTTAGAACATCTTGATTCTAATATTATCAGAATATAACTTACCTTTTATTTGAGTTCCATATTCTGTGTATTTTATAAGGAGTATACCAACAAAAATTGATGGATGATAGTGACAATGACTTATTTTCAGGTAATATACTGACATTCTTACCTATATTTGGGGAAAAGATCTCTTATCTTAGGAATGAGTCCAGAGTGGAAACTATCATCACCATAGAGAGTCCAGTAAATGAGGTCATGGTGGACAGGAAAACCTCACATATGAACCTTCTCAGGGAGGAAAAACTTTTCCTCTACCCTTGTAGGTTTAGTAGGGAAGCCTGTGAATTAAAGAAACAAAAGACAGATTAACAGGGGAAAAAAGCACACATTTTTTATTGATATTTATATGCATGGAAATTCACAGAAAAGAAATGAAACTCAAAGAAGTGGTTAAACTTTGTGGCTTATATGCCACTTTAACAAAGGAAGGGGGGGTTGGGCTTTGAGGAGTGATAAACTATAGGAAAGTGATTAGGAAATGTATTAGGTAGCTAATGGAAGGTAAGAGTTATTTTAGAAACGTTCTTTATGCAAACTCATCTAGATAGGTATAAACTCTCTGTTTCTGGTAAAAATGTGTTGCTCTTCCTGGCAGGGGGTAATGGAAGGGGAAGAAACATCTTCACAAAGGAAAATTTATGCCTGCTTTTAAGCAGATAAAAGAGGGTAGAGAACTTTTTCTGCATGTTGATTGTCATTTGCCTTTAACTTAAAATAATTCTCATGTCAAAGTGGCACATTGTGAGGTGATGTATCCTGATCTTCTTCAACCTCACAAAACACCAAATAGACAGATGGCTACCCAAGTACTTCTTTACTCAGCCAGCTCTATTTTCATGGTGTGCTCACCATAATCTCACAAAGGCTGTCAGTATAAACTATGTGTCTCCTTAAAAATGCAGACTACTAAATCGTCTTTCCAACCTATCTCTGGAGATTCTGATCTGCATTGTCAACAATCATCCCAGGTGATTGTTATGCAGTTTAAAATTTGAGAGCTCCACTAATGTATCCTTAGACATCTACATATCCTACAACAAGCCATGATATTCTTACAAATAACATTTACCAGATTTTCAGCAAGGCCTGAATAATGAGCCATAAATTATGTCTTGGAAGTAAATGGAATCCTTTTTCCCTAATGTTTAAGAGATTGCTAGGCATCCTGCTGTTTTACTTTGACCAATCCTGGAAACTGGGGTTATAAATGGAACCAAGCTGAGTTCTATTCTGAGACATATTAGCACTCCCTGGAGAGCTCTTAAAAAACCTGATGCTCAGGCCACACTCCAGAACAATGAAGTCAAGACCTTTTGGGGTGGGACCCAAGTATTTTTTAAAAGCTCCGCAAGGGATTACAACATGTAGCCACGTTTAAGAATCAGTGCACTAGAGTCATGATTCTCAACACTGGATGCATATTAGAATTATAGGGAAGGTTCTCAAAGATAGCTACGTGGAGATCATCCCTAGAGACTCCCACTGAATTGTTCTGAGGTTACCTAGCTCCTACAACAGATGGCCAGGGTTGAGAGCAGAGGCATTAGAGCTATATAATTCAAAGTGGGAACGAGGAAGGCTAGTGAAGAGGAGAACTTAACTTTCAGATTTGAAACAGAGAAGAGAAAAGGGGAAAGGGGAGAATTACGTTTAGAATTGCTGAGCAGGAAAGAGTCTAGTTTACATCAAATGACCCAGCATAAGCATTGTAATAGAGAAATAAGCTAACATTTCATGCACCCTGATCCTGAATGCATAGCCCCAGGGTAGGTTTTCTTTATTTGAAAGGCTAAGGAATTCTATACTCTAGGCTTTAGAGAGGCAGCTATTTAACTATTATAAACACAGGTGTGTTTTAAAATGACATAAGAAGTATTAGAAAATTTTTACTGGTGTCCGTGAGATGTGATTGGCTAAGAAGACTGTATTGGTCCTCCTGCCCCTGTGTGAACAGGGTATTAGAATTTACCAAGACCAATGGTTTGTACCCTTGGAACTCAAAGTGTGGTCCAGACTAATAGCGTCAGCAACAGGTTTTTTTGTTTGTTTGTTTGTTTGTTTGAAATGCACGATTTCAGGCCCCATTCCAGACCTACTGATGCAGCTTTAAGTTCCTAACAAGATCTGCATTTAAACAAGATTAATATGCACTCTATCTTTTTAATTTTTTAATTCTTTATTTAAATTCAATTTAGTTAACATAGATTGTATTATTAGTTTCAGGGGTAGAATTTAGTGATTTATCATTTGCATATAACCCCGGCGCTCATTATATCAAATGCCTTCCTCACTGCCTATCACCCAGTTACTCCATCCCTCCATCCACCTCCCCTCAGCTTTGTTTCCTAGAGTTCAGCATCTCTTTGCCTCCCTCTCTATTGGAATATTACTCAGCCATCAAAAAGAATGAAGTCTTGCCATTTGCTGTGACTTGGATGGAACTAGATGATGTTATGCTAAGTGAAATAAGTCAGTCAGAGAAGAACAAATACCACATGATTTCATTCATAGGTGTAATTTAAGAAACAGAACAGATGAACATAGGGGAAGAGATGGAATAAAATGGAAAAATAAGATTTGCATGCAGTTTTAAGTTTGAAAGGCAGCAAATGACATCCTAGACTTAATATTTTGAACTAATTCTATATTTAACTATGTAACTTAAATTTTGTCCTCTGCCTCCTAAAAGGTTAGTTGGATTCTGCTGCTATGATATTAAAAAGTATCCCCAAATGAAACTTCCATACAAGGAGCCTGTTGGCGTGCCTCAAAGAACAGAACAGAGAATTGGGACTTCTGTGAGCTTCCAGAACAACGTGTGTCTGTGATGCTAGTAAGTGTGTGCATGTGTGGAGGAATTTGGTCTGAGATTTCCTTCCTTGTAATACATTGCCCCCTGATAGTGAGGCGGTGCTACCTCTAAATATTGGTGGCTACATATAGTAGCTATTAAAGATCCTAACTAATTGCAGGTGAAGGAAATCACGTTAAGTGGTCACAAGTCTAGTCCAGTCTCCACATTTCACAGACTAAAAATATTGGGGTCCAGAGATGGTAGGGACTTACCCAGGCTCTACTGACTAATGATAATGATGGCTAGACCTCAAAACTTCTGACTCCCAAATTTCAGTCTTTGTTTGTTTGTTTGTTTGTCTGTTTGTTTTAACTTACACTGAAGAGGACTTTGGCCATCTCCATTTTGACCTCAAACTTTGTAGCTGGGTTCTTCTTCCCAGCTTGTCTCTTGGCTCAGGGAGAATAAATACCCTGAGGGCAAGGAGTCCTCTGACAGGAACCAGAATGCACTCCTCCAGCAGTGAGGACTACCATGGGCCCGCAGGCCCCTGCCCATGATTGACTCCAAGACAACGATGAATCTGACCTTCACTGCCTACCTGTACATACCCACCCACCTGTGCCCCACATTTTCCTTATATAAACCTGGAAGTATTTTCGGCACTTTGGAGATAATCATCGAGATGTTAGCATGCTGCTTTCCTCATGTTGGCCTCACAGAACTAAATTCCTTTCTGGTTTCACCACCACTTGTCTCTCTGCCTTTGTATCCTGTCAGCGGTGAAAAGCACTATGTCTTTCTCCATTTGCCAAGAAGTAGAGGAATGGAAACAAAGCTGAGGAATGAGCTTCAGGCTCATCAAACTTATAAAAAGAAACTTCAGTATCACTTGCTCAACCACCTTTTTTGGGCCAGTCATACACAAGCAGGCCAGAGGCCATTAGAAGATAGGCTTTAAGATAAAGCAGAGCTATGTTAATGTCACATCTCAAAAATCATTTCAATTTACACGTGGCTCTTTTAAAACTGGAGAAAAAAGTTGTTAGCTAGCTAACTTATCATGAAGAATTGTTCTATGTTAAAAGGTAATTCTCAGGAGAAAATAAAATGATGACTCATATAAAAAATGATGCTCATATAGTGCTAAAGATTTCATTTTACAGGTTAATCAATGAGAGAACCAGACAGATGTTAAAACTGGTTCAAAGGAAAAGTCAACAAGTATAAATTTATATGAAATACAGGAATTAAATTACAGAGGAAGGTAAAACTGGTTTTTCTACGGGAGTTAGAGAAGTCAAACAAAACTGCTAGACAACAAGGTCTGCATATCCATTCATTATCTGCAATTTAAGAAGTGCAAAATAGCTCAAAGACAATGAACAGGGCTAATACTAGACAACTGGAAGGATGTGTTATAGACAGTACATAGTTTTTCCTTGAAGCACAAAATATTTTTCTAAGACTGATAAAATAACTCATAATTCTTATTTTTCCTTAGCCATTACAGCAAGTATGTGGTATTTCCCATAAAAATAATCCAGAGTTATGAACCATGATCCCTACCTAACACTATAAAAAGGCAGACTCCAAATGGATAAAAGACCTAAAATGTTAAAAAGCAAAACAACCATATTAGAAAAGGATGATATAATGGCCACCTAGGTTGTTGTCAGTTAAGTGTCCAACTCTTGATCTCAGAGCAGATCTTGATCTGAGGGTCCTGAGTTCAAGCCCTATGCTGGGTTCCACAGTGGGCATGGAGCCTGCTTAAAAAACAACAACAACAAAACGACAATATAGGAGAATATCTTTGGGGTATAAATATAAGGAAATATTTCTTAGAGAAAACCCAAAAGGCCCAGATTGCAGGGCAAAGGAAGAGAGAAATCTAAGTACATTATAAAATTAAAGATAAAAATCAGAGACATGACATATTGGGACATGTGATATTTGCAATGTCTAGAACCAGAAAGGGACCATATGTAATGCAGGAGGAACTCCTGCCAACTGACAAAGAAAAAGCATGAACTCCAATAAAATAGCAGACAAAGATACTTATGTAAGACTTTCCTTCATTGTAACATACCACTTGGTCCCAAGGGCCAGCCACTTGCCTTGATGAGAATTTCTAATAGTTTTTAAAATGAATTCGACAATTGTTGAATGGCCAACTAGGCTTCGTTGGCAGCAACAACCAAAAGTTGCTGTGATGAAACACCAGGCTGGAAAGTTTTGACAATGGAGAAGAGGAAGTCAAGAAATGAAACACTGCATTAAGAGATTCTTCTGGGGAAAGGAAATGTTTGTGGCCAGGAGAAAACAAGGTAACTGGAGCCTTGGGACTTGAAGAGCATTAACAGAACCCGCCAGACATTTACGCAGATTAAATGAAGACACAGTTTGCAATCTGGGCTGGTCTTTTTACTGGTTTTCACCCCTTCTATTCACCAATCTTAAACTTGAGAAGCTACTGCATTTACAGACTAAGAAAACAAAGCCAAAAATTGTGCAGGGACATATATGTATGTATATTTGTGGATTTGATCACTTGTATAAATTTAGTAGACTCATGATGTACTTTGCTTTATGCAATAAACATAAATACCTAGGAGATAGAGCTAAATTAAAATTTGTATGTTGATGAATTCCTAGCAAGTACATATATCTAATGATAGGTGTATCACAAAAATCAGAGATAGTATATTAACTGATTAATTAATGATTTGGCATAATTTATGGATCACAGTTCCCAGTGTTTCGTGCAATGCCTCATATATAGTAAATGTTTAGTAAACAATTGTTTTGTTTTGTTAAGTAGGCTCCACACCCAGCATGGAGCCCAACTCAGAGCTCAGAGTCACAACCCTGAGATCAAGACCTGAGTTGAATTTTTTTTTTTTAATTTATTTATGATAGTCACAGAGAGAGAGAGAGAGGCAGAGACACAGGCGGAGGGAGAAGCAAGCTCCATGCACCGGGAGCCTGATGTGGGATTCCATCCCGGGTCTCCAAGATCGCGCCCTGGGCCAAAGGCAGGCGCCAAACCACTGCGCCACCCAGGGATCCCAAGACCTGAGTTGAGATGAAGAGTCAGACACTTAACTGACTGAGCTACCCAGGCACTCCCAGTGAACATTGTTGACCAAAGGGACATAAATATGAGTATTCTATGTCCTGAGTAAATATTTTATTGTCAATGAATGAATTATTACTCCAACAAACTACTCATCATCTTATTATTAAATTGTTCCCAAAAAGAAGGGATTAGGAGCAACCAGTATTAAATGTCAGTTATCATTTGTGGTAGATATTGGCCAGTATTTGCTAAACTTGTATCTTAATGATACAGATTGGTCCTATACAGGAGATCAAATCAATATATTTGGGATTTATTTTGCAAGTACTCTGTCTTTGAAGGTTCACTAGAATATTATATTTTAGAAAATCCAATGTTTTGTGGGTGCTTTATTGAGTTATTTTATGTATCATTTCCTGTAAATATTCCCCAGGCAAAAAATAATTATGGTAATGTATTGCTGCACTCTAAAGTAGGATACTGAAGTCTTCCTCATCCATTTATCTAAGTACTAAGAAGATCCAGAATTACTTTTGGAAGAAAATATTGGCTTTGTCTAAAAATAGATCATTGGCCAATCTCTGCTGGAAGTACTCTGGTCTCCTATTCAAATATGTGCCTCTTTGGTCGCCTTCATTTTTATAAGAAGGAATCCTCCTACTTTGCCAATTGGTTGCTTGTCAGAGCATGTCAGTCTGTTCTTATTTGGCAAAATAGAATATGTTCATTTCAAATTCCTACCAAAAAATACATCTTCGACTTCTTATTGCCCAATTCTTATAATTCCTATTGGGAGAAAAACTATTGGAAGATTGATAGAAGTATTTCAAGTACATTTCTTCATTTGTGTTAATTAAGCCTTTTTATTTGCTGTTTTTCTTTTTTTTTTTTTTTTTTTTTAAGATTTATTTACTTATTCATGAGAGAGAGAGAGACAGACAGAGGGAGAAGCAGGGTCCACGCAGGGAGCCCAACATGAGACTCGATCCCGGGTCTCCAGGATCAGGCCCTGGGCCAAAGGTGGCACTAAACTGCTGAGCCACCAGGGCTGCCCTGAGAGCACCTTTCAAATACAAACCAACCAATCCACAGCCTATACCCACAAACATTCTTTATGGGGCTCTCACACTCAGAGCCCCTATTCCCCCTACCCTAATCAACCACGGGCCAGGTACCAGACCTAGAGACAGCCTTTATACCGGAAAGCCTGCTGAGTGTATTCCAACTAGTCAATCCTAAACCTGCTTACCCTGTTTCACCTGTTTCTTCCCATAGAAAACACAATAGAGGCTCTCACCATGTTTCTCTCTCGTTCCCTCTGCTTCCTGACTGGAGCTTCCCTGTGTGGCCCCTTCCTTGCTGTTAGTAACAAACCATCTTTACTGTGGCAGTCACCTTCTGATTTATTGGTTTCATCAAACCTGAATAATAATTAACCTACATTAAAAAAAATTTATTTATTTATGAGAGAGAGAAAGGGCACATGTGCCCAAGCATGAGGGGTCAGGGGAAGAGAAGGAGAGAGAGAATCTTAAGCAGACTCCCCGCTGAGAGTAGAGCTCAATCCAAGGATCCTAAGATCATGACCTGAGCAGAAATCAAGATTCAGATGCTCAACCAACAGAGGAACCCCAAACCTACATTTTAGAACACTTTTGGAGCAGACCAGACATTCAAAATTAAGCCAAGTCTCAAATCTAACTCTTCAAATCTCTCAGTGACTTGCTTTTATTGAATTATCTTTTTAACTCACGCCATCCACCCATGTCTCAGGACTGTAAAAGAAATAACAGTGCAAATCATGTTATTAGATAAAAGTGAAGTTGTTGCTAATGACATAACCCACTATTGTCACAGAATTTGCCTTTTACAAATTCATACAAAAAAAATACAGTCTCAAACATACTTTAAATCTATTATTTTACTTTGAGCAATGTATTGCTTAAAATTTACTGAATATACATGTACATATATATTTTTTAGAAAATATATAGATCTTTTTATTAATGTATAGGTTTTCTTCAGTGATGAGTTGGAACTGAGTCCTGGCCTAAGAGCTATTAAATTTTCAGGAATTGTAAGTTAGTAGTTTGAAATTGGCTGTGATGGGAGTAATGACACCTTGGAAATTGGCAAATATAGCAAACAAGAGCCCTCCTAATCCCTGTACAAAGTCAGTTGTCAAGCATTATCAGTACACCGTTGATACATTAGTTTTCTCACATGTGTTTTATAAACTAGCATACACCTATGTATAGAGAAAAATACTTGAATTTCAGTCCAGTTTACCATAAATATTTTATAATTCTAATATTTAATGCAACTAAATATAAAGTTTCAGACTGATAAATAACCAAGCGAGTGATTTTTATTAGACCTATAAAACGTATTTTTAATTTGCTCTTTTAAATAAATTAACAAATGTAACTGAATTCTTTTGGTTAAAGTCAAAAAGTGAGACAAACATGTATTTGTCATTTATAGATGTTCAAGGTTAGCTAGATACACAATTCCTACTATTATTTACTGGTGAGAATGATGAGAGAGAGAATTTCACAATAGGGAAGGGTAAGGCCCAATGAGGTTACAACTCCAGGGTTCATTGAGCATTGGAGACCACTCTGGCTCAAGTTTAGTGGATTAACTTTATGGCTGAAGTACCAGAGAACTGACTGTATCTCATTCATCAGAGTAAAGATAAATCTGAGTTAGACTGGACCAGCTAAAATCATTCCTTGAGACTGGGCACAGTGTCTCCACCTAACCCACTATCCTGAAGGGAAATCAAAATCCAAATGGCATCTGGATTTATGAGGAAAGAATTATTTGACTTTTTGTTCTGCATCAGTACAGTAAGAACTCAGGCCTGCAATTTGAAATTCAAGAGTCAAGGTTAAAAGAGCTTAAGCATTTATATACTTTCAAAGTACATGGCATTTAGATTTTATAACCCAGCTAAGTAATAAAGTCCCTGAAAAATAAGGAAGCAATTTCCATACCTTCTGAGGCATTTGTGAAGTTAGAAACATGAAACCTGGCAAAGTACACTTGTGTATGAATGACCTTCTCCTGCCAATTAGCTTTGACTTTGATGATCCTCCAGGGACAATCATACATTTAAAATTGGTTTTCTTTGTATAGGTTTACCTTGCAGCAATGAAATCACACTTCTTTCTATTGTGGTCAAAAACACATAACACAAATTTATTATCCACTTTAAAAAATTGCACCATGCAGTAGTATGAACTACATACACATTGTGGTATAACAGAACTCTAGAACTTTTTCATCTTGCAAAACTAAAACTCTATATCCATTGAACAATTTCTCTTTTGCCTCTCCCCCACTTCATTCCCTGACTCCTGGCAATCATCATTCTACTACTCTCTGTTCTAACAGTTTGACCATTTCAGAGATCTCACATAAGTGAAATCATGCAGTATTTGTAATTTTGTGACTGGCTCCTTTTACTTAGCAAATGTAATCAAGATTGATCCATGTTATAGCAGATGACAAGATTTTTTTTTTTAAGGCTGACTAGTATTCCATTGTATGCACATAGCATATTTTCTCTATCTGTTCTTCTGTTGATGGACATTTAGGTCGCTTCCACATCTTTGCTGTTGTGAATAACACTGCAATGAACGTGGGTGTGCACATCTTTCTTCAAGATTCTATTTTCAATTATTTTGGGTAAATACCAGAGTGGGGTTACTGGAACATTTGGTAATTCTTACTTAAAAATTTTTTAGGGTAGCCCTGGTGGTCCAGCGGTTTAGTGCCACCTTCAGCCCAGGGCGTGATCCTGGAGACCTGGGATTGAGTCCCACGTCAGGCTCCCTACATGGAGCCTGCTTCTCCCTCTGCCTGTGTCTCTGCCTGTCTTTCTCTCTGTGTCTCACGAATAAATAAAAGTAAAATCTTTAAACAAATTTTTTTTAGGAAACTCCATACTGTTTTCCATAGTGGCTGCACCAATTCACATTTCTAACAACAGTGCACAAGGGTTTCAATTTCTTCACATCCTCAATAGCAATGAGAATTTTCTTGTTTTTGTTTTTGTTTTGATAATGGCCATTTTAATGGGTGTGAGGTGATATCTCATTGTGGTTTTGATTTGCATTTCCCTGATGACTAGTGATATTGAGCATCTTTTAATATGATTGTCAACCATCTGTATATCTTTCTGGAGAAATGTCTATTCAAATTGTTTACTCCTTTTGAAATTAATTTTTTTTGCTCAGTTATAGGAATTATTTATTTATTTTATTTTTATTATTTTTAGGAATTCATTATATATTCTGGGTATTAACCTCTTACCAGATACATGGTTTGCAAATATTTTCTCCCCTTCTGTAGGCTGCCTTTTCACTCTGTTGATTGCTTCCTTCACTCCACAGAAACTCTTAGTACAGTCACATTTGCCTATTTTTGCTTTTGTTACCTGTGCTTTCAGTGCATATCCAAGAAATCATTGCCTATTCTAATGTCATGAAGATTTCCCTGTATGTTTTCTTTTAGGAGTTTTATAGATTCAGGTCTTAGATATCTAGGTCTTTAATCCATTGTGAGTTAATTTTTGTAGATGATGTTAACATAAGGATCTGTCTTCATTTTTTTGCAGCTTTATATTCTATTTTCCCATACCATTAG
This sequence comes from Vulpes vulpes, assembly GCF_048418805.1. NCBI lineage: Eukaryota > Metazoa > Chordata > Mammalia > Carnivora > Canidae > Vulpes > Vulpes vulpes. Next base: position 85,370,775 of record NC_132786.1, read on the forward strand.
TTGAAGACACTGTCCTTTCCCTCTCATGTAACCTTGGCACTTTCATTGAAGATCATTTGGTTATATGTGTAAGAATTTATTTCTGGATTCTCTATTCTGCTCCATTGGTCTCTATATCTTTTTGCCAGTATCGTACTATTTTGATTACTGTAGCTTCATAATATGTTTTAAAATCAGAAGCTATAAGATCTCCAGATTTGTTTTTCTTAAGATGAAGTCACACTTTTCACAACGAAAATGAAACAATGAAAATTGACTATGAGACAATCACGCTTTTGACAATAAAAACTGGCTTTGAGATAATACTCTGTCCGCCTCTTACACATTTTTATCTAGTGTAATAGGGACAACTTCCCATTGTACAATGAAATTGTGTAGTATTACCTACTATATTGTAAGCATTGATTGTTTTTATTTGTATAATATCTGTTGGATAATAAGTACTAGAACATTGTTAATGTATACTATGACAATAATGATGTGCCATTAAAAATGACAAACAAAACAAACACATAAATTATGCATCAAAATGAATGTTATCCTCTTCCAACCATATGCCTTTTCAAATAATGCTAAAAACTATCTTTTTGAGCTCTTCTTTTGTTATGAACTAGCCTCTGATCTAGTCAATGAACTACTTAATAAAACTGGGTTTGTTACTTTCATTTCTCATATCATATTTAACTACGAATGACTTTTAGATTGTTTATAAATGTCAAATTCTATTTCAAATAATGAAGACATTCATTGTTGAGTAGACTTAGGAAATTGTTTTGAGGTAAGAATTGTTTGGATACAAATACATTTTGGACATACTGGCTTAAAAACCATTCACATTGCCTGATATATCCTTATTTATGGATATACAAAGTTTTAACTCATCATGAGATATCTTACAAAATAAATAAAATGACAAAATCAAGTGTTTACAGAGGTATCTGCCCTTGAGTATCCATATATTCCCTTCTAATGTTTTAGATATGTCAAATCAGGTGAAGAATTACTTCTATATACATGTATTTATCTTTACTGCATTCCAAATAATTTTTTAAAAGAATTTATTTATTTATTTATTTATTTATTTATTTATTTATTTATTTATTTATTCATGGGAGACACACAGACAGAGGCAGAAATACAGACAGAGGGAGAAGCAAGCTCCTCGCAGGGAGCCCCACGTTGGACTCCATCCCTTGATCTGGATCACACCCTGAGCTGAAGGCAGAAGCTCAACTGCTGAGCCACCGAGGCGTCCCCCCCAAAGAATTTTAAGCATGGCATAGGTAACTTCAGCCCAAGTCACAGAATCTGTAAATCCCAATACAGAGTAAAATTACTGATCTAATGTTTTAACACTTTAATGAAACACATTTTTCATTTCCATCTCTGTTTACTTATGGTGTACAGGTTCTCACATAACTGTAAAAATCTCAATTATTCCACTTAGTATTAGCTTACCAGTTCTTAGACTATAATGAGAATCAGCCCTGATCTATACGTCTAGTACCTTAAGAGAACCATCCAGTGGTAGACAACAGTGTTAACCAATAAAATTAATTTGATTTGAAATATGGGAGTCATCCTAGATCTAGGCAATTAATTGTGGGGCTGTGGATTTATTATAGATTATCTCAAAGATTTTTTTATTACAGCTTTATTGAGATATAATATACATATCATAACTTTCACCCATTTAAAGTGTACCTATCAATGTGTTTTTAGTATATACATAAGGTTGTGAGATCACTACCACAAAGTTTAGAATATTTTTTATCCTTTAAAAGAAATTCCAGACCTGTTAGCTGTCACTCACCAACATCAACCGCACCAGTCCCAGCCATAAGCAACAGCTAACCTAATTTCTGTCTCTATAGATTTGCCTATTCTGACATTTTTGTAAATGGAATCATGCAAAATGTAACCTTTTGTGATTGACTTCTATCTTTGTGATTGAAGTCAATCATTAAACAAAAACATTAAACAAAAGCTTAATGTTTTTTTTTTTAATTTTTTTTGTATTTATTTATGATAGTCACACACAGAGAGCGAGAGAGGCAGAGACACAGGCAGAGGGAGAAGCAGGCTCCATGCACTGGGAGCCCGACGTGGGATTCAATCCTGGGTCTCCAGGATCGCGCCCTGGGCCAAAGGCAGGCGCTAAACCGCTGCGCCACCCAGGGATCCCCAAAAGCTTAATGTTTTTAAGCTTTATTCATGTTGTAGCATATGTATCAATACTTCATTTCTTTTCGTTGCCAAATAAAGTCCATCGTATAGATCTACAATATTTTATTTATTTATTCATCATTTGATGGACATTTGTGTTGCTTTCCCTTTTTGGCTAGTTGTTAATAATGATGTAATGAGCATTCCTGTGTATGGCCCAAAGATGGCTGATGTAAGTGTTTGAAAATAAAGAAGGGAAAACTTATGGATGTCTGACGTAAAAAGAATTTTATGCTTCAACAGAAAACTATACTTTGTTTAGATCACATTCCTTCAGTTATCTGATTCTAGTTTTTCATTGTCTTTGAGCTATTTTACAACTCTTTAAAGCATGGGTAGCTGATAGCACTGCAAAATAATTCCTATCTACAGACCTATGAATTCTGTTAGGTAGAGGTAGGTTCACTTGCCTTCTCTCCCTCAGTGGGGAACAGGCCATTTTTGCTTTCATGTATGCATTAATTTCAATATTCTGATTTTTAAATTTGTGTTTCTTTAAAAAAATAATTTTTTCTGAATTGGTTGTAATATCTTGCCAGTTTACTCTTTAAAAATCATTAACATATTTTTATTTTGAAATCTGTATGGGAGTCATGACTTCACTTACCTTTTTTTGAAAATGATCTTTCAACAACATGCTCAGTATTTGTCTGCCTTCAAAACGTCTGCATTTTCTGATGGAACTAGAGTTTCAGTGGTTCTGAGAAGTATCCACCAGTTGGTCAAAACATTTCTGAAATCTTAACAAAGGTAGCTAATATATCACTGTACTCTCAAATTTATTTATTTATTTATTTATTTATTTATTTATTTATTTATTTTAAGATTTATTTATTCATGAGAGAGAGAGAGAGAGAGAGAGAGAGGCAGAAACACAGGCAGAGGGAGAAGCAGGCTCCATGCCAGGAGCCCGACGCGGGACTCGATCCCTGGACTCCAGGATCGCACCCTGGGCCAAAGGCAGGTGCTAAACCGCTGAGCCACCCAGGGATCCCTGTACTCTCAAATTTAAATACATTTTAAGAGATTAAATTTTTCCTGGGTAGTTTTGAAGTTAGAGGAAAGTTTGAGCAGAAGGACTCAAGGAGATTTCTCAATTCTTAGAAATATGAGTATCACATTTAAAAGTTTTTCTAGCCTGTAGAGAAAAAATCCGGACAGTAACTACAAAGCAACAGTTGTCATTATTATCTTACCAAAAAGTCAAGATTAGACCCCACAACCAAAAACATAGCAGGGAAGATGGACTAGCATGATTTCTGATACCTCCCACTCATGGTCCTAGAAACTTACCCACATAGATGACAACCCTCTACCCAGCAGTAACCAGATAGTGATACGGGAATGAGAACTGTAGGTATATACTAGACATTAGCAGTGTATTAGATTCTAATATCAGTTACATCATCTAGTTAGTGTTTCCTAAAATTCCATCTTCACTCCAGCTGCACAACAGTATCACCTTTGGAACATTTTGGAATTTGCTAGATTCTACTTAGAGATTCCTTTTAGGAGGGTTGGCATATGACCCAGGTATTTAAACCTGATCAAACTCTCTAGGTGATTCTGACTTTCACACAAGGTTTGGAGCCAGTGGATATGATACTACTAACAAAGATAAATATTTTCTAAATTTTGTGATGTAATTTATGTATTTTCTTATATTGCTTTCCAAGCATTCTTAACCAAGCCAAGGATAGCTAATGTTCATCGTTCATGCCTCCAACTATGCCAGGGAATGAAATCCAGATAATCAAATTTTTTTATGAGCAAGGAATATAGCAGAGGCTTATTATTTAATAAAGAATCTATAAGCCACATACCTGGTTTCTTTTGAAATTAACTAATATTCCAGGTATTTACTTTTTTTTTAAATTTCTAAATGCTATCAAGAACTATTCAAAATCAAATGTGTTTTTGATTTCTGCACAGTGAGCCTAAATGATAGTAATTCCTAAGAAACATTTTGTGTCAGCTCTGAATTGTTTGTTTCTTATACATTTTAAGTTTTACATGGCAAACATATGGTTAGAATCTTGCAGAAAAGTCTTATCCTCCATAGTTGGAGAAAATTTTACTTAGAGCAAAATAAAAGTCCTTATAGTATGCGTTGACCTTGTTATTCAAAAATTTCATAGAAGCGATCAGAAAGGTTTCAGTGAGGTGATGATTATGTACAAATATTTTGGAAACTGTGTCTGTATGTAAATATGTAAGTTTCTGGGTCAGCACTCATCCGAGAGTATCTCAGTGTCAGTTTTAAGCTTAGTGTTAGATTTTTGAAGGTGCATTTGCTTTCAGAAAATAAAGCTACATCACATAATAAATGACTATTTATTTATGCATCTAAATGCCTCATTTGGCCTTGGTCCAACTCTTCTCTGAACGAGCATGTGGTAGTCTATCATTTGGTTGTATATAGCTGGCTTTGCATAATCTCTGAGGCTCTTAAGATGAGCTCAACTTATGAATTTGCAAAAATATGTATACTTTGCTAAATTATAGCACAGGGTACTTAAATACATGTAATTTATTATATGAAAATTATTCAGGTTTCACAAAATCATGTCAGAGTAGCTTGTTAAATTTGAGAGCAAAGCAAAAATTCTTTAAAAATCCACAAAATTCAGTTTCTTTCCCTTTCAAGCTACAACAGGCCAAATTTACATTCCTGACAAAGATGGTGTCTTGTTTTTGCTTTGTTGTAACTGTAATGTTTAACTCCCTTCTAAAATTTTAATTAATACCAGCTCAATTTCATCTCCCACTAACGTGTTTGTTTCTATTCTCAGTATCATAAAATATGAATTTTATTTTCTTTGAGGATCTAGCTAGGTATTAGGCAGTTTTCAACTGTTTGCTGTACTGTTTCTGTATGTACAAAATAAATAAGATATTTATTTATTCTTGTTTTTCAGTTTTTGCCATAATTGAATATGGGAAGTAAATAGCATCTTGTCTTTTTTTTGCATGGACATATATCACGTTGGTGTCCATGGCTTTCTTTAAAAGGGAATAAACACTTGGCTTGTAAGGTAGAGAATTATTAATGTAGTATTTTTCCTCAATTAAACACAGATCAAGAGCAGGATTAGGATACAAGATTTTCTAGACTAACTGGTTTAACTTATACAAATATATTTTTATAAAACTACAATCTCACGATTTCAGTTTGAAAGTTTTTTTTTCTTCTAAGAATATCAAGAAAGCCCAGAAAGTATGTGATCTATCTACACATTTAGTATCTAATCAAAGACACTAGTTCAGTTTTCAATTAGCAATAATCGTGCCTCAGATAAACCTCATTGGCTTCGATACTGCCACTTGTGCAAAGCTCTAAGACACTAGTTCAGTGAGGGAGTCTGTCGTGGCTTAATCAAGAAACTAACGCTAAGGCCCCCAACACTTCCAAATACAGTTACAATACTGGATATTGTCCTCGGACATGAACAGGAGCGTTGGTTGCTCTAGATCTACCCACTGATTAGGATACGTAGTTATTCATTACTCATCCAATTCAAAAATTTAATGATGTAGAAACATGTAAGGCATAAGGATATATTTTCAAACTTCGTGTTAAAATAATGGTAGTTGATAAAAGTCTATGCCTGACATCAGGATTATAGTTAAGAACCTATGGAAAATGTACTAATAACTCAGAGCAATTTTTTTATTTTTGTTTTTTAAAATTTATTTGAAAAAAAATTTGAGAGAATCAGAGAGAGCATGAGGTGGAGGGGCAGAGGGATAAGGAGAGGAGACTGTGGTGAGGGCAGAGCAGGACTTAGGGTTTGATCCCATGATGTGGTGAGGGCAGAGCAGAACTTAGGGTTTGATCTCCTTAGGAGAGGAGACTGTGGTGAGGGCAGAGCAGGACTTAGGGTTTGATCCCATGATCCATGAGGACTTAGCTTAAACCAAGCGTTGGTGGCTCAACCCACTATGCCACCCAGGTGCCCTTTATTATTTCTAAATGCAGATAATCACGTCCCTAAGTTAAATACTAGAGTTTTGTTCGTTTGTCTTTAAGTAGGCTCCATGCCCAGCATGAAGCCCAACACAGGGCTTGAACTCACGACCCTGAGATACAGACCTGAGCTGAGATCAAGAGTCAGATGCTTAACTGATGAGCCAACCAGGCACCTCCAAATACCTAAGTTTTAAAAAAATGTAGTTTATAAAAACTTGGATTTTATACCAAGTGGAACTATAATGGACCTCTTCAAAGTTTAGTTCTGTTACTTGAACTAGACTGGAAATGGAAATAAAATCAGAGAAATTTCTCGTTTAATTGTAGACAAACAGGGGTTTGTCTATTTAATAATTAATTCACCAAGGCCAGTGCCATGGGATAGAGAAGCTACTGACATACCTTTGCTATTCTTTGATTCCTTTCTCCATATTTTCACAACGAAGAGTGTTTTGGACAGCTATTTCCTCCAACAGTGGTGTGCAAAGAGGGCCCATACTATCACATTGCTTGAGAAATAGGTTTAGCATTTCTAAGATAAAATAATAGTGAATATGAATCTCAGTAAAATGTTTTCAATTTGAATCTCAATTTGACACTTTGCTAACTGTTCTTTCAGTGAAGGATTACCATACCTCTCCCATTTTGTTTCTGTCTTGAAATATAAAATTATTCTGAAGCAGAGTAGACAACATGTCAATCCCAAAGATGCCGGAGTTCAGGTGCACCGTGTGGGTGGAGAATTGGCAGGTAGAGTACCACCACCAGAATCCTTCTGCCAGAGGGGCTAATCTGCTGAAAGTAAAATGTGCTTCTGTAGAAACAGATAAATACCTCACACTTGTTTTTAAACATGTAATTTATACCATTATAAAACTGAAAACTGAGAAGAATAGTTATAGCAGCTATTGTTTCAAGCTTAGATGCAGTGACAGTAATGAAAACATCATACTAATGTCTAGTCCAATAAAACTCTTGGTTTACTGTGTTTTGTGTAGGCAACCAAATAAAGTACAAATAGGGAAAAAAGAGAAGATGTATCACTTTGGCCTAAACACTGTAAGGCCACTGTAAATCTACTGTGCTTTATTTGTAGAGCTAAGAAATTAATAACAACTTTAAAAAATGACTTCAGGAATCCTAAGAAGTTCTATAGTTTATTACTTCCAAATAAAAGTAAATGCTCAAACCTATCACGAGCCTACCTTTTGGCTGAAAAGCCAAGACACTGGATGTATTTTAGGATGAGAAATGGATCAAGATGATGGTATAAATTTTCAGTGGCATGCCCAAGCCATGAATGTAGGTAGAAAGCAATGCTGAATCATTATCAATTTATTTGGGCAGAAATGACACCTTCTAGATTAGAAAATGTTTATTGACTTAAACTTAATTTTATAGTTAGTAACATGAAATCAGACAAATCATAGAGATCTCTGATGTATTCTGAATGTAAACCCGGGGACTTTTTCATTATTTCACAGAAATATATTTCACCTCTACAATGGAGTGTGTGTGAAATACCAAAAGACTAAAATACTGTAAGACAGACTTAAATTTTTACCCTTAAGTAGGGATGGTTATTTTAAAGGATGGACCTTTAGGATACCTGAATACCAACATTCAAATCGGAAGGAGACAGCACACTCTGATATTTGCAAATGTGAAATAAGCAGTTATAAATACACTTTTGGTAAACAAGTTGCTTCATTCCTATCAACACATTTTTCTTATTAGTATTGCTAAAGAAACATAGCAGTGAAATATCCTTTTATGCTAAAGCTATGTGTAAACTTACTTATACAAATTGCTGTTCCATTACTTTGTCTATCCCATAAAGAGATTATTTCAGAGACCTTTAGCTTTGTTCTATTCTATTCTGTCCATGAACTTCTGTTAACAGACAATCAGCCAAGTGCCTTTCTGCATTAAATATGGTGTGATAGGCAGTCTTCGGGCTTAGCTTAGTTAATATTACCTAGTCTAAAAAATTGATTAGGCTTGATTTAGGTTTAATTTTATAGCTTACCCAGTATTTCACTTACACGCATAAATAACAATTCTTTGACTAGTTATTCAGAATATCCATTATGAGAACTTTAAAAATATATTGAGAAAAACCCCTAAAAAACATAGAATACATTTTGTACTTTTTTTTAAACAAAGATTTTATTTATTTTAGAAAGACAGAGTATACTCAGGCACGCGTGAATAGGGAGGGGCAGAAGGAGGAAGAGGACCTAGAGAAAGAATCTGAAGCTGATTCTGCATGGAGCGTGGACCCCGATATGGGCCTCAATTCCAGGATTGGGAGATCATGACCTGAGCCAAAATCAAGAGTCTGCTGCTCAAGCAGCTGAGCTACCCAGATGTTTCTACATTTCGCAATTTTTATCTACTAATCTTATGGTCCCTTTTTTTTTTTTTTTTTTTTTTTTTACTAATCATGGTTACAAAGGAACTAAGAATAGCAGTACACAATATTCTCCAGGATTCATGAAAGAAATCATATGTGAGCATCACTCCTCCCCAATCCATTGCACTTTGTATACCATGCATGTTAATACTAAATATCACCTTTTATACCCTAACATGCTCCAGCCCCTTTCCAATTGGAACATATGACCTTGAATCCCCAATACATTAATGCTCTATTAAACTAAGTTTCAACCCTGATAAAGTCAATATACCTTTTTTAATTCATGGAAATGCAAACGTTGTCTAGGATAGCACTATCCAAAAGAAATATCTATGATGGAAATGTTCTGTATCTACACTGTCCTATAGGGTAGCCAGTAACCACTTGTAGCTACTGAGTCCTCAAGTGTGGCTAGTGGGACTAAAGACTGAATTTTTAATTATATTTAATTCTAAGTAATTTAAATAGCTGCATGTATTGGGTTAGTAGATCGTTCTAAAGGTGTTAGAAGAGGAAAGTAGATTATGGGCAATCAGGCAATCTTAAAATTATCAGCATTAGGTTTAAAAAAAAAAAAACCTCCGTCATTCATTCCTTCGGTATTAATTTTTCCAGAAGGTTCACATAAAAAAAGAAAGAAAAAGAAACCCAAGCAACCAAATTCTTTAGGCTGCTTTTTTGTATGAATCATCTTTTTTGCAAAGAGGTGTAAGACTGATTTTATTGCCAACTCTGCCCCCTCCTACAGACAGAACTCAGTGATTAGGTTCTTGCATTTATTTAGGTTATTCTCCTGAAAAACATGGTTCCATACTGCAAATAAATGACAGGAACTTTTCCACTAAATTATCCCAGACAGCACAAATGTTCTTTCCAAAAGTGGAGACTGGAACCACAGCCCCCTCACATTGCCTGCTACATCTGTTTATGCTTATAGAAGTGACATCCACTTTGTAGACAGAGAATGCCAATTTTTTGGGAAAGCACCCAGAATTTGGTGAGACTTGAAGAAAAAATTTTACTGTTCAAAATTAAAAGATACATAGAATTGAGTAACTACAAAGGCCTTTTGAAATTAAAATAGAAGAGATTTTGCTCCCAGAGTACAGATTCTGTATACAGACTTGCTGGAATTCATATCCAACTATGATCATTTACTAGTTGATAAAGCTCTGGTTAAGCTACAAAACCTAAACCTCAAGTTTTCCCATCTGGTAAATGCAGATAATAATAGATCTGTTGGGAAAACTTGTGTAAGACTTTGAGATGGACAAGTATCACTCTGTGTCCTTTCAGTGGAAGTCTGGATGTTATCAACAGGACTCTCTCTTGTTTTTTTTTTTTTTTTTTTTTTGGGTCTACAGTAGTCTGAACCTTTGACAAGGCCATTTTCCTATTTTATAGGCTGTAGAAACTTAGGGTAATGTAAATGTTCTTATCTACAGAAATGCAAAATTACTTTGTTTTCTTTTATTTAGAAATACTATTACTTCCCTGTAGAACAGATAATCCAAAACATCACATTTTTATGCCTTATACAATCTTAGCCAGTTTTGCCTCTTTCCGGATTGCCCCTAAGTTCTGCTTTCCGCCTGCACCCTTGTTTGAATGGGTTCTAACATCTTGCGGCTCCGTCTCTAATTAATGAGTCGAAGGACATATACCTGCCACATTTTTCATTTCATATTTCTGTTTCATATTTCTATGGCTTTTTTTTTTTTTTTTTTTTTTTTGCCTTCTTGAAAAATTATCCTTTTAGTCCTTTGTACCCTGAGAAGTCTTCGGGAGGATCGGCTTAAAGATCTACATTGACCGTCCTGATGAGTGGGCTATTTTGCCGCAGGGCTGTGACACTTCCGGTACCTTTTTGGGGAGGGGGTGGGGAGGAAGGGGGCCTGGGCAGTGTGAAGGGGGGAAGGGTGGGGGGTCTGGAAAACTCTACCCTGACGCGGAAGTCAGAAGACCTCCTCCTCCTCCTCCTCCTCCTCCTCCTCCTCTCGGTGGAGGCTTAAGGTCAAGGTGGGTGTCAGGCGGGGCACGGCCTAGCTGGAGGCCTTGGGGCCTGCGGCGCAGCCTGGGGTTCTGGACGCCCCGGGGTCATGAAGTTCACTGCAGACTGGGGGGGGGGGGGGGGCGAGCCGGCCGACAGCCCCGCCTCCGCCGAGCCGACCCCCTGAGCAGGGAGGCGGCGGCCCCAGGAGGGCAGGCCCGGCCCCAGGCCCGGGAGGCCCCTCGCCCGCGGCCGCGGGGGGTGGGGCGGCCTCGCCTCGGGCCGGTGCTTCTCGCCCTCGGTTGGCCGCCAGAGGCTCCCTCTCTCTCCCTCTCCCGGGATTTTGCTGCCGGGCTCCCTCTCTGCGGCCCTAGAGTTAATCCCATCAGCCGAGGTGAGGCACCTGTTACCCTGGGCCTTCCTCGCCCCCGCGGCCTCGCCCCCACGACACCCGGCTCCCCCGCGGCCCGGGCGGCCCGGCGCGGGCGCCCGCACGTGGGCCGAGCCCCCGGGCGCCGGGCCCCCCGCGCCAGGCCCTTCCGAGGGCGCGAGCGCGTCGCGGCCCGGGCCGCCGCCCGCACTGGCGTGGCGGAGCGCAGCGCGCCTCCCGGGGCCGCCCGCCGCGGGCTGGGCGCGCGTGGGGGCCGCGGCGCGCGTGGAAGCGGCCGCCGCAGCCGCCCCCCGCGCTGCGCCGTGAGCGGCGGGCGGAGGGGCGCGGAGCCGGCCGGCGCCGACAGAGCCGCGGCCGCCGCGGGGCGGGGGGCGCCTCCGAGGCGGGGGTGGGAGCCGCGGCCGCCCGACCCTCCCCGCCGGCGGCGGCTCCCGCTCGGGTAAGGGGGAGGCTGTGCGCGGGGCGACGAGGCGGGGAGGGTGGAGATGAAGAGGGGGAAATCGGGATGTACAAAGGCTGAGTTGCAGGCTGGGTGGGGGTGGGCTGTGGCGGGGAGCGGTAGGTGCAGGATCGGAGGCATTATCAGTGGGATCTATTGTTTCCTGGCACACTGGGAGGAAAAACAAAGGGATTTATTATCATCACCCCGTAATTTTTTTTTCTTTTTCTTTCTTTTTTTTTTTTTTGAATGTGGCCAGGGAGCTCGGCTCTCCCCGTGCCACACTGGGATCCGCCTGGCAGCCGCCGGGCGCCGCAGCCAATGTGTTAGGACTTCAGGTGCTTCTTGGCACAAAGCTAGACTGCGACCTCCTACCATAGCGCTGGCGTCACCTGCTCTCCCGGCCCTGCCCCGGGGCCGAGGGATTGCGTCCCGAACCAGGCTTGGGAACCGGCTGCCTCTCAAGTTGGTGTTATTTATGTTTGTCTTTTGTGAGGGCAGGTTTCGAGTCCCCCCCCCTCCCCTCCTGGCGGCCCCATCTCCCCCGCCCCCGCCCCCTCGGGTTCGAATTGGCTGGGGAGGGAGTGGGGTGTATGTGCAGGGGGGAGGGGAGGGCGTGTAAGGCTTAAAAACAAATGTCAGGGTACAAGGAGATTGTCGATGCTTTACCAAAAAAGAAAAAGAAAAAAAAAAAAAAAAGAAAGGCACCACACTCTCAAGCCTTTCTTGTTTGTCTGCATGGGCCATGCATGCGTGCTGGGCCAGAAGCCGAGTTTGGAGGCGGTTTCAGGGAAAGTGTGTGCTTCCTCAGCTGATTGTGCATGAGGGTGATCTGGCTCGGCCTAATACCAAAAGACGAATCTAAAGCAAAAACAAAATGAAAAATCTTTAGAACTACGTTGTCTGCGCCTCAGCAGATCTCGAAGGATTTGATTACTGGCATAATTGGTACAAAATCCAGCTGTGGGCTAGTGGAGACCAGCAAGCATGCATTGCGTTGCATTTTGAGCTTGTCCTAAGTTAGAGGCCAGTAGGAGTAAACAAATCAGGACTCTGAAAAGAGGTTTCGTGTTATAGTTGCTCTCTGATCATCACGTTCTCCTGCATTTATTCCCGTGATGTTCTGCATCTCACTGTATAATTGATAGCATCCACACTTAGGAAACTTCCAAATATTAGATGTAACTCCAGTTAGCGTGAAACTTATTTTCATTTGAGAACTTTCTTCTGCTTGCTTTGGTCTGAAATGTACTAACGTTGCTTTGGGGATGCTATAAATGAGAATGTTGGACCAGAGAGAGTGAAATAAGCCTCTGTGAGCATATTCTGGACTTTGGAAACAGATTCCAAACTTTTAATTGGGCTTCTACAGAAAGAATAAATTCTACCTGATGTGGAGCATCCCAAGTTGAAATTCATTTTTTTCCGAACAGGTTGATGAACTGATGGTTTAAGATCATTCACAAAAGCAACAGAAACTTAGGCTAAAGTAGTGTACTTATATGTAAGTTATGTGTTGTGTTAGTGCGTGATTTCTGTAGGGATCTCCACATTGTGTTTGAAACATGTTTGCTACCAAAGACCAATCAGAGGTGTAACTTTTAAATTCTTGGCTTTTAAATTCCCATTTCATTAAGTGATATTTTTTTCTTTCTGTTTGACGTATGGCTTAGCCACTTTGAAAAGTGTATTATTAGTTGACTAAACTTAAATTCAAATAAGTAAATGAATTTAGAAATTCATTCTTTTCTATTACAGATGAACCTCTAGTCTTGCTTTGAAAAAGCCATTTTGTGTAACTCTTGACTGAATAATTTCCTAATACACCTGTTGGGAGGATCACTGATACAGTATGCCATTTGAGAGGTACTTTTTCTTGATCAAATACTGGTGATTAGAGAAGAGAGGTGTTTTGTTTTTTTGTTTTTTGTTTTTTGTTTTTTCTGATCATTATGAACATCGGCTTTTCACCCCTGAAGTAAAAATGTTGAAAACCGAGTCTTCAGGTGAACGAACCACTCTCAGAAGTGCCTCTCCTCACAGGAATGCATACAGAACTGAGTTCCAGGCACTGAAAAGTACCTTTGACAAACCCAAGTCAGATGGGGAGCAAAAAACAAAAGAAGGTGAGGGCTCCCAGCAGAGCAGGGGGAGGAAATATGGCTCCAATGTCAACAGAATCAAAAATCTATTTATGCAGATGGGTATGGAACCCAGTGAAAATGCCGCAGTCGTTGCCAAAACAAGGGGGAAAGGTGGACCTTCATCTCCACAGAGAAGAATGAGGCCCAAAGAATTTCTGGAAAAAACAGATGGCTCGGTTGTTAAGTTGGAGTCCTCTGTTTCAGAACGAATTAGTAGATTTGACACGTTGTACGATGGCCCTTCCTATTCTAAGTTCACAGAAACTCGGAAGATGTTTGAGAGAAGCGTGCACGAATCAGGACAAAACAACCGCTATTCCCCAAAGAAAGAGAAAGCTGGAGGTAGTGAACCTCAGGATGAGTGGGGTGGTTCGAAGTCCAACAGAGGCAGTACCGATTCCTTGGATAGCCTTAGCTCTCGGACAGAGGCTGTCTCCCCAACTGTGAGTCAACTGAGTGCAGTGTTCGAGAACACCGATTCCCCCAGTGCCATCGTTTCTGAGAAGGCTGAGAACAGTGAATACTCAGTGACTGGACATTATCCTCTGAACCTACCATCTGTTACTGTTACAAATCTTGATACCTTTGGTCACCTTAAGGATTCTAATTCTTGGTCTCCTCCAAGCAAACTCAGTGATGATGCAGAGGATGCTCAGAAGAGTCATACAACTCCAGTCCCAGAAGTGGCTCTGAAAAGTACCTCTCCAGCCTCCATGCCAAGTGAAGAGACACAGCAGAGAAAGGAAGCCGAGGACTCCACATCTAACCAAGAGACTCCTGACAGAGGTGACAGAGACATTCCTGAAGAGCCTCGTGCTGAACATAAGGCAATGCCAGAGTCTGAAATCCCTTCACCACAGAATGAACCTTTAGGAGACGCTGAGGCTAATTTAGTTGGGAGTGAGGCAGCAATGCATCAGAAGAAAGAACTTGCAGGTGGTGATTTTACCTCTGCTGATGCTTCTGGATCCAGTGGTGGAAAAGAAGGACCTGAAGATTCAGATCATTTTGAGAGTTCCCATGTTTACATGCACAGTGACTACAATGTATATAGGGTAAGATCCAGGTATAATTCAGACTGGGGAGAGACAGGCACTGAACAGGATGAGCAGGAAGATAGTGATGAAAACAATTACTATCAACCTGATATGGAATACTCGGAAATTGTTGGATTGCCAGAAGAAGAAGACATCCCAGCAAATAGGAAAATTAAGTTTAGTAGTGCTCCGATTAAGGTAAGTATGTTTTCTCAGTTTGTTTTTGAAGTGTTTTTTTTTTTTTTTTCTTTTTCTTTTTCTTTTTTTCTTTTTCTTTTTTTTAAGTATTTGGGCCTAAATGTATGTAGAATAGATTTGACAACTATAAGGAATTCCCGGTTGTTGATATACACATGTCAGGTGATTTTAAAAGTTTGGGAGATGTCCACATATTTCCTGATAGGCTTTCTGTTTGCTTAAAACAGTATTGACTAACAGTAAAGTTGAAGAAGTTTGGAGATTGTGAGATACATTCCAATGGACTGGAGTATGAATAATATGAACACTGAAAACCAGCAGTGTTAGTTTGAAATGGAATTACCTCTTTAACCAGTTTTACCTAAAAGTGCCCATAAGTAATAAAATTTTCTGAATCTGAACCCTCTAGGATATGAGGCATAATGTACAATGAGAGAGTTATGATGACCTTGGAATAACAGTCTTCATTTACTTGCTTAAAAAAATCTGAGTTATCTCTTACTTAAGTGTAAGTGGATTGTGAGGAATGTTGAAACTTATTATAATTCTTTTGTGTGTGTGTGTGTGTGTGTGTGTGTGCTGCTACTTAGTAGTGAAAGTTTGATTCGTGGAAATATATTAGCGGACTTAAATACTTTAATTGGAAAGCTATGACTGTAAGTAGCTTTGAGTTCAGAATTTGTAATGTAGCCCCAAAATGAAATTTTGTGAAAGGAAATTAAATTGATTTGTCATTCATGTATATGTTTTTACCTCTTAAAAGCTGGATAAATGCCAGTTGAATTCAGATGCTCTATTCTAATGACTTCACTGAGTTAACATTTGGTATAGAAGAAATAGCACAATGTACATCAGTAGCGGGTGGTGAGACATTATTAGCTGATAATGGCAGGAGGGGCAGGAGGTGATGGGTTGAGTATCACAATCTCCTGGAGTGCTTTTTCACTGTGTACTTACCCACCAGCCTTCGTCCTGAGATTCTGGTGTGCCCTCCTAGGGGAAATCTGAAGGGTTGTGGTGATAGAATGTGTAGCTTGAAACCACTATCTAGGGACTCCTCGCTTGTCCAGTGTGTATATATGATAGATTTGTAATTGGATGTGGTTATCTTTTGAAAGAATCTGAAATCACTGTCTATTGTTATTTCCATCTTTTAAAACTTCCGTATAAGGGCTGTAAGATAAAATTTACAAAGCAAAGAGAAATTTGATTTTGCTTTAATTATGAAACACTATTTTGAAATGAAGTAATAATCTATGAAATTATTTATAGGTGTTAGGGGGCAAACTTTTCATTTCGTTAGCGTAAGACAAAAGTTCTGGATCAGAATGGGCCATGCCAAGTTACACTATGTTTAAAATAACTAGAGGTGTGAGTGTGGTTTCTGTGTAAGCTAAGTTTCTTTGCTGTGCTTTCCCACTTTCCTTTGTGAAACTCTCCCCTCCACCTTTCCTCCTACCCCCCCCCCCACCCCCAATTCTAGGCTCTCTCTTTAGAGGTGTCTTTCCCGCAGGCCTTTCCAGGAGCTCCTAAATTTCACCATGCATGTTCCCTTCCCAAGTACTTTCCTTTGAACATCATCTTTCTGCCCCTTAGGAAGAAAGCAATAAGATTAAATTGTTTCACACTGAGCAAGGCAGGAATAACTGAAATGAACTCTTCAAGGAGTTTGTTAAAACCAGTGACTAACTCCCAAATGGGGGATAGCAGCCTATGAAAATTTATCAAGTAGAACACTACCCACTCAACCAAATGGGGCACCAGCCTTATATTTGGGTCCTGTGCTGCACAAAACGTAACGCACAGGAATAGGTTTAATGCATTTTAAAGGATTTCTCATTGAAATGTGGCTGTTCGCATATGAACAAGCCAGGTTTTGGGTATGATATTCTGAAATTCAAGTGATATTTTTTCTACTATGGCTCATAACAAAAAGCATTTTGCCTCTTAATTTTCATACAATAAACTGTACTTCACATAACATAGAATGAAATAGATTATATATATATATATATATAACATAGATCAAGCATAAGGTTAGTGAAGCAAAGATAATGCACTGGGTTTTAGTGGGCAGTTAACAGTACTAGTTGGAGTGGATTAAGTTTGCAAACAGAAGATTCATTCTTAGCTCTTTGTAATGAATAAGACAATTACTCTTTCTTGTTGTTCTCATTGTTTAACATGTAAGTGGATTCACTTGGAAATTTTGAGAGCTACTTTTCTCCTGGTAGTGGTGATGGTAGTGTTTAGATTATTCTTCAATTAAGATTTTTGCCTCAGAGGGTGATAATAATGAAATTCAACATGTATTTATTGAAGGCTTCTTATTATGTGTCTATTCTCAAGCTGTTAGGTGTGGAAGACACACAAATCTATAATGTTACCTCTTTCCTATGTGAGCTGGTGGAGTCAGTTCTTAAACACTTGGTATTTCAAACCCATGTAACACAGTCTGAAAACCTGCCTTGAAATGTTTAATGTCCTATAAGGACTGTAACTGTTGTTGGCTGTACTAAATGCATGGTGTGAACAGGATTTGATAGACCATTTGAAAGGGAGTACGCTGAGCCATTCCCTATGTATGTTTCCTTATTCTTTTTGTAAAGATTCACTTATGGAATGGGAGATTATGATTTCCAACCTAAATCTTTTCTTTTGAAATTTGAACATACTCCCTCTTTTAGCAACAATAGGAGACATATTCTTTACAGAACTGACCTTTAGAACTTTTACATTCTTTTCCTGATATTCTCATCTTATTCTTAACTAGAGTAAATATTCTCGATACTTTTAGACTTTTGTTTTACATCTTGTTTATGATCTCTGTGTGTGTGATTGTGTCCTCAGTTTTTATTTCAGTTCTTCTACAGATGTTTTAAATAGATGCTTTTCTAAGATGTCTTAAATCTGGACCTAGAAAAGTATTAAAATAATGGCTGATCTTTCCTGTGTAGCATATTGCTTATACATAATTGTTGGTGACATTTAGAAATGGATTATTTCTTAATGGATAGGCTGATGGGTTTCACAGTGTTGTGGAAAATTAGAATGGGATTGATTAATAATAGAAAACATAAGATTCAAGTTTGAGATGGGGAATGAGAGAGTGTTATGAACCATGCTAATGTGGAATTATGCCTTCATTGTCAAGAATTTCTCAAAACCAACAGATTGAATTAATTACATTTGTCTTAAATAAATGCAAGATAGAAAGGGTGACATTTTTCATTATTGTTTTCTATTAATTCAGAACATTTACTGAGCCCTTACTATGTGTCAGGACAATGCAATATACAATAAAAGTAATAAATACATAAAATGACTGGAGCTGATCAGGTCAGCGACTGCTAGTAGGTGGGGAGTGGATAGCCCATTAACAATGCTTCTCAGGCTATTCTGCTAAAATGTTCTTGGATGATCTTTCTAAAGTCACTGCAACCTTTTTAAGGCAGTAATAACCCTTTCTCGGTTTCTGGTAGCCTTATGTCCTTTGGATAGGTGTTCTTGAAACATAACATAGATGAAAAAAGGTATTATTCTAATTCCCAGCAAGACAGAGATTATAGGGTTAACGTTAAGATGTATTGTGCTGTACTCTTCTGAATGTTTTCTCAAACTGTATGGGGCTTTACAGAGCTGGGGTTCAAAAGAGAATCACCAAGGGCAGCAGTGCTTCTCTAAATCTTACATGATACTTGTTGAAAGTGGGTCCCTTAGCATTCTCTTTCTCTTTTGGGGCTCTGAGTTGGTACACAAGACCTTTTATTCAAGATGGTGTTCAGAGTATCATTCTGAGATCCAAATTTCTGACATTCTGCTTCTTTAGATTAAACTTTAATATGCTTATAAATCACTTGGGGATCTTTTAAAATGAAGACTTGTGATTCCGTAGGTATTTTGGGGGAATCACCTTGATGTGATAGTTAGCCTCCAAGTACATTACCAGCTTTCCCAGGGGTTATGGAATAGACAGGCTCAGCAACCAAATTAAATGTTCAAATCACACTATTTATCAAATTAGTTTAAAACACACAGCCAGAAGCAAGAGGAAAGCCATGGGGTAAGTTAACACACATAAGGTGCAAAGCTTGGAAGGACCACACCACCTGGGCCCAGGTACACAATATTCATATGTCCCGACCCTCTCCCTCTTTCACATCATCTTTCTGATTGAGGGTGTGGTAATGAGGACTGGAGTTGAGTTTTGAGCAAGGGCTCCACATACTAATAATACCCTAGACTGATGATACATATTTGTTGTATCGAAGAGAGAGGGTACAAGTAGTACATACAAGTGTAGCTTTGCCAGTTTTGCTGAGTTGTATCTGTGTTTCTTGGGTAAAGCACCTGCAGAGTCTGGAATAAGACCAGCCTGGGGCGTCCTTGGTGGGTGGCTGATATGGAGATGGTATATATGTCAGTCCAGAGATGGTATGATGATGACTTAGTCTTTCCATCCCTTTTTTTTTTAAACAAGTGAACCTCTTGTTTGTTCCAGCTTATTTTCTAGTTTAAAATATCTTAGAGCTTATTAAATTACCTATTTTTAACACATCTTAAGAACTTTGCCTTCATTTCAGAAGCTTATGAGCCCTTATTATGTATATCTAATTGAGCCTCAGAATGTTGCCTTTACATCATAAGCTATTAGTTTACTTACCATCAGTGACCACTACTTCTTATGAGTTTTATCCAGCTCATTTGTTTCCTTGACTTTCATAATAGAACTTAATATTCTTGAATAATATAGCAAATTCACAAAACAGGTGAGATTGTGCATTCCTAAAAAAAGATCTCAAGTGGGTGCTGAGGCTGCTGGTCAACAGATCGCTCTTTGGAATATGTGAAGTACAGTTTTCAGGCTTCAGAAAAGAGCTGGTTACAAAATGTGTGGGAAGCTTGTTTGACACGTTTGCTTTCCAGATCAGTCTGCTGTAGCTGGTTGTGTGGAATAGTGTTCTTTGAAGCTGATACAGGTGTAAAGTTGTAACGTGCATGATGGTTCTGGATACAGGAATGTATTGATTTCTAAATTCATAAAAGGTTTGGGTCATTAAAGTGTCACATCCTAGACTCTTGTGTTAGACCACATAAGAGTTTTATACAAGAGTATACGTTTTTAGTTATAAAAGAACAGGAGGAAGTAGTTCTTGATAGACTCAGAAATTCAATTTCTTTCATTTTTTGAAAGCCTAAATTAATAAACTAAGGAAAGTATAAGGATAGTTGTCTTATATGGTATGTTTTTATTTGGATAACTTTGATGCCCTAACATTTAAATTGGACTGCCTTTAAAATTTTGGTGTCTTGGAACCTATGGTTTATAACTAGGTAAATATATAAAATATTTTAATGTACTATAATACACATTTAATATACAAATATTTTAATATACCCCTCTTCTAATATTGAGTGTTTATACTGATACCCCTTCCCTATTTCACTAAACACGGTCATTTGGTATTCAAAAAGAGGTTCTTTTCTACAGCAAACTATTATAGATGTTTGCTGGCATTTATTTGTGGTAGAAAGATTTAGTTTTTTATATTTTGTATCATCCGTAATATTTTGTCTTCCCCTCTAAACTTCCCCACAAAAGACATTAGTTATTGGGTTAATGGATTTTAAAGGGAAGAGGCTGAATTTAGGGGAAGATAACTTTCTATTATGTTATCCACACTTTGTTTACCTTGTTAACCCACTTTCATGCCCATCAATTGTAATCTGATTTAAATCTCACCTGCATTAGATTTTTTTGGTCACATCTTACTTCTTCGCCGCTCCAGGACTAAAAAGGTTTTGGAATTCTCTAGAGCAATATGGTTAGATATGGGATAATTTCTGCATAAACAAAGCAAGCATTGGTATATTAAACTCTGAATATAATTTCTTGGTGTGTGCTGTTACTTAATTTACTTAATATTCTTAATATTCTGTGTTCTTCCCTTTTGGATCTATTTCATTTTTGTTCTTTTGCTTCATTATATTCTACAGTTCTCAATTTGAATGGGAAGAGATGATTCATATTTTTTTCTTCCTGGTCACTTAAAATTTTTTCCCAGTTCTCGTTTCTTCATTTTGGTTTGTGACAGAAACTGAAAGATGAAAAATCCTTCAAGGTAATCTAGTGTAATTTCCCCCTCATTCCAGTTAGCTCTTCAATAGCACAATGCTGACAGATGATCATTCGGCTTCTGCTTTAATAATTCCACCTTTGGGAAGTTTATTATTTTGCAAGGTGGAAGGAAAGTTAGGAGGAGGGACACCCTATTGTGTGTGCATGTGCATGCGTGTGTGTGTGTGTGTGTGTGTGTGTGTGTGTAATTGTACAGCATTGTGAATGTACTTATTTCCACTTATTTTTAATTTGCAATTTTTTACTGAGATAAAATTCAAATAACACAAAATTCACCATATAGTTCGATGGTTTTCAGTATTTTCACAGTATTGTGTAACCATCACTGCTATCTAATTCTAGAACATTGCCATCACCCTAGAAAGAAACCCTGTGCCTATTAGCAGTCACTCCCAATTCCCCTTCTTCCTGTATCCTCTGGCAAACACTAATCTACTTTCTCTATGAATTTACTTCTTCTGGACATTTCATATAAATGGAATCAGGGGTATGCGTTTTGAAAGGAATATAAAAGACACGAGTGTGACTGGCGAGATGTTAAAATTTAAGATTCCCTGAGGACAGCAGACTATATAGGAAAGTCGAAAGAGCAGTGCCAAAAGAATTTTCTGGGTGCTCACACAGGCTAAAGATCCAAGTGGTGAGGTGTGGGAGCAACAGATGCTGTCTGCCCCTTATGCAGTTTCATGGAGAGGAAAACAAACAAACAAACAAACAAACAAACAAACAAACAAGCTAAGGAGACAGCATCCAGGAGGGGTTGGGGGTATTTGTAAACTGAGGAAGTATGGTTGACTGTGGTGAAGAGAGTGGTTGGAATAAGTCCCTTGCATGGGACACTGCACTTCTCTGCATGTAACCTGAAGTTGCTACTGCTGGAGCCTAAGTGTCTGCTTCAGCATGGAGTACCGTAAAGGCACCAAGGGCACTAATGCTGATCTCATGTGTACATTGCTCTTACAACAAGGGACTCTTGTCCCTTTCTGATAATCTGATGAGTTTATTTCCATCCTACTGCTCTTACCTTGTGGCTTTCATTATTCTTTTATGTTGACCTAGATTATTCGTAGACAAACTTCACTCTTTGTATTTAAAATTCTCTTAATTCTTCAATATTTTAATACAGGTTTCATATGCCATACTTGCTATTATCTGTAATGTAACCGTTTATGAGATGAGTAATATGGGGCTGGCATTCATTTAGTTTATTGCATGGTATTTACTGGAGCTTAGTATATATATTGCTGTTAAATGTTATTAACTGGTAATGAAAGTAACACCAAGAGTGACGTGGCATTCTGTAAACTTGACAAATGGCCTCTTGAGGCATTGGCGTTCTTATTTATAATGGAGGCTGTCTTACTTGTAAAAGATGCCTTCTCAGCTTTATCGTCTTGTGACTCTCTGATAATCTCTCGAAGATATTTGTGCAATAAGTGCCACTATCATAAATATCTGTGCTATTATTTCAAAGGGAAATGGACATCTTTTGTTGCAATATGGAAATTAATTATGTTAATTGCCTTGAGAATGTTATTTATGCTATAGATTATAGTAAAAGCTTTAAAATGATTAAATTTTAAGTCCAAGGGAGTGTATTTTTATAGAGTGGCTTTTAGAGCAACTCAACTTTTGGAAGTATGGATTGAACTATATATTAAACACCCTGCGAAGGAACCTAAGAATAAAGAAATGTTTTGTAATATAGTTGCTGACATATTAATTGCTTCACTCACTTCTGTTCTGGAAATAGCTTCATAGCACAGTTCAACATGATGGAGATATTGATATTTTTTTTGCAAAATTTCAAATTTTTTAGTCTAACTTGCTCTCTCTCACGCATCTGTTCTTATAAAAAGGACAGTGAATCAGGCAGAGTATAAAGATATCTGGAAATTTTATATTTCAGGAGGAGGAAAGTTTTGTTCTTCACAATCTATTTTCAGAGGGATTTAAGAAAAGCATTTATACAGTTAAAACTTTCTGCCATTTATTGATGTATCAGGAAAAGTGGTTCAGATGAAATGGCTCATAGACATGTTAGTCTCCTCTCTTTTTTAAGTCAGGTAATGAGTTTTATTTTGGGGGAAAGCTGATCCTCCAAGGTATTTTCTGTACCAGCTGAAATACAGTGGTCTAGATAGGAACACATAGTGGTTGGCAAGGGTCAAAAAGAGAAAGAGTCATGATTATGGAGGTTCCTTTCCAGGACTGACCAGGTGAGAGGCTTCCAGAGTAGCTATTTGTGGAATTTCCCCCATGATTCTTTCGGACTGGCATAACTCTGAGAAACAGAGTGACTCTGTGTCTTGGGTCTGTCAATGTGCAGTGAGGTGGACCCTTCTCTTTCATCTACTGAAGAGCTGTCCTCCAAAAAATTACTCTTTACTTCTAGTCCTCTTTCAAAAGTATGTCAGGACAGAGTTCCATGGAGGGTACATTCATGCTGGAGAATTTGTCTAATCTTGAATATAAGGATTTTAAATAGTCCTCAAAGTCATAGGTACCTGTTCAGGGTTTGGAAGAGTTTTCCTTTCACTGTAAGGGACCTCAGTTGAGGAGAGGGAAAAGCAGGTTTATTGGTTCGTATTTAAGGTCCACTTGTGAGTCAATGTGGTATTGACGGGTTCTTTTACCAACCCCTTGTTTCAGACAAAACAGATATGCAAAGTTGTCTCATAAAGAAAGAAAAAGACATAAATTCACACTTTATGCTTTGGATCAACTGATATACACACATATATTTTTAAATGAACCCATTCTTCAGAGGGGGTGGCTAAAGTTACTATAGGGTCTTTGATTATCATCTTGTGCACCTATACATAAAATGTATTTATTTTTAGAAGATTCTTCTATAAGTAGAATAGTAAAATGCAGTAATTTATGTTGTGTATGAATTTTTATATAATATACTATGCCCAGAGCATCCATTTTTCTCTGGAAATTTTAAGATTGGGCACTAAACATTAAAACAAACACAAAAACAAGCCTTATGAAGAACAAAAACTGGATCAGAAATGAAAATCTACAATACAATAGGGAAAGCAGAGTACAAGAATGATGATAACATGGAGCAAGTCTTCATTGACTTTTGACATATGCGCATAATGCTATGTTAGCATTAAAAAGGAATTAACCCTATATCATTTTTTGTTCAGGATCTAGAATTATCTATGATTATTTAGGATAGATTTCTAAAAATAAAACTATTGGCTAAAATATTTTAAATCTATTCATACATACTGCCTGAATTATTATTTAGGAAAGTCGTATTAATTTATAACTAGTATTGCATTGGAATGGTTTTCTCACAATCCCTACAACAATAACTTGGTGTTATTTGTATGCTTTACAGTTTTCAGTTTGGCGAGTAAAAAATGTCTTTCATAATTTCTGTGATTTATGTTGATTTATTGATGCTGTTAAATGTTTTCCTGTGTTTATAGGCCTTTTTTGGGTATGAGTTCTGAGTGTTGTTTTTATGATCAATGTGTTTTTTTGGTCAATGATTTTTGGTAGGAAGTACATCAGAGTTGTTATTTGTCTTGGTAGAAAGTTAAAAGAACTGACAGGCCTAATAATAGTCATAATAATTCAAAATAATGTCATAATAATTCATTATGATATATGCATAAAGGGTAATAGGATAAATCAATTATAGATCACGTTTTCTAAAATTTTAACGATGAGGACTATTGCTATACCCGATATACCACAGGGTAAAAAGATTGGATAAGTACTTAACATGCATTTTTATCACAATTTTATTTTTAGTGTATGTGTATTTGTACCTAGAACAAATATTGAAGGCACATATGTCAGAATGTTAACTATGGTAATTCCTGGGTGGAGAGAATAAAGGTGATGTTTAAAAAATTTTTAAATATTTTTCTAGAGTTACTAAATATTCTACAATGAACATGTGTTAGTGCTTTAATTATATGTAAAAAAAAAAAGTGGTGGGAACACAATTGGAATGATCAGTAATAACAAGAAGTTGACAAAAACATTTTTTCATATTGTCCAAGATTCAAATAATTAATTTTTTATATTATTTTCATTGGAGATTATGTCACAGAAAAATTTTGAAGAGTATGAATCTATGGAACACTGAAGGAAGTATTGGTTTAAGAGGATGGGTGAACTTTTGACAGTTGAATTCATTAAGTGCATACTTTTTAAGTCTTGGTAAAATTAATCCCATGTTTGTGGTTAAGCTTGTGAATATTATGGAGGGATAACCTTTCAGTGTATTTTAAATTTCGATATATTTGCATAGATGTTAGGTGTTAGATATTTTCCTTGAGTTGCTAGTGTACGTGTGATATCCTAACCTGTAACCTTAGTATGCTTTTAAAAACTGAGCATAGGGGCTCCTGGTGGCTCAGTGGTTGAGCGGCTGCCTTTGGCTCAGGTTATGATGCTTGGGTCCTGGGATCGAGTCCTGTATCGGGCTCCCTGCAGGGAGCCTGCTTCTGCCACTGCCTAGGTCTCTGCCTCTGTCTGTGTCTCTCATGGATAAATAAATAATAAAATCTTAGGGAAAAAAACCCAGCATATACTGTGGATCTGAAGAAAAAAATATTTTAATGAATAAGTCTTACTAAGAATAATAAATATTTGTTTTTAAAAAGCCTAACAATTCTCCCACATGTCTTTCTTTTTGATCTGTTAAATTCTTGAGCCTCAACAGATTCTCTCTCAGAAGTTGAGAGAATAGAGATGTCAAGTGTAGTATCTTGATTATATGTAATCCTATGAAAACATTTGCATGCTCTCAGTGAAAAACAGGATTTTGAATTCTAGGACTCCACAGTGTCCTTTTGAATATGTTTCCTGTTACAAAACACCAGCCAATATGTAGTTTCCTGTTGTTCTTAACAAAAGTTTTAGCTGAAAAGATTCATTTGATGTATGATTAGACTATATGGTAGTATATACTATTTTGGGTTAGGGTCAAAGGGTTAGTTGCTTTCATGCATCGGATAGTGTTCCACCTTTAAAAAGCTTTGGTTGATAATGCTAGAGCATAGAAATGATAAGAAAAACATTTTTGTTGAGTGGCAGAGTTTTTTGAAATTAGAAGTTTAAAATATTGCTTCTGGCCTAATTAGATCAACTGATAAATCTTACAATTTTAAGCAATTCTGGTATTTTATAAGCTCTGGTAAAGTCCTAATTAAATTGCCTTACTGGTGCTGAGTTACCATTTTTAATTAGGTGTACTTAAACCTTACCACATACAATATGGCTAACAAATCCTATTTTGTTGAAAATTGATTTTATAGTAGTAATACCCATGATTAATTATGTATAATTTTGAGGATTACTTAAGGAAAAAAGGCAACATTCTTACAACTAACTTTGAGCTGAAACTCTTGTTTCTCTCTTGGAGATTCTGACACTTGTAGAATTTTTATGTTGCTGGTTCCTTCTCTGAATAATGAGTTCTGTGAATAGTATTTTTAAGGAACTAAACAGCTCTCAGGAGATGCCCCATTTGCAGATATAGCAATCAGAAGTTTAAGTGTGAAGTTACTTGGTTTTGGCTCTCATATTGTTTTGTGTAATTCTTACCCTTAATACAGAAAGGAACCATTGATTAAGTAGGGTTGATTCCTCTCACTGGAGAATGGTGGAAATAGACTATAAATATTAATATGAAATATTTTTCTCCCTCAAGTTTTTATTTAAATTTGTCAGTTAACATACAGTATAACATTAATTTCAGGTGTAGAATTTAGTGATTCAGCACTTATATACAATACCGGTGCTCATCCCAAGTTAATGTGAAATACTTTTGAAGGTGTCTTTTTTTTTTCCATTGTATTTAATTGTTGTATTTAATTGTTAAGTAGTATTACTAATCAGGGTTCTTCAGAGAAACGGAACCAATAGATGAGTATGTGTGTGGGGGTAGTGGAGAGAGAGAGAGAGGCAGAAAAAGAGAGATAGAGAAACAGAGACAGGGAGAGATTTATTTAAGGACTTGGCCCACATGGTTATGAAGGCTGGCGAGTCCAAGATCAGCCCAAGGGTGGGCTGGCGAGTCCAAGATCAGCCCAAGGCTGGGCGGTCTTTTGCTCAATTCAGGTGTTCAGCTGATTGTATGAGGCCCATCCATGTTTTTGAGGGCAGGCTCCTTTGATTTAAATGTTAAACTCATTCAAAAATACCTTCCCAGAAACATCCCGAATAATGTTTGGCCAAGTATCTGGGCATCACAGTTCAGCCACGTTGACGCATAAAATTAACTCTCTCAGTCAGATTTTCTTACTTGGTTATACCTCTGAAGCTGTTTCACAAAAACAAAAACGAAAACAAAAACAACTTTCAGTTTTTTCTCCACATATCTTAGTGGAGTTGTTCTGCTTTGTCTTAGAAAACTCGCTCACGGAGTTCTCTTGGGGCAGTTTGTAGTAGCAGTAGGAGGAGGAGTGGGGAGATCACATGGTTTGGAATCATACTGGATTCAGATCCTGCTGACACAGGATCTACTTAATAAAGTTTGTTGATACTTTGAAGGCAGGGACTTTGTTTCATGGTTTTGTCTCCGGGACTTTCACTCTGCCTGGCTCATAGTAGGTCTACAGTCAGTGTAGTAGTCTTTAATATCCTTCACCCATGCTCCCTCCCCACATCTGCAGATCCAAACTGGAATGATGGTGATAATATTTGTACATGTATAATGATTGTATAATTTATATTCATAAGTGAAAATCCTTCAAGTTAGCAGTTAGAAATGAAGCCTGAGTGATTCCATTACAGATTGTAATCTTTTCTGGCCCCTGCTCTGGCTAGCTGAAGCTGTTATGCTCTTTCATTTGGGGAATCTCAATCTATTGCCCTGTAAGATAATGACAGTTTATAACTAACCAGAAACAGTCTTTAAAGTATGGTTGCTGGAGATATAGCCACAAGGGTTGAAGGAGGAGAGTATTCTTTTTGCCTTAACTTTATTTCTGCTTTGAGTGATCAACCGAGCTTGTAATTAGTTGCAAAAAATGTAAAAATTGAGGCTCCAGACGAAAGTTGTAAAGCTACTTAGAAATTGCAGTAACTTGCCACAACTTTGGTAAATTGTGTATGTGAATTTATTTGTATTCTTACATGAAAATTGAAAATTTAGTTAAAGAAGGCAATTGAATTATTTCTTACCATTAGTCTCTTCCCCACCTTTTTTTTTCTGACCTGAATATTAAAATATAGTTTCTTTTGTACTTTTCTGTGATTAGAGAAGAAAGAAATACTTTTTGGGGGGATAATTTCTGTCCCCCATCCTCTTGATAATTGATTTTAGAAATGTCTTTGATTTTAATTCTAGACATAAGTTATAATTTTGTAATTATTTTGGTAGTCAGTTATCTCATTCTCTAATCAGGCAGGCTCTTGCTGAGTATGACTTGTTTATCCAGAAAACAGTTTTCCATTTTTCTCTGTGATTTGTAAGTAATTAGTAATAAACTGCATAGGAACAAATAATCCAGGGTTTTAAATCATATTTTTTGTCTGTATGTTTTGTGCATGAATTATATTATCTAGGAGAAGTCTGACAGTTGTTATTAGGCTAAAATATGAAATGGCTTTGCTAGTTTATGTAAATTTGTTTAGGTACAAAATGTATGTCATTTTCCCCAGGCAGAAAAAGCTTTTAATGGCACTCTAAGAAAGAGAATTACTAAGCTATTTTCTGCATTTTTCTTTTTAAATAAGAATACTGTAACTTTTGGGGGTTTATGTACGTTTCTGGTGACACAAAAAAAGTGTTCTGTAAAAAAAAATCACCTTTTTGGTGGTAGTGATGTTGGTAAAAATATGTGACAGTATACTATGTTCATGATATTTGAATGAATTGAGCTAGTATGTCAACTACTGTTACGTACTGTAGGTTCTGCTGATGATATTTTTGAGATTAATATGTTTATAACATTCTATAATTACTGTCTGGGTGTTAGTCAAGGTTGATAGATCCTTATGATTCAGGTGTTTATAAATAACTGGTTATGCTACAGTCATTTAGAGAAGGGTTGTCTTCTAATTGGTAGCAGTCTACAAACATTACTGAGTACTTAGTATGTGTTGAACATTGGGCTTTGATGTGTGGATATTAAGGTAAATAAGACAAGCCCTTGCTTCTCAAAAAATGTATAGTCTTTTTTAAAAAAAAATATTTTATTTATTTATTCATGAGAGACACAGAAAGAGAGGCAGAGACTCAGGAAGAGGGAGAAGCAGGCTCTCTGCAAGGAGCCCAATGTGGGACTCAGTCCTGGATCCCAGGATCATGCCCTGAGCCGAAGGCAGATGCTCAACTGCTGAGCCACCCAAGGGTCCTGAAAAATGTATAGTCTTGACAAGGAGATAGAGAATAAAACATTTATGAATAGTGCATTAAGTTCCATGATATAGTTATATTCATAAGGTGACCATTTGTGATTTATTGGCCAAACTGTGACTGTCTCCAGAATAAAACAGGGGTGAATAATAATTACATATATTTGAGAAACCAGAAAATCTGAGTATGTGTATGTGTTTTATTTATTTATTTTTAAAAAAGAGCAAATACCATTGCTTAGTCTTCTTTATATCCCACAGTGTCTAGAGTGACCATATGAGTTACTGCCAAACTGAGACACTTTCTGATAGTGAAAAGACTGCTGTTAATACTTAGTCTGCAACAACGGGCATAAGCTAGGACTGACCGAGGGCAGCCAGTACACAAGGTTCCCTGTATATAACAGGATGCAGAGGTGTCCCATTAGGACACCTAGGAGGAGGGGACTCGGTAGGAGGAGGGGACTCATCAGGCAGGGGTTCTTAGAGGAAATGGTACTTGAGACTTTAAAAATGATTCAGAGTTAATTAGGTAGAGAAGTGGGACATCCTAAGGCCAGGAAAGGCACATTTAAGGTAACTAAATACACCGAACAACTGGAGGAACAGCAGGGGTTTTCATATGTGTGTGTACAGTTTGTGTGTGTGTGTGTGTGTGTGTGTGTGTGTGTGTGTAGTCTAAGAATGTAAGCAGGTAATACTTCAAAGACAACTTGAATACTATGGGCTTGGAATTAGATGCAAACTATGTATGGGAAGTCACTGAAGAATTTAAAGGGATAGTTGACCTCACCATTTTGTTATAGTTTCTTATATGTTTCTTATATGTTTCTTATATGTTGCTGGTTCTGGAAAGCTGGAGGAACTCCCATCAGTTCTCCATTCTTTCTCTTTCATTCTGCCTGTTCTTTCAGTAGACATGTGTCTTAGATGCTTAGATTCTAAACTCATTTTTTGCTTGTTTCTTATCTTTCTCGATGTGTACTTAATTGAATGTTATGTATATTGATGAAATATGAGTGTTAAATGTTTTTTCTATAAAAATCTAAGTTGAAATCTTCAGTAAGATCTGATAAGGAGGTCACCTAAAAATCTTGCTGTTGAATTAAATGAGGATAATGTGGATTCATAAAAATGTTTGAACAAATATCTAAACTGATACATTACTCTAGTTATTTTTCAAGTGTCTTTAAGTTTTTGGTCCACTTTAAGAAAGTCACACTGCCCATCGTATCTGGTGCATAATGCTGATTATTGATCTGCAGATGTCAACTCAAAGCAAAGGCTCTGGCCTGATAACCAGAGATCAGCGAATGAATGTGTTTTTAAATGTCTTCTGTCATTATAGACCTGATAAAATATAAAGCAGTTTTTATGATTCCATACCTTAACTGCTTTTTCTCAATTAATTGACAAATTCTTAGTCCAAATTGCTTCCACTAAGAGAGCATCTTCTTGTAAAGAATGTCTGCTTTAAGCTAGGGCTAAGCTAATTGCCTAATTACATATTGGAACATATTCTTTTTCAAAGAGCCTGCATTCCAGTGGGAGAGATGGACAGGGAAAGTCAACAGTTATAATGCAGTGAGAGATGCACTGTGGTAGAGGTGTGCGCAGGACACTGAGTGCAGAGAAAGGCCACCTGGGTTCTGGATATAAGTTACGAGAAGCTTCTGGGAGAATATGATGCTCTAGCTAAGTTTCAAAGGTTTAGTAAGTGTTTGCAGAGAAAGGGGATAGTGTGCAAGGTAGTAGGAAGCCACAGAGCAAAGAAAAAAACACATGATCTGTTGCAGATCTTTTTTTTTTAAAAGATTTTATTTATTCATGAGAGACACACAGAGAGAAACAGAGACATAGGCAGAGAGAGAAGCAGACTCCCTGCGGGGATCCTGATGTGGGACTTGATCCCAGGACCCCAGGATCACGACCTGAGCTGAAGGCAGACACACTCAACCACTGAGCCACCCAGGTGCCCCTGTTGCAGATCTTAAAGTAGTTTAATGTTGTTGGTTCATAGTAAGTAAGGCAAGTTCAGATCAGGTGGGTTCTTTGTTCTAGACTTAGGAGCTTGCACACTTTTCTGAAAACTTACGAGTGATGGGAAGGGATTTTGAGCATGGAAAGGCATGGTTGTATTTGCATATTAGAAAGGCCACTTGGATGGAGGGTGGAAGATGGATTGAAGGGATAGATATATGGAGACGGGGGTGGGGCGGGTATGCAGGATTCCAAATGGACAGGGATAAGACTGGTGAATATTTATAAGAATGGAGGTCAGGAAGAACAAGCTAAGCTGGGGCAAAACATCAGGTAGAAGATGATGAAAGGTGCTGTTTTTTATAAAGTTAACTCTTAAGTGCAAAAATCATATGCGACTGCGACTATTTCTTATTCATCTCCTGTATTTCTCCTTTCCTCCGCAGACAAAACCTTGCCTATTGCTGGTTTATAACCGGGACTCAGTAAATGGGAGGTAGTGAAGGAATCAGCTGCATATAAAGAGGGAGTTGATTGTCTTTGATTCAACAGTTGCAGAATTGGATGGATGAACTAATGGGGGATCTTTGGGGAAGGCAGTGGATCTGAGAGCTGGGTCCGGGTATCTGTGGCATTGGGGTGCTGTGAGGAGCATAAAGACCAGGACAAGGGATGAAGACCTGGTGAGAGGATGGGGAGAGATAGCATGATGGATCAGACCCACAGATATTAAGAAACAGTGCTTTGGTGAAAGCTTAAAAGAGAAGTTTAGAAAGATTTTAGGAAGTATAAAGGTTTAACAGCCTTGCTGGTGGGTGGGTAGGTGAGGTAATGTACCCTGAGTAATTCTGAGAAAAGCTGATGGTATTTATGGATTGAAACTGGGGAAGAACACTTGTAACCAGGGAAGGTCAGAGAGCTACAGAGATGTAAAGACCCTGACTCACATTTATTTCTGAGAGAATAAGTTAATACTATTGGATCTTTTAGAAACTGTGATAGTAACTCACCTCTGTGTATGAGGTTGGTGGCAGATTTGGAAGCAGAGTTCAGGGCTGAAAAGAACCAGTGCTGTGTTTAGCTGTCAGGGTCTTTCAGGTTAAGCCCTAGATTTTTAGTGCATCAATCCAAAATAGGTACACAGATGGTGGTTACCTTCTGTAGAATTACTATGCCTGGTCAGCTGAAAGTTTTTCTTTATTTCCTTTGTAGATTTTTCTAGCTGAATTTTGCCTTCTGATACTGGATTTGCAAAGATCCTTAACAAAGGCTTCAGAGTGACAAACATGAATATTATTCTAAATCCTCAGTGGACTGAAATAGTACTTCTTTCAGTCTTAAATTTGCATTGCAAAAATAAGTGCTCATCAGTAAGATATTGTATTTGTTTTCTTTTCTGAAGGCATGATGAGCTTCAAATGGTATTCTAGTAACTCATTTGATTTCAAGCAATAGCCTTTCGACAGGTCATTGTAAATTAAAATCTTTTTCCTATTGGCCTGATGTGATACAGTAAGATACTGTTCCCACAAAGGGATGTCACTTTCTGAAAGTACTAAAAGTAGTCATGAAAATGAATAAAGAGGACATCCAGTTTAAGTTAGTGCAAATAGGACATATACTAACCAACACAATAATAATGGAAATGTTCCTTTTAGGAATTTTTCTGCATGAATTAGACTGGCTGTGGGTTCTTAAAATACCACTTCTATGTGTATGAATATGTGCCTCTAAAAGTATTTAGGTGGAGTGGCTGTTTCCATGGCTATTTCTTCTTCAGTGAATTTTTGCTCCTGAAGATACACTTACCTGGTTCTTGGCATTTATTTTGAGATAGGTGTTGGGCTGGGCATTAGCAGTTCTTAAGACAAGTTCAGTTTTCTTTGTTGTTGTTTTAAAGATATTTATTTATTTATTTATTTATTTATTTATTTATGAGACTGAGGAAGAGAGCACAGGGGAAAGGGCATAGGGAGAAGGAGAAGCAGAATCTCTGTTGAGCAGGAGCCCAGTGTGGGGCTCGATCCAGGACCCCAATTTCATGGCCTGAGATGAAGGCAGATACTTAACTGACTGAGCCACCCAGGCATCCCAGTTTTCTTTGTTGTTATATAAAATTAGCTAGCAAATGCTTGTGCTTAGGCCATTCTATCTCAGGGATGGCTGGAAATAGATCTTAGTATTGCCCTTCTTCAGAAAGAATGGATTATGATGATGATTATTCATAATATTATTTAAAAGACTTATTTCTGTGTGTGTGTGTGTTTGTGAGAGAGAGAGAGAGAGAGAAAGAGAGAGAGAGAGATTGATTGATTGTGGGGCAGAGGGGGAGGGAGAGGGGCAAAGAGAAAGGGAGAGGAGGAGCCCCCAAAATGGGGCTTGATCCCAGGACCCTGAGATCATGACCTGAGCCAAAACCAAGAATCAGAGGCTTAACCTACTGAGCCACTCAGACGCCCTGTGATTACTATTTTTAAGCAAATTTGTATCTGTCAGCTGAAAGGTACTTTGGCTTTTATGTTATATATATATATATATATTTTTTTTTTTTTTAAAGCTAGCACCTGTTCCCAGATACTGCTTTTTTTTTTTTTTTAAGATTTTATTTATTTATTCATGAGAGACAGAGAGAGAGAGAGAGAGAGGCAAAGACACAGGCAGAGGGAGAAGCAAGCTCCATGCAGGGAGCCTGATGCGGGACTCGATCCTGGGTCCCCAGGATCATGCCTTGGGCTGAAGGCGGCGCTAAACCACTGAGCCACCCGGGCTGCCCTTATGTTATATTTTGCTTAATTCTGTTAATGGTGTCAAACAGATTGACTTGGTACCAACTCCATATTTGAATTCTCTAAAAAAGGTGCTCAGTTAGATAATCTTTTATATCTAGAAGTGCTTTGTAGATATAAAATTTCAGGCCTATATTATGGAATTCTTAATTTGCTACATGAATAATCAGACATCTTACTTTTGTGAATGTTGTTTTGAGGTGTTAATTTAGTGTTTGCTGAGTCTTTTAGAACTGAGGCAAAGTTTTGGAGAGATAATTCTGGAAGTTAAATTTAGCTCTGTGTTAAAATTGGGAGAATATATATTCACAGCATTTGACCTTGGAATTATAGGTAGGAGTGGTTGAGAGGAAGAGAAAGAGGGATGGTGGGACTCATCATGACAGTTCATGAATTAAATGAACCACCTACTCTACCAAAAATATGATACATCTTTTTTTTATGCTGCTTTTCATTTACAAAGATGGAGATTCCAGTCTACCTGGGGCATATACTTTTTTGGGGGAGAGGCTGTCAGGAAAAGTAATGGGTTTTGATTCATCCACATTCTATCATTTGATCACCTATGTGACTGGTATCACATAACCATGAAACAGATGGTCAGGATTGTAGTATGTATCTGCGGAGCAGCCCTATGGGATAGAATATGTGACTATGTGATTAAAAGTCAAGAATTAGCTTTGACTGTTACACATACACACACATATCCACAGGTTGTCTTTGGCTATATACATATACCCACATCTCTCTGCATATAGAAGTTTATAGCATATATAGTATCCTACCACCAGGTAGGAAAATGTCAGTGCTTTATTATAAGAACAGTTACATTATCCACTGCAGAGCTCAAAGAAATTCTCTGGGAGCATAGTTTGCCTTGATTCAGCTGGAAATGTACAAATTTATAAGGCAATTAACAGAGAAAAATTTATTATGGTTCAGTTTTTAACTACAGGTTGCTACCTCTCTGAAAAGTCTAAAATACAACACAGTATAAAGTTAAAATATTCTGAACTGTTTGCAGAAATGCCACTGAAGCATGTAAAGTATCACAGTGCTTCTTAAGTCATCACTGAATTCAGGTAGACAGGCAGAGAGATTAGAATAGAAGGTGAAGTGGGAGTCATTCTCCTTCCTTCTCTCAGCTGTGCTGGAGACAGTTCCAGAGTGGTTAATGCTGTGTGCCTATATTGAAAAATCAGTGTGGTCAGGGCCTCTAACCTGTCATAGTTGGATGAGCTAAAGAATGGCATCATAGGGCAAAACAGTAAGATACAGGTGATTAGGATGCTCACCGCCCCCAGGTAAAGTCGCCTGAGTAAATTTTAGTTTAATTACTTTGCCTCTATTCTGTAACCACCTAGGGATTTCTTCATAACTGAAAGAATTTTCCTAACCACAGGAACACTTCACAGTAATAGAATAACAGGAAACAGTCTTGATTCTAGAGCTAAGAAAATAGGCTCTGTAGGTTTGTGAGTCTAAGTATGCTAGCCATAACCAATGGACCAACCATCAAAAAGTATTTGAGTGCCTTCTCATCCTAGATCTCCAGGAAATTTGTTTGTACTCTGTCTCACAAACTTCCCCTTTGAAAGTCCTTTTGTTCTGCTTCAACCAAATAATCTACATGACTGTGAACTCCTTAAGGGCAGGGAGCTCTATGTCTTTGTAATTTTTGTGTCCCCTCACCCCCACCCCCAGTCTGTGGAACAAAATGAGTGTTCAAAAATTAATTGTGAGTGAATGAAACTTTACAGCCATCTATCCCTTTTAGTTGTATCAGCATCTGTCCTGATTTCTAGAGCTCTTCAGTATTAGAGTAATGAAGCCTGTGAATTAGAAGTATATGGTGGTAAGTGTTTTGGTGTAATACAGAGCTATATGTATCTCATGTAAACTGGAGAAATTGGAGAAATAAAAATTGCTTTTTTCTGTTTGATTTTTGAGGTGAAGATATTCAAGGTGTCTAATGGCCTGGTCCCTTAGCCAGATAGGTGGCCCTGAGATGGCTGTTGGCCTTTTTTGCAAGGGATGATATAAGTAAAAATTGGTATAGCATTTTGGACAGGTTGCCAACCATCTCATTTTGGAGATGTTTAATTAGGAATAACTGAATTAGTTCTCTTTTATAGGATTGCAATATTGTGTATACTGATTTGTTGAATGTTTGTTTGGGGCATGGTGATGTTTTAGACATCTCTCTGTATGCCCATGGAAGGATTTGGTTTTTACCTTGCCATTATCCTAGCAGATTTATGATGGCACTTATGAGAAGGAAGGTATTATTATTATTATTAAAGATTTATTTATTTATTTGAGAGAGAGAGAGAGAGAGCGCGCGTGCAGACACAAGTGGGAGGGGCAGAGGGAGAGAGAGAAAGGATCTGTGCTAAAAGCATGCAGCACAATGTGGGGGCTGGATCTCAGGATCCGGGGATCACGACCTGAGCTGAAACTAAGAGTTGAAGCCTAACTGACTGTGCCACCCAGGTGCCACCAAGGTATTATTTATTTAAAGGACATGTTTAACTCCTTTTTTCTAGTGGAGGAAGTGCTTTGTGAAATTCAATTCAATTCAAGCATCTTCTTTCCGTACCCTTGTCTGAGTCTGGAGGCGTACAAAAATTGTGTTTCAACATCTTATTTATTTGGACTTTAGTTTAAAATGCTTATTGCCTAGATGTTTATATTATTCTAGTTATTTTATGTGTAATTTTTATTTTTCCTTGTTGCATTGCTGTTTTCGATGTTTTCCTTTTATATGGTTTAATTTTTCCTCTGTGAGAAAGTAATTAAAGCCCTCAAGTCTGCTGTCTTTGTCTTTTGTAGCCTGTTATGCATAAACATCATATGGTTGGAGTTGATATAATCAAATAATTTTTTTCTTTTAGTTAACAAAACTAAATTGTGATTCTGTTTCCGCAACAGAAATTTAAATCTAGTTTTATTTCAGATGTATTTTGGTTATAGTTTCAGATGTATTTTGGTTGTAATTTCCATAATAAGGTCCAGACTCCCCAGTTATGTTGGTATGTACAATGATGTTATTAAATTGCCATTTTGAGGCCACACTTTCACCCATAAATTTCTTTATAGAATTCCTCCCATTGCCATCTACTTAATATTCAAACTTTTGTCCTCACTTCTAGGGTTTTCCCTCTATATTTTTTTCATTAGTTCCCCTTTTTAACTAACATTTCCTGCTGTTTTCCATTTCATTTTGCTTACGTGCTCTTGACTAATGTAAGACTTTTTTTTTGCTCTTTCTTTTTTAAGCTCAAATATATGTCGACATACAATATTACATTAACTTCAAGTGTACCACGTACTGATTTGACATTTCTATAGCTCGCAAAATGCTCACCTTGATAAATGTAGTCACTATGGTAAATGTCAGTCTTTAGAATAGGCTTCACAGAAAGCTGTCATCTTTCCAGGCCCAACATGGGCTCAAATTCACGGCCCTGAGATTAAGAGTTAGTTACATGCTCTGCTGACTCACCTAAGCTGATGAGGCGTCCCTCTTTTTTTTTTTTTTTTCCTTTTATCCCATTTAGAAAATAGTTTTTCTATTAATGCTCTTAAATGAGTTTAGAACTGATGGCTGTCGCATAGCATGATGAAAGTAAAGTCAGATTCTCAAAATGCAACCTATGAAACTAACAGTTTTAGTTTTTCTTTGTTAATGTTATTTTATTTACTAGTCTTTGAAAGATTTTTGTGAAATAGTTCATACTAACAAGTGGGGAACAAGAGGTGGAGTGTTAAGACCACAAGATCAGGGTAAATTAAGAGATGATCCAGGAGTAATTTGAGTGGAGAAATCTGTTTAGTCAATGTTTTTGCCTTTTACTGGATTTACATTTTATGTCCAGAATAGAGCACTGGACCATCCAGTCAGTTAACGTACCTTTCCTGTATCAGACTCACTGACTGCTCAGTAAGTATAATTGAGTCGCAGCAGCACACCCTTAACAATTTGGACATCAAACACTTGCTTTGAACATCTTGTCCTTTGTTTAATCTCCCCTGATGTGACCTTTTAAGATCCCTAACATGTGGTATAAATTTGAAAACTTCTCAACCTTAACTGCTGAGATCTATACCGATTTTTATCATCCAATTATTACTCCTTATGTTTATAAATTATTATTATTTTTCTTAAGAAGACGTAGCATTTGAATTCAGAGCAGATTCAGTGCAGAGTTAGGAAACACTTCAAAAAGAGTACAATCGGCGAGTCACAGTATCTTCATATTCTGTTTAGTCTGCTATCTGAACCTTTGTTATTCCTTTCCCCTTTTTTGTTTATTATTCTTTTAAAACATATATTCATGTTTCTGGCGCAATGAATATAATTTGTTCACTAGCAACAATTCTAGCAGAATTTTATGTAATAAAGTGTGAGCATAATACATGCAGTGGCTCGAGCTTTCAGACTATGGATTGTATGCTCATGAATGATGTCCTTTGTGTTTTCAGATATTGTCTGTGGAGGTCATTTTCCCTGCCTGAAATTAGTTACCTTTAGTTTTTTCTTTTCTCTCTGCCAAGGAAAGAGAGGATGGTAGGGCTGAGCTGCTACTTAAACATTATTCCTTGCCAAAGACCTTCTTGGAGCACCATAAGCAAGGGGTTTGTATAGTCTAGGGTGAAATAATAAGATGTGGTACAAATCCCAAAGATGTATTTTGCTGGATATTAGCTCTTTAGGGAGCACTGTGAAAACATGTTTCTATGGTTAATTATGTTTGGGTAACTTTATACTAGAGCATCTTCTGTCATTAGACTGTTATTAGCCTATTCAAGGCTCCAAGGAAATCATGCTGTTACATTTTTTGAAAAAAAAAAAAAAATTCTATTCCCACCTTATACTTTTTGGTTTAGCATTCCATGATGTCAATTAGCGGTCCATTGCTCATGGAGCTACTTTAGGATAAATTGTTTTACAGCTTTTAAAGCAGGATTTTTCTTTTAAATTGTGTTTCGAAAGTTCAGTTGCTCTTACTGCCTTCCCCTCCCTCACGGATTATCCCAGGAATCTCTAATTTTATACAGTGAATGTTCAGTTATGATAAAGTGGTTTCAATTAATGAAAGTACTGCTACTTTTAACTGTCAGTAAAGCTTGTTGATTGACGTAAGTAGTCCATTTTTGCTGTTTCATTCTAGAAAGCAGAGATTCTGGATTTAGATTTTTCTTTTAATCTCCTGAATCAGCCTGGATTATAGCTTGCTCTGTTTTCTATCTCATGATAACCGTATTGCTGTAAAACATAAGAAAATTAAAAACATTGTCTTATTCTGTAAATAATTGATGAGTGAAGTAAGTATTTAGGCTTGCACCTTGAAAAGGAGATTTGAGCAGTCATTGCATCCCCTAGAGATAGACCGTTTGAATAATGAAGCCTAAATTAAAGTAGTATTCTTCAATAATGAAGGGTAAGTGTTGCTGTGTGGATACCAGAGAAGGCAGTTGGGCTTGCAGTAAGGATATTTTTAGACTTTCCTGGTTGTATACTTCTATTGGTAATCATTAGCTATGAGTGTCTTTTTATGAAGGGTCCTGATTTCCTCTTCTGTAAAATGAAAGTGCTGTTAGATGACCTTTTCAAGATCTCTTCCAATTCCTAAATTCAGTTTTGTTTACTGCTGTATCTAAACAAAAATTTCAGGGGATCCCTGGGTGGGTCAGCAGTTTGGTGCCTGCCTTTGGCCCAGGGGCGTGATCCTGGAGACCCAGGATCAAGTCCCACGTCAGGCTCCCTGCATGGAGCCTGCTTCTTCCTCTGCCTGTGTCTCTGCCTCTCTCTCTCTCTGTGTGTCTCTCATAAATAAATAAATAAAATATTTTTAAAAATTTCAGTTAATTCTTTTTTGTTTTGTTTTGTTTTGTTTTTGTCTGGAAAGCTTTTAACACCAAATGAGGTTTAGGCCAGTAACATACACACACACACACACACACACACACACACACACACACACATATTTATTTCAAAGAATGACCTAACAACTCAAAATAATTAAGAATTCTAAAATTACTGAGGGGGAAATATTACCAAATGGCAAAACAGTAATTCTGTAATATGTTCAGTTTAATGAATGACCAGCTCATAGTCATTAATTGCTTCCTTGACTTTGGGAAAGTCATTTTCTCCACTTCTTAAACTTCTTAGTTCATGTATGTACTTAGAATTCTCTGAATAAATTAGCACATATAAGAGTAAAAATAGGGCTGCATTTTTGTCTTTATGATCATTCTTTCATTTTTCAATTACTAGTATGGCAGTTAAAGCCATCGTAAGGTCATTCCTTGTGCATCTCTCTATATAAGATCTGTGTATCATCAATTTACATAACTCCTTAGTAAAAAAATATTATAATATTTAATTTTCCCCTATTGATGGATATTTGGTTATTTCCAGTTTTTTTTTTTTTTTTTTGCTTCTATGAGCAGTGTTGCTGTTAACATCTTGATATATTTTGTGTATATATATGAGTGTTGCTGTGGGATGGATTCCTAGAAGTAGTGCTATCCAGAGTCCTTTCCTGTCCTCCAGACTGGGTTACATCTATCTCTCCCAAGTTCCCAGAACTCCTTGTGCATCCCTCTAGTGCAGTACTGAACCATATTTTATTTTAAGTATGAGGCTGTCCCCTCCACTGGACACTCTTAAGGGATGCAGGTTGTAATTCATTTATTATATCCTCAACACTGAGCACGTAGTAGTTAAAAACACATTTGAACTTGCAACTTGAAAATCAGTATCCAGCTACTCCATTTTAAAGTCTTGGCCTGTCTCATACAGACTTCTTTAACACTCTGCTATTATTTTTTCCCAGTGCATTTGGATCATGACAACATAGCTCCTGAAATCCAGGGCCATCAACATATAGAGTAGGTTCTCTGTTCTTTGCAACTTAAGTTTCAGAAGCTTGGTGTGACCCAATTACACAGCGGTGGTTTCTTACAGAATGAAATGTTTTACACGTCTCTTGAGATAATTCTCCTAATTAGAAATCAGGGGATGAGAACTCTTATGTAATCAGCATTGTGGTAGAATGAAAAGAATCCGGGTTTGGGAGTCAGATGTCTGAAAGAATCTTCTCTGTAGCCATTTACTTAGGGCAAGTTTACTGATCTCTTTGAGGCCTGGTTTCCTCATCTGTGAAACGAAGATAGTATCACATATTAAGATAAAATATTGGAAGGACTATAGAAGATCTTAAACGTGAAATGCTAACATGAGACTTGGTACATGGTAGGCACTTGGGGAATGTTAGTTCCCTTTTCCTGGTATCTTCAAAATTTCCATCCTCGAGGGGAACTGGCCTTACAAAGCCTCTAGGATGGTTTTCCAAACCACTGAGATACCCTGGTAGTGTAGAAGGTTGTTAAAATTAACAGGCATTTCAGATTTTAGACAATTACGGTTCAGTTTTTCTCATTCACACATATGTGCTACTTTCCTCATTTCTCCCCCTCCCTTGGGATGAATTTGTTGACTGTTGGCATTGCTCTTGTTACTAGGAGAAAAGTACTCCTAAATTACCACTGTTAATGATTTCATGTTTTTATTGCAAGGTCTTGTTTTTTTATTTTTTCTATCATCCTCCTTAATGTAGTTTATTCAAAAAACTTCCTTGATCGTTTTTCAAAGTAAGCTAGATTACACTTGTCAAAAGAAAAGAAATGGTTCTGGTTCTCATCTCTCTTGATCAGACCCATTTTTAAATTAATCTGTAAATTTCATCAGACCAATCTGTGAACAAACAGTAAAACTGCTTTCAGAATTATAAACTACCAGAGATAGAATCAATTGGTTCTTTAAGTAAGTTCTCCTTTTTGGGGGCAGAAAACTGAAATATGCTGTGTCGTTGGGGATTGAATGAGTTTTGGCCATATTTTCTTCAAGTATCATGATGCAGATATGCTATTATGTTCTGTGAGGGAGAAAAAAATGATGACTTTTCTCCCCAAAACTGAAAAAAATGTATCTGAATTTTATGAGCAAATGCATTATTATTCATTAAATGGTATAGGGATACTAAACAAGAGAGGAATTCATTGATGTGTGATGTAGATGAATGGCTGCAGAGGCTATGAGGGATAGTAAAGAGGATGGCAGATTTGGAGGGAGACATAGGTTTGGGGCCTACTGGTTGTGTGACAACACACCTCTCTTCCCAGTTGCAATTACTCCATCCAGGAAAGGGGATAATAATACTTTCTCATAATGTTAATTTGGGAATTAAGTAAGTCAATATTGAAGCACTTTCTAAACTTAGAAGTACTGTCTACATTGATAGACTTAACTATTAGTTTGCAAGCACCTAGCATAATGGTAGTAGATAATGGATGTTAAATAAATACATGCTGAATAAATGAACTGGGGGAAATTAAGCTGTAACAATTTGCTTCCTAACAGAACATTCAGGTTACTCCTTTTTATTTCCTTCCTTCCTTCTGTATGTCCCAAATCAAGAAATAATCCTCTACTAACACATAGATTTCTGGCACAGATCAGATGTTGATAATAATAATGGGCTGCTCCATATCCCATTGTGCTGTAGAGCATTTTAGTTAAAACAGATTGAATATACAAATTATTTATATTGCAAAATAGTTTACAAATATGTATTTATTGAATGAACATGCACTATGCACTTATTTTATCAGTTAGGTAAACATTTATTGGGAGCATACAATGTGTTCAAACCCAGGGGATTGATTGTCTATTAGTGTTGTGGCTAGCTCACCTAGCCTTACAGCCCATCAAATATGCTCTGTTTCCTTTGTTTCCTCTGTTGACTTATTCTGATTACTGATTGAAAGCTCTACAAG
The DNA here is from genome assembly GCF_048418805.1 of Vulpes vulpes. Lineage (NCBI taxonomy): Eukaryota > Metazoa > Chordata > Mammalia > Carnivora > Canidae > Vulpes > Vulpes vulpes. The sequence continues at coordinate 85,413,675 of NC_132786.1, forward strand.
TGCAGGATAGTGTCTTATTCACTCTCGAACAGCCAGCACTTGGTACAGGGCCTCGGACATAACCACTGATCAATAAATATTTTTTGAATCTTGAATTCAAAAAGGTCTTGATTACTATTATTATTTTTTAAGTAGGCTCCATGCCCAGTGGAAGCTTGAACTCATGGCCCTGACTCACAGGCTCTACTGACTGAGCCAGCCAGCCATCCCTATGAAGGTCTTGATTTAGCAGTGTTTGTACAGAAAAGAACTTGAGCCATGACAATCATAATGGTTAACCTTAATTAAACAACATATTGTGTCATTTCCTCTGCTAAGTGGTTCACAGGCAATAACTCATTTAATCCTCTCAGTACCTTAAGAGGCTGCTGTTATTATTTACATTTTACTTATGAAATATTGGCATTTCAGAGAGACTAGATAATTTGCCTGATATCTTAAAGCTATCTCCCATTTCTTTATTTCTTCTACTTTGGAGGATCCAGTATAGCATAGGCTCTTGTTTTTACTTTTCCTGTTGCTACAGTAGAGTTAACTTGAGTTTAGTCTATTTAAAATTTTTTAAATTATTTATTTATTATTTATTTATTTTTTTGAGTTTAGTCTATTTTATGCAGATGTCCAGCATCTTCCCTAACATTGTTCCCCTTCCCTTCTGCCTTGTTCCTAGTTGCTCCAAAGAATCCCTCCCTCTTGTGATCTGTGAGCCAAAGATGATGCTAATCAGTTTCTAAATGTGAGATTGCTAGTAATGTTTTATTTGTAATAAGGGAAAAGAACTTCAAGCTTTACAGTAAAATAAACCAGTGCTGTTAGCTTCTAGAGTCCTTGAAAATAGTTAAAAGTTTATTCTGAATTCCTTCAGATATCTTCATCTATTTTATTATCTTTGTCTGCTTAAACCTATTTCTCTTTAAGACCAGAATTCAAGATCAAAAGATAAAGTATATATAAGGTCTTTGATAAATTCATAGAATTTGAAAACTAGAAACAGACTTACTTTATTTTTTAAATTGGGAAAAATCTCTTATAAATTAGAAAACTTTTAAAAAAAGTTAGGATACTGAGAGTCCTGAGTGTTAAGTATTCCAAAAAGGTATCTTTTTAAAAAATTTTTATTTATTTATTTATTTATTTTTAAATTTATGATAGTCACACAGAGAGAGAGAGAGAGAGGCAGAGACATAGGCAGAGGGAGAAGCAGGCTCCATGCACCGGGAACCTGACGTGGGATTCGATCCTGGGTCTCCAGAATCGTGCCCCAGGCCAAAGGCAGGCGCTAAACCGCTGCGCCACCCAGGGATCCCCAAAAAAGTATCTTTACTCAACTCCCACCTTTCTGTAAGCCATAAAAAGTTTTCCATAATGAAGAAACAGACTTCAAGCAACTGTGAAATCAAAAAAGAGCTGAAAATTTGAAGATTACGTTATGCACACTGTCACTATGATTCTTCATTTTGCCAAAAAGAATGAAAGAGTAGTATTTTCTACTTGGTTTTGATGTTATTTATGAAAGACCAACATTTTAAAAATTGAAAAATAGCGGGGCAGATGTTCACATACAAGAGACAAAGATAAAATGGAAGTAGTGAGAGAAAACATGAAAAAAAAAAAAAAGCAGTGGCATTTAGACCCCATTACAGAGATCAGATGGGACAATAGAGTTGGTAACAAAGGGACCAAGTAGAGCTAGGTTTTGCCAGGAACAGGTAGACCTTGGTGAGAGTATGTTGCGTTGAGTGGGGAGGGGTTGCCTCAACCCCAGTGAAGAAAAGGACACTGCAACTGTATTTTTATGTATCTTTAGCCCTAGTGACTGGTGTCTGTACACCAGTATATGTGACAGTATGATTCAGTGACGATTCGAGCCTGTGCAGTGTGCCCTTTTTAAGAATGCCTGAATGTATTTGTGTATTTCAGAAAGGAGTCTGTTGAAAGGTTCTTAAAATACTACTTCATACCTAAATGGCCATACCTCGGTTCATTGCAGCTTTTCCCCCCCTTTTTCCTAGGCTGATCCATTTTAAAAGCCACTTGTATTTGGGGTATGACTTCTTTGGGCTGGCAAGTGTGGGAACCTGATTTCCATTAAAATATTGATTTGTATACAATTAAGATTTATTTTCTATGCATTTAAAAAATCATCTTGGTGATAAGAGTCAGAGTACTATTTTATTTTTAAAGTAGTCAAGGAACTGAGAAAAACAATCATTGATTTTTAGTATGGCCATATAGCTCATGGGAAAGAGCATGGATTTGGTTATTTAAGTTTTAGTTTTCATATCCTTGTTGTGACCTTGGGCTAAAGTTCTTTGCTTTGATCTTCAGTTTCCTCACCTGAAAATAGGAATGATTCCTGCCTCATACAATTTTGTAGATTACATGAAACACGTTTAAATGACCTAGTTTGTTGTGTCTGATACCTGATTCAATAAATGTTATTTTCCTTACTTCCATCTTTCCTTCAGTCATTTAGAACATTTCTCTCCGATTCTTAGTTTCTGGACCAGTCTCTCAGAAGCCATAAGAACCCCAAAAGTCGATTTCCATAGGCTATAGAATTCCCTTGGAGTTTAATTTGGGTTTCAAATTAGTTTTCTTTCTGTATTCTGTAGCAGAAAACAGCCACTTCCTACACTTGGGGGGGTGGTGGCGGGGGAGGCTGGAGGGTGTGGATCCATCTAGGAATAAGGCAACCATCTCAATTAAAAGGCAGTCATCATAAGTGAATAATTTAGAGCAGAGGTTGGCAAACTATGACCTATGAGACAACTCCAGACCTCTGTTTGTTTTTTGTAAATAAATTTTTATAGAACACAGACCTTTCCATTCCTTATCTACACTATCAAGGCAGAATGAGTGGTTGCAAAAGAGATTGCATGGCTAGCAAAATCTGGTATCTGCCCTTTGCAGAATAAGTGTGCCAACCACTGATTTAGAAGATTGTGATAGTTTCTTTAGGTGAATATTTCTGGAAAAACTTTGGTTTAAGTATTCATGTTTGAACAACTGTGTTGATTTTCTCATTAAAAAACCCATCTTAGGGCAGCCCGGGTGGCCTTCAGCCCAGGGTGTGATCCTGGAGACCTGGGATTGAGTCCCACGTTGGGCTCTCTGCATGGATCCTGCTTCTTCTGTCTCTGCCTCTCTTTCTCTCTGTCTCTCATGGATAAATAAATAAAATCTTAAAAAAAAAAAAAAGCTAAAACCATCTTAACAACTTCTGAGAGTTTCCTACACTGAATTTAGGTGAGCTAAAATGTGATCTGGAATTCATAGATCTCATTAGTTTAGTATTCTTGGTCTAGTTAGATACTTTGGGTAGAGCAGGTAGTTTTCATTATTACTATTTTCTGTATTTTTTTCTAAAATTTCTGGAAAACAGTTTCAAGGTTATTACAACTTGGTGAAGTGCTGATTGAAATGATTTCATAAACATTTCTTTTGTATTATCTAGATATCTGTTTTTGGAAGTAAAGCTTTTATCTGCATCTACCTAAAAGTGTATTTTGAACCATCACGGTTCAAGGGGATGGCAGTGGGATGGAGATAATATTTATTGAGTACGTTTCGCAGACAAAGGTAGGCCCTTGTCCATATTGACATTTTAAGATAGGTCTGTGGGAGTGCCTGGCTGGCTCAATCAATGAAGCATGTGACTCTTGATCTTGAGGTTGTGAGTTCGAGCCCCATTTTGAGTATACAGATTATTTAAAAATAAAATCTATAAAAAAAGATAGGTCTATGAGTTATCATTTCTGTGCATGATAGGTAGTGATAGCTTGTAAAAGAAGTTAGAAACATGTTGAGAATTCAGAATTCTGCAGTGGGGTATGATTATGAGAGCATCAAGGAAGGCCCAGATGTGACCTACATTTTGGCAAAACTGGAATACTTATTTCTTAATTGTCAGCTGGCTCATTTCTGAGTTTGTTCCTTTGTTTGTGAAATACTACCTCTTTGTTTTATGTGAGTGTCCTGCCTGTACTTCAGGTCTGTTTCTTTCTTTCTTCTTCTTCTTCTTCTTTTTTTTTTTTTTTTTAAAGATCTTATTTATTCATGAGAGAGAGAGTAAGAGGTAGAGACACAGGCAGAGGGAGAAGCAGGCTTCATGCAGGGAACCTGATGTGGGACTCGATTCCGGGTCTCCAGGATCATGCCCTGGGCTGAAGGCGGTTCTAAACCACTGAGCCACCCGGGCTGCCCTCCAGGTCTGTTTCTAGTAACACATCCTCATTGACCCTTCCTTCCTTTTCTAATCTCTCACCCCAACACATACACCTGGTATTGATCACCCGCTCCTTTACACCTCTCTAATTAAATATTAGAATGAAACTAGAGCTAGAAACTAGAACTAATGAAAATTGCCAGATGTTATCACCAGTTGTGCTAATAAGCATCATGTCCTCTACACATTTATTAAACATTAAATTGGTGAAGTAGTTTGTGACTCCGGTAGAAATGTGCTCCAATAAAAAAAAAAAAATCATTACTACCGTTACTACTGTTCCTTGGAGTTGATTCATGATTCTTTAGATCAGCTAGTTTTTACTTAAAGGAGAGAGGGCCCTTCACTTCCTAAACCTGCAATTATAGTTAAGCTTGGACTAAAACCAGAATGATGACCACAGTGATCAAAGACATTTCTTTGACAGATTTGTTCATTTGTAGAGATCCCAATCTCTTTTCCAGAGCTGCTTCTATAGTCATTTTTTTGTATACTCTGTTTGGCTCTCTGATTTTTTTTTTTTTCAAAATTTCATTTTTTTTTCAACAGTCTGCCTGGATTTGGGATTCTGGTTGCCTCTGAGAAGGATTTTGAGAGCTACTCTAGAATCTTAATTGAATTCCATTATTTTTGGGCATTGGGGGTAATACATTTCAGATGTATATGGATAGTAGATTCCAAGGATTCAAAAAAATTGAAATTCTTAATCAAACTTTGGATTCTAAGTTCAGCTTTTTCACCCATTTCCAATGGGTTTTGAGGAGGGATGGTCTGTGATGTTTGTATTAGTAAAACTGCTCAAGAGAATACTTTCTGAAAGCACCTGGTAGCCAAGAGGCAGACTTTTGTTTCTAAAGATGTGTTGATTGCCTTGATTGCATTTCCTTACATAAGATACATACCTTTACTTAACTTTCATAAGATATACACGTGTATTTAAAAAAATCAGAGCAGGGTGATAGTAAAAGCATTTCGGGTAGGTCCCTTGGTTCTTTGCAAGCTTGAGTAACCTCATGTAAGTTACTTAACCTCTGATGCTTTTCTTTCCTCTTACAAAATAAGCTTGATTATACCTTCTTAAGTGGAGATTGTAAGGCTTATTTTTGTGACATATACAAAAGACAGGGATCCCTAAGGTCAAATGAGCATAGTGAAGGTTATCTGGAGAATTAAGTCAGAAACCTTGAGAAAAATGTTTTATGGGGGGCAGAGGGACATATTTTAGGAAGGGTGTCTAAATAATTTAAATTAATTTATTGTTCTTGTCCTTGTTCTTGTTCCAGTTCACTGAAAAATTGCCAATCTTTTATTTTGTTTTGTGTGAAATTGGCAGAAAACTGCCTTTTTAGTCACTTCATATTTATGCCCAGTTCACAAACATCCTTTTGCTGGTCTGTCACAGTGAGAAGACAGTAGCATTCCATTAAACTATATCAGTTGAGTAGGCTAAAATATTTATGAACATATGTTTTGAAATTTGGAAACGTTGGAGGAAGAGAATCAATAAAGATGTAAATTTGTTTTGATAAAACAGTTTGAATCTGTTAAATACTTTCTTAGTAATCTGCTTGACATGCACAAACCACCATTAATAGAGATAAAAGAACTTGTTAACAAAGAGGTTTGCACAAGTACAAAATTTATTTTTTTGGATATTGTTTCATTAGTCTGAATATTAATTTATTTTACTAGATCTGCGGCACAGATAGTATTAGTTTTGAGAACTTATAGTCGTCAGAAAGCTAATATGCTAAGAATGTACAGAGATTATTTTTTTAAAGGAAGACTTATTTATTTATTTGAGAGAGAGACAGAGAGAGGTCGCGCTTGTGAGGGGAGGGAGAGGGAGAAGGAGGAAGGAGGCTCCCTACTCAGCCGAAGAGCCCAACGTGGGATTGATCCCAGGATCCTGAGATCATGACCTGAGCGGAGGTCAAGAGCCTGAATCTTACCTGACTGAGCCAACCAGGAGCCCCAAGATTCTTAATAAAGCTTAAATTTACACATTAAAAAGATGTATTGAGCCTTTTTTCAAACTAACATAACACCTGTACTGTAGCAAACGTTCTGAAAGCTTCTTTTCCTCTCTATAATTTACACTTTAAAGCTCTCTGGGAATACCCTGGGTAACTTAACACTTTAATGCTCCTTAGAAACCTCTGGTCTTATTGCCCAAGTATGGCCCAAAATTTTTTTCCTTCTTTAAGCTGAGATAGGTTAGCATTTCCAAAAAGTTCTTAAATACTAAGGGAGAAATGGTAGGAAAATATTTTTTTTATAGAAGAGAAATAGATGACAGGGTCTGCCCAGCTATTTTCCAGTTTTGGCTGGAGTGAGCAGAGCCAACTTCCAATGATTGAGCGGTTTACATGGGGCAACATTTAGGGCTAGCATTTACTTTTGGGAGCTTAGTGTCTGACTCTCCCTGAAACCCTCGCCTTTTTGTTTCTACCTCTGGCCCCCCCAAATTCCATAATTCACCACTGATACAAGAAGAAGGAGGAGCACTAATGGGTGACTTTCCCGAGGACTGTTTGGTTCAATGATTATATTAAGGAGGATAGTACTCAGATTTCTTGCTAGTTCTGACTCTGAGCAGGGAATGGGACACCTAGTATAGTTCAAGGAGGCTCCTCAGAATTGGGGGCAAATGCTATGACTCCCAAATAGAACAGAAAAGGGATTTATCTAAAATAACAGGCTACTATGACTTATTTTAGGGACTTTGAGACTGCTCTGAGGACAGTTAGTAGGTCAGACTGTGGCAGGGAATTCATCAAAGCGTGATAATGTCGATAATGTCTGAAGTGATAGCAGTGTCACAGGAACACACAGCTCTAGAAAGTTTCTTATAGGGCAGGAGCCTTAGCTGGGGCTGGTGGGTGATGATGGGGGAAGCAAGTTAGGGAACCCTAAGGAAAGGCTAATTGCAGGGTATCATGTTGAGATCATTTGCTCCTCTCTCCACTGGAATACTTCCTTCCTAGGCTTATGTCTTCTGACTAGTAGAGTGGGCATTTCAAAATGGTGTGCACTTCAAAATGACGTGTGTTACCTTCCCCAGAGTCCCATTCTTTTAGGAGGTAACTTTTATTTATTTTTTCCCTTTTTTAAAACAAAACAATACTTCTCAAACTTTTTGGTGTTAAGATTCGTTTACACAAAAATTATTGAGGGCCTTGAAACTTTTTTTTCTCATCGGATTTTATCTACTGTCCAGTGAAGAATAAATTAAGTTTCTATGGAAAGTATTTGTCTCTGCTCACTAATCTTCAGTAATTTATACCTTCCTCCACCCGCCACTTGACTTAAGATAGGATGGTTTCTACTTGTCATTCTTGGCGTATGAGTAGTGGATGTTGGAAGTTTTACATTTGTCCAATTTATATAGTTTAATATAGTTCAGAGAGCTGGATTAGCAAGCCAGGCATAATGGGCTAGCCAGCTTTTTCTGATACTCATTTCCATGTAAGCAGAGTTCTGTTTTGGGATCTCTTTACTGTTTTGATGATTGATTTGGCTTTATTTCTACATCAATCACAAACTGCTTTTGTCAGTTTTGTAAGTTTTGGTATTAGTGCAAAATTCCCTCACATTATTTTTCATTAAGAGTGGCTTTGCTTGTTTTAGCCCTTTGCTCTTCTGTGTTTTAATCAACTTGTGAAATTCTTCAAAAGTTTTTTCCACTTTGGTTGGAATTTCTTTGAATCTATTCATGAAGTTGAGAGAATTTTTTTATCTTCTAGTCCTGAGCTATGGGAAAGTATATGGCTATGCTTTTCTGTTTCTTTGGGTCTTCTTTTCTCTCTCTGTGTCTCTCTCTTATTATTTAAAGATTTTTTTTTTTTATGAAATTTTTTTTTATTATTATTATTATTTATTTTTATTTATGATAGTCACAGAGAGAGAGAGAGAGGCAGAGACACAGGCAGAGGGAGAAGCAGGCTCCATGCACCGGGAGCCTGATGTGGGATTCGATCCCGGGTCTCCAGGATCGCGCCTTGGGCCAAAGGCAGGCGCCGAACCACTGCGCCACCCAGGGATCCCCATTATTTAAAGATTTTATCTGGGGTTCCTGGGTGGCTCAGTCAGTTAAGCATCTGCCTTTGGCTCAGGTCATGATCTTGGAGTCCTGGGATCGAGCCCTGCATTGGGCTCCCTGCTCAGTGGGGAATCTGCTTCTCCCTCTCCCCCCAGTTCAAGTTCTCATTCTCTCTCAAATAAATAAAATCTTTTAAAAAATTTAAAAAAGATTTTTTTCTTCGCTATACCCAAGGTGGGGCTCAAACTTAACCCCAAGATCAAGAATCACCCACTCCACTGACTGAGCCAGCCAGGTGCCCCTCAGTCTTCTTTAACATCTTTATTTTATAAATTCTATAAATTTTATAATTGTATAAAATTTATATAAATTTATTTATATAAATTTATATAAATTTATATAAAATTGTATGTTCAATTTTATTTTTTTATAAGTTGTATAACTTTTGTTTAAATTTTTTTTATTGGTAATGTAAATGGTCTATTTTCTTATCCATAAATTGAAAGGTAACTTTTAATGTTGTTCCTGTCACTGGTGACTTTCTGACTTTAATTTCAAAATTATTCTTGTAGATTTATTGAGTTTTCTAAAAAAGATAATCATACAATAGCTTAATAATTATAATTTATTTATTTTCTAAGCCTATAACTTTGTCTTCTTTTTCTTGTCTTACTAGGATCTTCCTTAAAATATTGACAACACGTGGTGGTAGTGGACTATTTTTGTCTTGTTCTTCATTTTAATGGAAGTGATTTCAATATTTTATTATTACATATGACATTTGCTGTCATTTTTTGGTAGATATTCATTATCAGGTTAAGAAAGTTCTCTTCAAAAAAAAAAAAGTTCTCTTCAGTTATTTATTTGGTATTCTGTTTTTAAATTTTGATTGGATATTGAGTTTCATCGAACTTTTTTTTCTGTATCTATTTAGATGATCATAGAAGATTTCTCCTTTGATCATATTAATAGGTGCTAATGGTGTGATGTTAAACTGCTCTTGAATTCCTGAGATAAATCTAATTATTGCATTTTTAATTCACTGGGTGATTTTATTTATTAACATTTTCTTCAAGAGGCTTGTACCAGTCAGTCTTTGTGAGTGAGACAAGCCCCATGGTTTTCCTTCCTTCTACTGTTTGCTTGGTTTTGGTATAAGCGTTATACCAGTCTCACACAAGGGCCCCAGAGAGTGGTTCTTCTCCTATTTTCTGAAATAGTTTGTGTAATGCTGGATTGATCTCTTTCTTGAGTGTTTGAATCAGTTTCTTGTGAGACCATATAGACATTTTTTTGTTTGTGAGATTTAAAGTTTTCATTCAATATCTTTAAAGATATTGAATGAAAATCTTAATTTTAAAGTCATTTTTGAGACAATTTGGTAGGTTATATTTTCTGGGACATTATGCATTTTGTCTGGTTTTCAAAAGTGGTTTATAATATTGTCTTATTTTTATTTTTTTTAAGACTGTATTTATTTATTTGAGAGAGAGAGAGCTCATGCGGGGGCAGAAGTGTAAAGGAAAGGGAGAAGCAGACTCCCTGATGCAGGATTCGGTCCCAGAACTCTGGGATCCTGACCTGAGCTGAAGGCAGATGGTTAGTTGACTGAACCACTCAGGTGCCCTTGTCTCATTTTTGCATTTCTGTTGTATCTGTAGTTTTTAATATTGTTAACTTATCTTATTAATTTATTGTAGAGATAGGCCATATTTAGTCTTTTCAAAAGAACCAGCTGTGTCTCTTGATCTTCTCTGGTATTTTTTGTTTTGTTGATTCTGGCTATTTCTTTTTTCTTCCTTTCCTTTGTTTTTTTTTTTTTTTTGGTCTGCTCTTTTTGTAAATTCTTAATTTGATGCTTAGCTCAGTGATTTTTTTCCCTCTTTCTTCCTTTCTAATATCAGAATTTAGGACTGAATTTTGCTATGTACTGCTTTACCTAAATGTCACAAATTTTTATATTAGTATGCTTTTACTATTCACTTTTAAGTATTTCTGATTTCTTTTTTTTTAAGATTTTATTTATTTATTCATGAGAGACACACACACAGAGAGAGAGAGAGAGAGAGAGGTGAGACACAGGCAGAGGGAGAAGCAGGCTCCACACAGGGAGCCCGATGTGAGACTCGATCCAGGGACTCCAGGATCACGCCCTGGGCTGAAGGCAGGTGCTAAACCGCCGAGCCACCCAGGGATCCCTATTTCCTGATTTCTATAGTGATTACTCCTATACTTGTAAGTTATTTAGAAGTTTTAACATTTTCTAATTCATGTCCCCCCAGTTATGTTTTTGTTATTTATTTTGAACTTTCATTATGATCAGAGAATATGGTCTATATGATACTAATTATTTTGAAATTAAGACTGGCTTTAGGGCTTAGTTCATGGCTAGTTCTTGTAGCTGTTCCCCGTATGCTTGAAAGGAGTTGGTAGTCTCTAGTTCATGACAACAATTTTCCGTATATACACATTAACTCAAGTTTGGTATGTATGTTTGCTGAGTGTTTTATTAGGTTTATATATTAATAATGAGAATTGTATTTCTCTTTGACAATTTTATTTATGTATTTTGAAGCTATTTGTTAAGTACATACATGTTTCGAGGTGTTACATTTTCCTTCATATTTTTTTTAAGTCATTCTTTCCTTCTGTATCTTATATGTCATTTCATTATTTCTGCTTAAGGTCTGTTACATTTGGTACAAATAGAGCTATATGTTAGTCTTCCTTTGTTGCCCTAGTATATCTTTTTAAAAAATATTTTTGCTTGCAAACTTTTTGTGTCCTTATGTCTTAGGCATTTATGAACAGCATACCACTAGATTTTTTTAAAAGATTTTATTTATTCATAAGAGACACAGGGAGAGAGAGAGAGAGGCAGAGACACAGGCAGAGGAAGAAGCAGACTCCATGCGGGGAGCCCGATATGGGACTCAAACCCGGGTCCCCAGGATCACGCCCTGGGCTGAAGGTGGTGCTAAACCCAGGCTTCCCTAGTGCACTACTTATTTTTTAAGATTTTATTTATTTATTCATGAGAGACACAAAGAGAGAGACAGAGACATAGGCAGAGGGAGCCTGCTGCGGGACTCAATCCCAGAACTCCAGGATAACCACCTGAGCCAAAGCAGATACCCAACCACTGAGCTACCCAGGCGCCCAATAGTGTACTATTGATTTTTTAAATCAAACTTTTCTTTTAAATAGGGGGTTTGATCTATTTAGATTTATTATGATTATTAATGTATTTATTTTGAGCGTTTTTTTGTGTATACTCCCATTTTGGCTGCTTTTCCTCTTTTTTCCTTTCCTTTTCATGAATTCTTGAGCTTTTCCTTCAGACTTGCTTTGTATTCTCCTTAGTTTGTAAGTTACAGAGTCAATTTTTATTTGGTTGCTCTAGAAATGTGTGTTTTTATTTGTTTATGTATGTATATCTGTGTATCTTAAAGTCTATCGTTACTCAATGTTTTTACTCCCCTCTGAACCACTGAAGTAATTTTTATTCCTCATCTTCCTATGTTTACAAAGTTGTCTATATTTTAGATCTTTTAAAAAATTTATCAGGTCAGGCAATTATTATTAACACTACCATTGTTAATTTATGTACAATTTATGCACCTGTTTTTCATTTTCTTTTTTCACTATTTATTTTGTATTCTAGATTTTCCTTTGGGATCTGGAAAGTTTTCCTGCAGTGTACCTCTTTGAATAAGGGAATATTGGTATTAATAGCTTATTGGTATTAAGCTCTCTTATGTTTTTGTCTGAAGATTTACGCATATTTTAAGCAACATTAAATAGTACAGTATTGGGCGCCTGGGTAGCTAAGTGGTTGAGTATCTGCTTTGGCTCGGGTGGTTATCCTGGAGTCCTGGTATCGAGTCCCGCAGCAGGCTCCCTCTGCCTATGTCTCTGTCTCTCTCTTTGTGTCTCTCATGAATAAATAAATAAAATCTTAAAAAATAAGTAGCACACTGTTTGGTTCATATTGTAGTAAAACAAATTTTGTGTAAAATCTTTACTTTTTAAAATATATATCCAAGTGTAATCATTTTTGTAATATCTGTTGCTTCATTTTATGCATTCCCCAATGCTCTTCTTGTGGCATGGATAATCAAGAATAACCTGTAGGAGATTCAGAATCTTTTTCTATTACAAAATGCCCAAAATAGTCCTCCTATTTCCTTTGATTCCCACTGGATAGTACTTTCTTTTTTGCTCTAATTGCTGTCCTATAAAAATATCTGAACTCGACGTGTTTTACTTTTCTTAGTTCCCCTAACTGTCTGGGCACTGAATTTCCTCATAGGAGAGGAATAGATATTCTCAGTCAATTCTCAGTTGTTGCAAATGTGTTATTTCTGTTGGTTTTCAATATCAGTGCGTATTTGAGGGAGAGGTAGGACTTCAGATATTTTACTTTCCTACTTGTAGTTCTGACATTGTGATAACTTGCAGGACTGTCTCCAAAGTTACCAGTCTCCTGTAAGCTTGCCCACTTTGTGATCAGTCCCGACTTAGGCTTTCGGGCCAGTATTGACTCAATTGGGGAAGTTTAGGGGTTCTGTTGCTGCTGTGAGGGAAGGAGACTTTCTTGCTTCCTGTGCTTGGTTATCCTGCCTTCATGGTACCTTGGCAGCCTTCGCTGGGATTTTGCTGTCTGCTGCCAGGCCTGCCTGCCTACCTGCCAGCCTGTACCTGTCGCAGTTTTGCTCATTCTATCCTGTTGCCTGTCCAGTTACTTCTGGTCCCCAGCTTGGTTGGATTCCTTCCACCAGTGAATGCTGCTGGATAAACTTCCAAGCCGTCATTTCAGGAGGCGTGTCTTATTTTGTTGCTATGTGAACCCCTGTGCTAAAGTACCTGTGGGCATTTCAGAAAAAACACAGTTGATTTGTTTTTTTTTTTTTAATTTTTATTTATTTATGATAGTCACACACAGAGAGAGAGGCAGAGACACAGGCAGAGGGAGAAACAGGCTCCATGCACCGGGAGCCCGACGTGGGATTCGATCCCGGGTCTCCAGGATTGCGCCCTGGGCCAAAGGCAGGCGCTAAACCGCTGCGCCACCCAGGGATCCCCACAGTTGATTTGTTACACAAGCTTTCAAAAGAGAAATTAGCTGCAAGTGAGAAACCTTATTGGAAACATAGTGAGTGTTAATATTCTTGGGTTCCGGTTTATTTCCAAATAAAAATATAACCACCCCCTGGTGTCCCAAGGATGGATTTTAAATCTTTCATTTTGTTTGTAAATATCAATTTCTTATTGCATTTCATTTCTTCATTCTTCATTTAGCATTTAATATCACTGTCATTTTTAATTTGACTAAACAAATGGATTCTTTTTGTATAGTACTGACATGTTACCTAGTTGAGTACTTTCCTTCTTTTTTTAAAATTTTTTTTTAAAGATTTTATTTATTTATTCATGAGAGAAAGAGAGAGAGAGAGAGAGAGAAGCACAGACACAGGCAGAAGCAGGCTCCATGCAGGGAGCTGGACGCGGGACTCGATCCCGGGCCTCCAGGAACACACCCTGGGCTGAAGGCAGCGCTAAATCGCTGAGCCACCCAGTCTGCCCAAGTTCTTTCCTTCTTTAGGCGTCACCGAGTGATTAATTTTTGTAAGTCAATGGTAGTTGCACTGTAGTATGACTGGTTAAAATTTTATAAATTGATGCAGCACTGGTAAAAAAAGTGTTTTCCAGAACATATGTTTTTGTCCCCATGAGTTATATTTCTAAGTGTAAAGGCAAATGGGAACAGTAAATGTATTAGATTTTTTTTTTCTTAAATAATTCTGTCGTCATATTGGTATCTTTAAGTAATTTTTCTTTCCTCTGAATTCCCAAGCCTGATGGCTTATGTTAATTTTTTGTATGAATATTCACTTTTTATTTAAAATATAGAAGTAGTTTACATATGTAGATCACCAGCCCCCTGAAAGCAAATCCTACCTTTCTTAACTCCACAGACCCTAATTCAGTGTATGTTCACAGTGTATAGGCCAGCTTCAATCAGTGTCTCAATAAAAATAGATCAGATGAGCTAGCATTCATGTTTAGATTCAGAATTTCATTTGTCAGTATTTGCAAAGATGTGGGTAATTAAAAGATAACTACTTTCCCACAGCTTCTGGTATCCAGATATCAGTATACGTGATAAGTTTTTTTTTTTTTTAGTTTTTCTTTTCATAAATTGTTAAACATCAAAGTGGTTTTCCATCATACTTAAATATATCTTTCAAAATATAATTATCATTATATTCTTTATTTCTTTTAGCATAGATGAGACTTATTAAATCACAGAGTTCTCAAGTTTTATGTCTTATTTTGGAACAAGTAGAAAATTTCATTCCCTATACCCTTTGTTTTAAAACTATACTGCAGCAGATTTTCTTTGTTAATAGTGGACTTATTCTTGGCACTACCCCAGATGGCTGAAGGGGAAGACAGTTTCTGCCTCAATCATTCATAGCATAAAGGGGTAGGGCAGCCCAGATTCCAGTCTAGCTACTCAGCCATCATACCTGACGAGGGTAGCCCTGGAGTTTCTCATCCCTTAAAAATTTTTTGTTTCTGAGTACAACCCTGTCAATATTATTGATAACATTCGTGGAAGACTATGTCTGAAAGAAGGAAGAGTCTTGTGAAAAAGTGATTCTGCTGGATAGAAAAGGAAAAAAGAATGTTTTGGGGGAGTATTGGTGGAAGGATGGAAGCCAGAATTGTAGGAAGAGAGTGATCAGGAGGCAGTTGGAAGTGCGACTTGCTGGATATTGTCAGGTGTGGGTAGAGCTGGGTTCCAAAGGTGAGGTAAAGGGGATTGATATGGTTTCTCTTGTTTTTTGTTTTTGTTTTTTTTTTTCCTGATGAGGATATTTATATAGGCTGTAGGTTTATTGTATTATTGAAGGTGGTATGCACCTCATTTTTAAACTTTTTTTTCCTGGCATAAATCTGATGTATTAATAAAACTACATTATCTTTAGTACATTTTCTATATATTGCCTGTTACCTCTAAAATTATCTGTGTAAAATTTGGGGGCAAATTTTCATCATTTAACAAATAAGGGAATCTGAATTCTTATTTTTTTCTCTTGCTATCAAAGAGACTTATAGTGATTAGCCTTGGTGAAGTTAAAAATTGTTACCTGGTTGATCACACTAAGCCAACTTTGCTAGAACCCCACTCATCATACCTCTTTTTGTTGGAACATCAATAATAATAGGAAGTAAGCCATACTAAGTAAGGCAATTTTAATTTTTTCTTGATATCTTGACCAACTAGTTATGAGAAGGCACCTGTAGATTTGATAGGTCTGCTGTCATGATTTCTGGGTTGAAATTTTACGAGTAGCTAATAAACTTTTTTTTATATTAAAAAGTGTGTGAGACATTGATATTCTATTAATCATTAATTGGACATAAGAGTGACTTCTAAGTGCCCACTGAAGGTAAGATATAATGTATGCTTTGTGTGCAAAAAAGCTTAAAATGAGACCAGTGGGTCTCAGTAGACCCAACACCTGCCAAAAACATGGTAGAAGCTATTCATATTCTGTGAATAATGTACCTACCATAAAGAGTTTATAAATTTGACACCTGATCCTGTGGCCTCTGGCTTTGATCCAAATGTCTCTCTAGCCTGAACCTTCCCCTTCTTCCAGATATTTCTGTGGCCAGTTCCTGGTATCCAGGTCACCATGCCTACAGGCCTTCCCTGTTCTCCAGTTTACGTTAGCCTCTTGGGCTCCGTTGAATCAGTTTTTGTTTTCACGATGTAACTTCTTGATACCTGATGTATTCTTCTTCAGTTATTCCTCTCCTATTAGAATCTATGCTCCATTACACTGCCTTTCTCATTCACCTCTTTATCCCTGATACCTGGAATAAGGCAGGTTCTGAAAAATGTTCACTAACTGAATGTGTACGTTTTCCATTCAAACTTTTTGTTGGTTGTTATTTGTTACAGTGGGACTGTGGGAGTTATTATAGGAATAACTGAGTATTGAGCCCTAAAACATAACAAATGGCTGTATCAAATTAGTGCTCGGGTTAATATTCTGTGGTTTCATTAAGTCATCAGCAAAATTAAGCTAAGCTTTGTGACTGTATTTGCATTTTTGTTACATTGATTACACATTTATTTCCATTCATAAAAATTAAAACCTGGCTAAAATCCCAGATTGTATAGACAATTTCTTTTTTAAATTGACTTGGTTATTTTGAAGGAAAAGAAACATTTTCTGTATTGCTGCCCAAATTCCATTTTACAACAGCAATATGGTTTAAAAATACCAAGGATGAATGTAGTTACATATTTTACAGATTACAAAGTTGAGAAAATAGTTAATGAATGACTACTACAAAGTTAATGAAAATAGTTAATGAGCTACGAGTAGAAAGTAAAATAAAGTTTTCGTTTATATTCAGACTAAGTCAGGAGTGTTCTTTCATTATGGCATTCTAGATTTAATTTGGGTATAAATGAAAGCACAGAGCGTGTCAAGATTAGTTAAGTATTTCATTTTACTTTTGGAAAGAGTTATTTACTTTTACCTTCAGTATTCAGTAACCACTGATAGTTGAAGGGATTATATGAGTTCATATTCTGTAGAAGTAGTAGCACTTTTAAAATCTGTCATTAAGTTTGCCTTACTAGTTTAATGTTTTTAGCACTCCTGAGCATGGTGATTACATGCAGAAAAAATTACCCAGAGATTATATTGACGTTAAAAATTAATATGTAAAGTGAAGATTCAAATTCCTAGGTTTTTTTTTAAAGATTTTATTTTTAAAAAATAAAGATTTTATTTATTTATGAGAGACAGAGAGAGGCAGAAACACAGGCAGAGGGAGAAGCAGGCTCCATACAAGGAGCCTGATGCGAGACTCAATCCCAGGTCTCCAGGATCACACCCTGGGTTGCAGGCGGTGCGAAGGTGGCGCTAAACCGCTGAGCCACCTGGGCTGCCCCCTAGTTTTTTGTTTTTTTTTTAAGATTTTATTTATTTATTCATGGGAGACACAGAGAGAGAGAGAGAGAGGCAGAGACACAGGCAGAGGGAGAAGCAGGCTTCATGCAGGGAGCCCGATGTGGGACTCGATCCCTGGTCTCCAGGATCAGGCCCTGGGCTGAAGGCAGTGCTAAAATGCTGAGCCACCTGGACTGCCCTCAAATTCGTAGTTTTACCTTTGGCATGTAAGTTCAGCTTATATTAAGTCATATTATTGTTGTTCCAGGTCTGTCAAATTTTGAACAATTTAAAGGTATTGAATGATACTTAGTCACATTTACAAACTTAAATAACTTAAGCCATTTATAACTCTATGTAAAATTTATTATATTTGACTTAAATATTTTTTCTGAGAACAGCATAGTTCCTATACATATCTCACAGATTAAAATTATAAGTATGGTGACTCTAGGGGCACCCTGGGTGCCTCAGTGATTGAGCATCTGCCTTTGGCTCAGGTCATGATCCTGGAGTCCTGGGATAGAGTCCTACTTCAGGCTCTCCAAAGGGAGCCTGCTTTTTCCTCTGCCTATGTCTCTGCCTCTCTCTCTGTGTCTCTCATTAATAAATAAATAAATAAATAATGAATGAATGAATGAATGAATAAATAAATAAATAAAGTGACTCTAAAATTTCCCTAATATGTCAACACTGTGTATATAGAGTTAGGTAGAAATACTTAGAATCATTGATCTAATTCAGTTACTCAATTTTGTCTTTTGGTTGGAATTAGAAGTCTGGCCTATCACCATAATAGACCAAATTCTCTTAAAAGTTATGGATCTTTAAAATGTAATTGAACTTATTATTATATAATAGTAATGAAAGGTGTTTGATTCTCCCAAATATTTTTTACATTTAATTATAAATCTCTTTAGGATTATGTTATCCCAAGTAGTTTTCTCAACTTTTGAGACCGTGTGAGGAATTTGAACAAGATGCTTATCAGATTTATGTCATTTCATTTCATAGATACACTAAACTTTATTTATAGGTAACAGGGAGGTACTAAGTTAGTTCCTTCTTAACCATACAGCCCACATCCCTAATCTCATGTAGAGAATGTAGTCTGTAATACTTTGGATTTTGTATTTCTTTGGCTCATAAGATAATTAAATATCTTTCCCCTGAACTTTAAAGAACTTTGAAATTGATGGAATTAACTAACTTTTTTTTTTAATGTTCTTTATGTCTGGCTGGAGCACAAAAATCTTACTGATATTAAAAATATCTGATAGAATGCTGGCATTCACTTCTACAGATATTAAATAAAAATAATCAGTGAGCTCTGTTAGTCTCTTGACCCTTCTTCAAGGATTTGGGTATGTCTTCTGTACTATGGGGAAAGAAAAGAAAGTGCTCTCAAAAGGTACCCTGTTGCTAATTCTATATCTTTATGTTATAAATGATAGCATCTGTTCCTTTAGGTTTAGGTCAAAATAAAATGAAGAGAAAATTCTGAAGTCCCTTTAGAAAGTAGGGGAAGATAAAAGAAATAACACTTCAGTCTTGTATTTTGCCAGGCATTTTACATTTCTTATCTGACTTAAATTTATTTCATTCTTACCATATACCTGTCAGGGAGGTGTTATTAGTTCCTCATAAAGTATCTTTGCTTATAGATAAAGAGATAGTGGTTCAGTGACAGTAACAACTTGCCAGAGCTCATAAAACTATTAAATGGTGGAGCCAGACTTTGAGTCTAGATCTGTTTGTTTCCAGATCTCTTTCCCTGCCTTGTCAGAAGATAAATGAAAATAAAATGGAGATTGTATTCATGTAAAAATGTTACTTCTGGTTGAAGTGTCCTCATATTTGCTTGCTTTCCCTGCCAACATATTTAGTAGAAAAGCAAAGTTTAGTGCATTTCCTGAATTACCTGTTGAGTTCTGTAGATTCACTTGTTGACAGGGAAAGATGCATGTTCTGTAGAGCTGGCATCCATTTACAGGGTTCCATAGCTTTTTCACTATGTACATTTTTGATAGGTAGAGGGGAGAATTGAGTAGTGATATGATACAGCTAGTCTGGCTAAGTTCATTACCTTTCCATCTCTGATTTGTTCTTTTCTCCTTCCTCTGCTATAGAAGAAGGAAACAAAAACTGACCCGTAAAGTGACAGACTTGCCCATTAAGGGTATTCAGATATGCTACCTAAAGTGCTACCCCACTTTGGTATGAGGGTTATTTTGAGCTGAAGGAAATTCAGTCAGCAGATGCCAGAAGAATTCTCTGTCCTCCCCTTACCTGCCTAAAAGCAGGGCATGAATTTCCTTCATAAAGGTATCCGTCATCCTGTCCTGTGGGAAAGAAAGAGAGTGACTCTTTCTTACTGGATTTGGGGAGTTGGCACTGAGGTGAGTCTGCATAAATAAACTTTATTAAAATAGCTCTTCCGTTAGTTTCCCCCATATATTGTCTAGTCACTCAGAATTCATTGTCCTGTGAAGAAAAGGGGATTTACCCTTTTCTTTTTAAAAATGTTATATAAGCCCCTGAGTCTAACTACTTCTATGTTTTACTTCTTTTCTGTGACCTCCCGTGCACCTAAGATATTAATAAAAATTGCATGCCTTGTCTCCTGCTAATCTCTTTTGTTAATTTAATTTACAGGCTAATCATTTCTGAGCTGAAGAGAGTAGAAGAAAAGGTTTTTTTTTTCTCCTCAACACCTACAAGGGAAACTCAAGTCTTATGAAGGATAGTTTCTTTTTCATATAACTGGGTTATCTTTTAGCTGTATCAAATATTATGCTTTTCAAAGTGGTATTGTGACTAATAAATATTAGCTATTATTCTGATTACTCAGTGGGTTGGGTAGGACAGCTTATTCCTATTTTATTAATAAATAAATTTTAAAAATGAATAAGCAAAGTCACTTACCTCAGGCTAATTCAGAGTAGAAAAATCTATAATCTTTTAAACAAAATGGAAGACTATGAGGTTCCTTATAAATATAAAATTAGATTTAGAGGAGTCCCAGCCGTCCTTTCACATAGGAAATTGGAGCATCTAAGGAGTTAAGGTTAATTTTAGAAATGACTGGTGCCCCCTTTGCAAAAACTACTCAGAAATATTTGTACCCACTGTGGTAGCAAATAGTGCCAAATTTGGATGTAAATGGCTTCTTAGGCAGCAAATTACTATTTAAAGTTTGAGTTAAAGTATTTGGAAAATGTTTTCCCTAGCCCTTTAACACACTCTAATTTTACTTGTGATTTGAGGATATATCCTAGAACAGATTTTTATTGATACAACCAATGTATTTGGGCAGAGCCTGACAATCAGCATGTCTGAGGATGCTCATTTTGCGTTAATTTATGAATTTTATTTGATTATTACAGAAATATCTGAATGCTCATTATGTGCCTAATATGTATCTTGTAATAGATATATTGAATCTACTTTTTGAATCTTCAGCGAGTTTTAGGATGCAAACTTACTTTAGATTCAAATGAATTTCCTGAGGTTCATTGCAGCCTAATGAATTCCCTACTCTTAAATCTAATCAACTATCAGGAGTGTCAGAAGGCATTCTCCCAGAATCTCCCCCTCACTCCTTTTTCTTACAGTCCACCTTGGTATCCAACCTTTATATAGAGTGAGTTTAAAAAAAATACTCGTTGACATCCAGTCCATTTTCCTATTCTTCCGCGCATATTTCTGTGCAATTCGTTGTTCCTAAAATGTATAAATCACACAAAAATGTGCTACTGCTCAGATATCTGTTAAAATTTCAGTAGAGACTGTTAACTCTAGTAGCTTAGCTGTTCTTAGATTTTTAAAGAAATCTTTGATAAAATAAGATTGATATTATTATACTGAGTTATCAGATGAAACTAGTGGGTTTCATCTGATAAAAATGATAAAAAAAAAAGCCACTCAACATTTTTACAAATATTCAAAAAGAGTTTTACCCCAATGTTTGGGGATTTATGATACATGACCCTATATTGGATTTCTTTAACCTCTTCCTCATAAGAGAACCTCGCTTTTCTGTTTAAAGAAATGTAGAAGTTACTCCTTATAAGGAGAAAATCTAGAGTTCTGTTTATAAGCAGGTTGTATTAAAAAACAAAACCGTGAAGTTGAAAATTCAGATAAATAGCTAGTGAAATTACCTTGCATTAAAAAATACATTGAAATCATGCAAATGGGTTCTGAAGAATAAATATACCTTCAATGCAATGAAATCCACTTTAAGTTTAGGCTTGATCTTGGGAGTCTGAGTGAATACGGTGTCATTGACTTGAGTATAACGGGACTAAGTATATTCCCACTAGAGCCAAGCTAGCATATTAACACAGGTTCTTTGAATTTCTGTATCTGTGAGTTTCCATTTAGGCGGAAGACTTGCCACAGAATAATTCATAGTACCTCTCTGAGAAAGAAATTTTCTTTTCTGGATTTACTTCATCTTCATATATGCTTTCTCAGTGAAACAATTTGCTTTTGAATATAGGAAGGGGTAGCATTTAACATTCCAAATAGAAATCACTTAAATATAGCAAAAATCTCTATTCAGGATGCTTGAGGAGTCAAGCATTCAGGTTTATAGATCACATAGCCTTTATGTAGACAACTAATTCTCCAAATATCAAAATAAAATAACTTAAATAGGAAAGAATTTTGAATGTAGTGTTTTTGTACACATGCAATGTAAACATGACATTTTAGACTTTTGAAATGAATTTCAGGTTTACTAATTATACAACACTTAACCTGTATTGGGGAAGCATGGAATGAAAATCTGTGAATGAGAATTTCCAAATTCTAATATGCCAGATAAATCAGTTTGCAATTATAGGTATTATATTTATAATAGTTTCATTGAGTTAAAAATTCACATACCATGAAATTGTTTCTAGTATATTCACAGAATTGCTCAACCATCACCACAAGCAATTTTAGAAATGTTCATGACTCCGAAAAGGAATACTATACCAAGTGACTCCTCTTGCCCCTATCACCCCATCCCTAGGCAACTTCTGATCTATTTCTGTGTCTCGGTTTCCTGTTATACACATTTTATAGAATCATAGGATATGCAATTTTGTGTCTGGCTTCTTTCACTTAATAAAATGTTTTCAAGGTTTATTCATGTTGTAGTTTGCATTAATACTGTATTCCTTTCTATGGCCAAATAATATTCCCTTCTGTGGATATACCATATTTATTTATCCATTCATCAGTTGATGGCTATTTGTGGTTCTTTTACCTTCTTGGCTATTATGAATAATGCTGCATATGTTTTTGTAGGGACATAGGTTTTTGTTTCTTTTGGATATATGCCTAGAAGTGTATTTGAAAATGTTAATTTTACATTGTTAAAAGTAAATAGATTTCTAATGAACTGACATAAGGAAAGATCTTTGAGTAGTGGAAATGGGTTTTTTAATCTTGGCTCTAGCATTGAAACTTTTTGTATCTCTAATTTCTTATATGGCAGGTGAGTGTTAGACCAGAAGATTTCTGTCCATTTAGACTGTAAGAGGTGTGTGTGTGTGTTTTCATTTGGCAAATATTTGCAAAGTATCTATTCTGTGGCAGATTTGTACCAAGACTTGGAAATAGTGCATCTTCAGAGGAACTCAGAGGCTAGTAGGAAGGTGAGGAGGAGGGGAAAAAAGGGTAGAATTCTTAAGTCAACAGATGGAAGCCGGTGTTGGGCATGTCGGGAGAGTGGTAATCACTGAACACTGGTGGACCAGTGAGCAGTGGTACCTCATGCATTGGGGGCCACGGTGTGAGTGAAGGGGTATCTGGGAAAATGTCTTGGTGAAGATGATGCTTAAGCAACCCTCAGGAAGTCAGACAACTGGATTATTGGATAAAGGGCATTTTATAACAGAAGTTGCTTGGTAATCATTTTGTTCTTAAAATTTTAGCTAAATCAATTGTTAAAGTTGACCAAGCAGAAAAAGACTGCAACACTTTTTTGTCCTTACTACTCATTGCAGAAGAATGTAAAACAAGCTGATTAAGCTTAAAAATAACTCAACTCTTACTTGAATCATTCTAGTCACTTTATTTTATTTTTTCTTTCTTTATTTTTTTAAGATGGGATGTTCCCATTTTTATTTTATTTTTTTAAAGATTTATTTATTTATTTATTTATTTATTTATTTATTTATTTATTCATGATAGACATAGAGAGAGAGAGAGAGGCAGAGACATAGGAGGAGGGAGAAGCAGGCTCCATGCCGGGAGCCTGACATGGGACTCGATCGTGGGACTCGATCCTGGGACTCCAGGATTAGGCAGGCACTAAACCGCTGAGCCACCCAGGGATCCCCTATTCTAGTCACTTTATAAACTATTTGGGATCAGCCTGTGAGAATTCAATTTTTTTTCAAGAAGAAATTAAGTTTTATTTGTTTAATAAACATTTAATTTTTTCATAAATACCTCACAAGGAAATGCCGGGGAATGGTGTTGGCTGAGGGTCTCTTGATGAGAAAGCCTCAGAATGGAGTTTTTGGGCTAGGGATGTGGATCTATGTACCGCATAAGTGTGGCCAGCTTCAACCTGGGCATGGGTAGGGTGGTGGTTATGAGCTTGAGTCTCGGCTACAAGTCCCATCAGAGATCTCCAGGAGATCTGCCAGGAGAAGCCTTTTTTGCCCCCCTGTAACTTCAAGGTGTGCAATGTTTTGATTTGATACTTTTTATATCGCAGTATGATTGCCACTGGGGCATTAGCTAACACATTCATCATGTCCTGTAATTATCCTTTCTTTCTTGTTGTTAGTGTGTTTAAGATCTAGTGTCTTAGCAACTTTGAGGAATATGATAGTAATATTGTTAAATGTAATCACAATGTGTGCATTAGAACTCTGGAACTTACTCACCTTCTTACTGGAGGTTTATACCATTGACCAATCTCTCTATAATTCCTCCACCCCTCTGCACTCTGTTTCTGTGAATTTGACTTTGTTTGCTTCCACACATAAGTGATATCATGCAGTATATGCCTTTCTCTGTCAGACTTACCTGAGTTTTCCTAATGTCCTTAGAGTCCATTCGTGTTGTCACAAATGGTGGGATTTCCTTCTTTCTTATGGCTGAATAATATTCCATTGTGTACGTGTGTGTGTGTGTGTGTGTGTGTGTGTGTGTGTCACAGTTTTATCCATTCATCCACTGATGGATGGTTAGGTTGTTTTCATATTTTGGCTGTTGTGAATAATGCTGTGGTAAACGTGAAAATGCAGATAACTCTCCCAGACCCTGTTTTTATTTACTTTGAATATAAGTGGGGACAGAACATAAAGACTCCTAACTCGGGGAAACGAACTAGGGGTGGTGGAAGGGGAGGAGGGCGGGTGTTGGAGGGGAATGGGTGACGGGCACTGAGGTGGACACTTGACGGGATGAGCACTGGGTGTTTTTCTGTATGTTGGTAAATTGAACACCAATAAAAATTAATTTAAAAAAAAAGAAAGAATATAAGTGGGAAGTGGGACTGATGGATCATATGGAGTTCTATTTGTAATTGTTTGAGGAACCTCCATATTGTTTTCCATATTGGCTGCACCAGTTTCCAACAGTACACGAGGGTTTCTTTTTCCACATCCTCACCAACACTTGTTATCTCCTGTCTTTTTAAGGATAGCCAGTCTCACAGGTGTGAGTGATACTTCCTTGTTGTTTTGATTTGCATTTCCCTGATGATTGGTGATACTGAGCACCTTTTCATGTGCCTGTTGGCCATTTGTATGTCCTCTTTGGAGAAATGTCTATTCAAATACTTTGGCCATTTTAAAATTGGATTTTTGGGGGGAGGTTACTGGGTTGTATGAGTTATTTAGATAATTTGGATGATAACACTTACCAGAGAATGGTTTGCAAATATTTTCTCCCATTCTGTAGGTTGTCCTTCCGTGTTGTAGATTGTTTCCTTTGCTGTGCAGAAGCTTTTTTAGTTTGATGTAGTCCCACTTACTGATTTTTGCTTTTGTTGTGAGAATACACAGTTTTTTACTCATTTTGTATAAGCAGGTGAAGTGTATGCAACTTTGGAATCTTTCCTTTGTGGTAATTTGTAGTAATCATGGTGATGTTCCCATTGGAGTATTTGCAAGTGATTGTGGGTCACTGGAGAAACAAACAACAACGAAAAAAAGGTGAGCTGAGAGTTGTTTTAACTTGTAGGAGCAACAATCTAGTTGAAATATAAAAATATTTGCTAGTGCTATTAAAAAGGGAAATATGACGGAGTTTGTCTATAAATTGAAATTTTCAGGTTTTTAAAATTGATCAGGTTATAAGTATTCTTTCTACTCCTGTCAGATTCTTTGTGTTTTATAACCATCATTTCCTTTAAAACTTGGTTTAAAGCTCTGCCTTGAAGGAAGTCTTCAATCATGAAAAACTCCCCTTATGTTATTTTCCCCTAGCATACTGATCTACAGTTTATTACCTAGTTTATAGTCTCATAATGTATTGATTTAAAATAAAAGTGCAGAGATATATCTGCCCAGACCATTGATAGAGGCACACATAGAAGGTGTCTGTGGGACATGAAGGCAACACTTACTTTAATTTTTAATTTTTATTTATTTATTTATTTTTTAAAGATTTTACTTATTTATTAATGAGAGACAGAGAGAGAGAAAATATGGAATGCTTCATGAATTTGTGTGTCATCCTTGCACAGGGGCCATGCTAATCTTCTCTGTATCGTTCCAATTTTAGTATATGTGCTGCCGAAGCGAGCACAACACTTACTTTTAATTCATAAATGCACCTATCTGTATTTTCATTTGTCCTTGTTTTTGTACATATTATTTCAAGGTCTTGTTATTATAATTAGGCAGTTTGTCTCTTCCAAGTTTTAGTTCCAAATCTGTACAGGGGTAAGATTCATATTGACCTCAGCTTTCATGATTTATTACATCGATGCAAATCAAACATAGAACAAAGAGAAGGGAAACAACCTTTTATAGAAGAAGCAACAATTTCTGCTGTTAAGATATATATATATATATTTTTTTTTTTCCTACAAATGTGACAGGCTGCTCATTCTCTGGCAATGACCTCTACCTTGGCCCTGCTCAGCTAGCATGATGGCTCTTTGTGCAAATATTTTCTCAACCTTCAATTTGTCACAAGTAGCTGGGCATTATCCCATGAATAATAGATCTATGATTTTTCTAGCATTAGCAGAGTGGCCTGGGATACTAACTTGTTCCAGCTGTGTTTCCTGGATTTGGTTTTTCTTCTCAGGAACTGGTCTTGCTGCGCAGGAAGAAAATGAATGGCCAGTTAAATAGATTGCAGTAGGTGTGTACTGGCTTGGCCCTGAGGAAGATTAATCTGAAGATAGATTGAGAGCACTTGAAATACTTTAGGCTTTTGATGATCTGAATGTTGTAGGTCACCATATCATGAGGTCAGGTGGCTGCAGTGTTACCAACAGAAAGACTGAATCTTAGAGAGACTTGCCAAAAAGTTGCTCCATTCTGAATATAATACACACTTTGATTCCAAGTTCCATGCTCTTTCCAATCCATTGTAGTGTATAAAGACCAATGAAGTAAATAGATTTTTAATGGTGAAAAAATAACTACTTCCTGAACAGAATAATTAAAAAAGAAGAGTAGAAATTACTACATTTCCTTAACGTTTTAGTTATTTAGAAGTTCAGTTCCTTCACTTTTTTGTTTTAGGAGATGTTTGTTGCTTTACTTAAATGCTGTGAAAACAAGGAAGCACCACAAAATAGAGTAAAAATATATCTACTGCATCATAAAAATAATGTATGTGTTTATGTATTTTTGTTATTGCTGTCTGCTAAGGTATTTTCTGCCTTAGATTCTCAATGCCTGTAGTTAAAAGGGCCAGACTGTTGATTTAATCTAATGATGTTGAGTCTTATATTGTGTATTGAAAGAAATATAGAAGTTTAGATTGGTAGAATGAGAGGAGATCTTTCTGAGAAGAAGTGTAACTTGAATAAAATCATGTTTTGGGGAGTGCTGGAGTTAATTGATTTAGTGTAGTTGATGAGTCCTTTATGCTAGCCCTCAGATTTGGACATAATGGAAGGGATAATAAAGACCACTATTGCCTATTGTTGAGTAAGGGAGGGATTTTAAAAAAATGCTTTAGGAAGATTGTTGAGAGCTAATGGAAGGCTAGGAGGACATCTGAAAGCAATTGCAATGTGTTGTGCTGAGAGCCATGAAGGGGTTTGGGACTTAAGCTTTGCCTTGACAAATACAAAGAGAGGAGTGGATATTGGGGAGTTCAGTTATCAGTGGTGGAGTATGTCAGACTAAAATAAGTACAGTCATTGAAGTAGGAATTCGCATTTTGAGTCTGGATTTGTGATTGGAGTAGAGGGCTCCTGGGGGATAAGAGAGATAGGTTGGGATCAACCAGACTATAGGAGGTCTCAAAAATTAGGAAGATGAGTTTTAATTGTGGTGCGTAAGTCAAGACAACTTATAGAGCAGGGAAAACAGAAATGGTGTTTGAGAAATTTCAATTTGAGCAATTGTTGACACATTTAGGTTTTAGGTTCTTAAAGTCTGGCAGCAATAGGATTTGCAAGAGGAAGGGTGTGAGATACTAGATGAACTGAATGAGTTAAGGATGAATCTACTCTAGAGGTTCTCAAACTTGAATGTGCATAAGAATCACTTGAGGAGCTTGCTAAACATTTCCAGATAACACCTTTTGAGGTTCTGATTTTAGAAAGATGGGTGGAGGGCAGAAATCTGCATTTTTTTTATAGGTACTCTAGGTAATTGTGATGTAAATGGCACACAAAAGTTTCCAATTAGAGATACCTGGATAATCTTAGACTAAAAAAACAGAAATTAGGGGAGTAATTCTGTGTGGCAGATGGTGAGTTTGGTTTTGGACAAATTGAGTGTGGTATTTATATGCTACAGTGAGTTTGATGGCAGGACATCCAAGTGGAAAGAGCTGTCCTGTAAAAATAGGTCCTTGCTTTGGACAGAGTGTGTTGTCTGGCTGTGAGAGTGGATGGTGTATCCAGAGGGAAGAGTTGGAGAAAATAATGACCTTTTCTTCTGATTAATTTACCTTGGATACACCGGGGCACTGATGGATCTCCTTAGTTAAGTCATTTTAGCATAGCTTCATTCTCCTTTTTCCTCTAAAAGGACACTGACATTTCTTGTTTCATTTTCTTAATTCCTGGGGAATATACAGAAATGTCTTTGGCAGAATCATGCTGGTCTTGACATAGCTAACAGCGTTTTTAACCATTGTAGACAGCTGTTTTAGCTATTCAGTTGAGACACATTAAAGTAATTCATAAATAAATAAAGCACTGTTAATAATTATAGTACTAATCTGTGACAATATGCCAGTGAACTTATTTGGCTCTATGCCCTCTACCTCCTTACCTATTTCGGTGTCGGCATTGGTATTGTTTTGTTAATAGTATCTGGGATATCCTCGTTTATAAATAGTTCTTGATCCATATTTTTTAAGACCCTCAGAAAATTTTTTAGATAATTTTAGTTCATTTCAAAAATTAATTCTAACTTCTTTTAATTTGGAAAACAAATACAGTGTTGCACTGTTTAAAAGTGTCTGGGGTATATAAGTTGCTCTGGTTTCTAAATCAATTAAGTAGTGAAATTGTACTTCCATCCCTAAGTTGATATGAACCTATGGGATAAAGGAAATTTAGTTTAGTCCATTCATAGAAGAAAAAAGTAGCCTGGTAGCTTGAAGCCCTTCTTTTGGCTTTGCTATAGATTTTATAAAATGTTAAGCAAGCTAATTCACCTCTGGACAAGCTGGGGGTCTTTGAAATGGCAATATCTGAGCGGAAGAGGCCTAATATGAAGTGACTTACTCTTAAACATACTCAGAAATATGCCATGGGCCAAATTGAATCCCATGAAACCTAACCTATATGCAGATAGTTTCCAGCATGTGAGCCAATTGTGTTTCAAAAGTTTATGTGTAAGGCAGCTGTTTGGAACTCAGAACAAAATTTTTTTCCCTCTTACTGAAACAGTATAAAAAGTATTGGCTGTGTTCCCAGGCCAGCTCACAAATCTTTTTAACCCCAGATGTACCTTAAGTTTTAACTGTACAGTTCAGTTTTATTTTAAGGTAATATATGTGGGTTTTTTGTTGTTGTTGCTGTTGTTGTTTGTTTGTTTGTTTTTGCTTCTGTGGGAAAATATACCCCAAATCAATTTGAAAGAAATAGGTTATCTTTGCTTAGCTGGGTTAAGAGTCTTCTCAGAAGATGTCACTTGTTAAGTTGGGAACCAGTAATTTATTAAGTGTACACTTGTAGATAGCTATCCTCTCCATTATAAAGATGCATTTGTAGATTATTCATTCCCTTGTTGATTACTGTTTCAGAAAGATGTTTTCAATTTCTCACTTTTCTCTTTATCTACTTTCTTTCCTTTCTCAAGTCTTCTCTCCCCAAATGTGGTTAAGTGCATGTTCGTAAATCAGGGGTTTCCTGTAACAAGATTTGGCGATGAAGTATCTAGTCTTTCTGTATTTTGTAACCAGAATTAATTAATAGGTTCAGTCACTTTCTGTCTTAAGTATGATGGAAATCTTGTTTGGGAAATTGTCTGTTATCTGGCAAGGATGGTGATGGTTGGTGTTTTCCGGGGCAAAAAAGCTGATATACCTACTAAATTATTAATGACTTAAAATTATGTGGAATATTATTATAGTATTGTTAATTATATTGGGTTTTAATGATTTGAACTTTGGTGAGCTATGCATAATAAATTATTTCTATTATGATTAACATGTTTTATTCTTAATCCGTATTTTGTTTTGACTGGTCTTAATTGGTGAATATATATATTCATTCAATGAAAGGGGTTCTATGAAACAGTGATTAAAGCTCTTTTACGTTCATCCTTAAGGAATGATTTATTTTGATAGGATTGCTGTTGTTTTGACTGGAATTGGGGATCTGGAACCTCTTATTCATTTAATTATTCTTTACACATATATTTATTGAGTGTGTCAAGTTCTTGTCTAAGTCCTGAGGATATTGCACTGACCAAACAGATACGGTTCCTTCCCATACGTATCTTATGTTCTTGCTGGGAGTACAGAGAGAAAACAATAACTAGTAAGTAAATATATAGTGTGTCTGGACATATTGTGAAGGTGAATCCCACTTGAGTAACTGATTGTGGTGTAGGAGAATCAAGGGTATCTTCAGCAGAGATTTTGGCTTAAGCAACCCGAAGTATGTATTGCCTTACCTTACTTTGAGGAAGACAGCAGGAGATGGGGGCTTGGAAGTACTGGTGTGAATCAAGAATATGGTATATATATTAAATTTGAGGTAAGCATTGAATTGCTTAACCTGTTAAGCATTGAAATTGAGAAATTCAGTAGACGGTTCAGGGGAGAAGTGTGGGTTGAAGATAGAAATTTGGCAGTTATCACTAAAGAGTGGATGTACAAAAAAGAGGTCCAGAGTTTTGGAGTTGGAAAGAGTCCAAATTGAAGGATTCAGCAGATACGAAATCAGCACAGAAGACAAAGAGGAACAGCCAGTGAACTTCAAGTAGGACCAAGATGGTTGTTGCCAAATTTAAAAATGTTTCAAGGATAAGGGAATGATGAATTCTGTTAAATGTTGTGTATAGTTCAACTAATATGAGAACTGACCATTTGAGCATCACTGAGGACATTGGTGGACTTCTGACAAGTCCTTTTCGTGTAAGGTAGAGACAGAAGCCTGAGTGGGGTGGGTTTAGGACAGAATTTATTTATTTATTTATTTATTTATTTATTTATTTAAGGACAGAATTTAAAGGAGAGAAATGAAAGCCAGGTATGCAGACAGCCAACAGTGAATTCCAAAGGGCACAGTGGCAGCATTTTAGGAGCTGAGGAAGGATGGAGGATGGGACAAAATCAGAGAATAGAGAGTGCATTATGGGGATGAGAGACCAGGTGGTGAAGAACAACTTGGGTTCCTTGGGGTTCTTGTAAGGGTGAGTGATGTGGAGTGGAATAAAGGACAAGATGTATTTACCCTGACAGTCTTCCAAGTAGATTGTAATTCAAAGCCAATGAATGTGGAGGGGTAGGAAAGAGTGGGTGTCTGGCCAAGGTCACCTAGACTTCTGAGTTGCAGCCTTAATCTTGGCCAATAAAATGGTTTCTTACAGAACATTTTGCTAGGAAAGTAAAGTTGCTCTAGTTTACCTGAGATTGAATTGTACCAGAAAGCCAAACGATGGCTATAGAGCCAGTATGTTTTATTTTTTTTTATTTTTTTCCCGCCCCCGCCCCCCAGCCAGTATGTTTTAAATCAAATTACATTATAAAATAGACAAGATTTTTGTATGGCACGTAACTGGCTGTTGAAAGAATAAATGCTTGAAAGAATGAATAAATGTTGCTGGTTCTATTTTCAGTAAATTTCTTATGGCTTGATAGATAATTTTAGGTATTAACAAATAGTATTTTTCCATACATTTACTCTTTTCTCAGCAGTTGCTTAAAAATTCTACATTGGCACTTTATTCCTCATTATTTTTTTCTGTCATGGTCTTTTTTATGGGGCTGCACTCATTTTCATTCGGTGAATTTTTGCTGAGTCCTTTTCTCTGAAATAAACATATTTAGAGTGAAATCATGACCCAGAATAAGTATTCTGAGTACTGTTTCAACTTTCCAGTTGAATTCTAGAATTTCTAGAAATTCTAGACTAATTAATTTCTCTGTATTCGTTTAGTTTAGATGTTCAGAGTAGGGCTTGCTCTAAAGCATCAAAAGTTTTAATAACAGAATTTGAACTTACATTGTTTATGGAGTGTTCTGGCAAATTCTGCAGGAAAAAATGATTCTTTTACTATTAGAACTGGCTTGTTTGAACAAACTCCTACTATTTCCTAAGTCAAATCTGTCATACATTTGTAATTCCACATCAAATTTTAAAAATTTTTGGCCATAAATTTCCTTAATTCCCATTTCATAATGGCCAGGCATAGTCTGTCCTTCTCCATTTGCAAGTCTTTGTGGCCATGGCCACAAATCAGTGCCACCTCATATGAATTCTGTTGGAGGCCTCTCTATGGGATGTGTGTTTTGAGTGTATCACCCTTGTATTTTTACAGAAGATTATAAGCAGTGATGTTAAATGCTATTCAGCAAATGGATGCAAAGGGTTGACAGTAATTTTAGGTTACTTAAAGATAATGTAGTCTTAAATTTTTTTGGTTTTTAAGAAAGCTGTTTTCTGTTGACTTGTAGTTACTTATAATCTGTTATTATTAAGGTCACCCATGGAAGATTTCCAAATACTCATTGGACCATGAATAGTTATTACCTCTTAGGTGTCCACAGAGGAGATAAGATATGAGATTCTTTGGTGTCCAGGATGGAGGAGTTAGGGTCATTACTCATTTTTTGTTGGAAATGCTAACTGTGCAGCTAGATCTTCCATATCCTGATAGCCAGTTAATTTAATATAGTGGAAACCACATTCTAGCTTGATGTTATGTAGGCATAACTCTCAATGGTCTAATAACAGGAAGACAATGGTAGGTGTGTATAATTCATACTGGTTGAAATGTAAAAATTATTACCTTTTGGCTTTGGAATACCTTTTAGTACATACCTGTGAATGCTGAAGTATTAGATCTGAAAATTAATACTTATGAAGAACCACTGGTGTAATTGTTTACATGAATGTTTTTCAAAAAATTTGACCACAAAATCCTAACTCGTAGTAAGAACTCATTCTGCAGAGGTACCTGGGTGTTTCAGTGGTTAAGTATCTGCCTTTGACTTAGGTTGTGACCCCGGGCTCCTGGGATGGGGTCTCGCATCTGGCTCCCTGCAGGGAATCTGCTTCTCCCTCTGCCTGTGTCTCTGCCTCTCTCTCTCTATGTCTCTCATAAATAAATAAATCTTTAAAAAAAAAAAAAAAGAATTCATTCTGTATTCTAACCTGGTACACCATCTCACACATTTCTGTGAGTGTATATGTATGTTATATGTAAGTATGCAGGTGTTTATGTGCATATTTGTGTTAACAATTATTTATAATGTATAATAAATGATATATATATATAAATTTCATGAAATACTTGATCTTTGCATCATATAGTACATTAGAATATTTTCATTTCAATCAGTTTTTGAAAAAATGTGTTGTACATGAAGTAAATTGATTTCATAACCCATTACTGAGTCATGACTGGCTACTAGAATAATCCTGGCCTCGCTGATCTCCAGGGTGCCCCGCAACTATGGAATGTTTGTTTCTGGTTCCTATGAGAAAGGTGGTAAAAGTATTGAATGTTCCCTTGAAGTTTACTGATCCTAAAGAAAGTAATCTTCATCATCAGATAATTTAAGAAATGTTTATGACTTAGGGCGCCTGGATGTCTAAATCATTTAAGTGGACTACTCTTGGTTTCTGCTCAGGTCATGATCTCAAGATGGTGAGATTGACCCTGTCATTGGGCTCCATGCTCGGCAGGAAGCCTGCTTGAGATTCTCTTTCTTCCTTTCCTGCTGTCTCTGCTGTCTCTGCTTGCTCTCTTCCTGTCTCTCTTTCTAAAATGAATAAATAAATCTAAAAAAAAATGTTTATGTCAGAGTCATTTATTCTTACAGCTAATCTCTACTGAGTGGCAACTGTGTGTCAGGCTATTATTTGAAAATACCAAACAGAAAAGAAAATTATCTGTCATACAAAGCAAGAAAATGCCCAAAAGAAAATTATCTTTAAGAAAATTTTTTTTAAAAAATTGTGCATTAGACCCCTACCTAAAAGGGCATATGGAGAGGAGGGTACCCTACCTGACAAACAGGATCGGATACCTGGGGCCAAACCTATTCTTCCAGCTACCATCTTCCTTCTCCCATGACACATAAATATGGTGATTAGAACTATGAGGAAGCAACCGTCTTCCTTTGCCATGGAGCTGTGAGAGAGAATCATGGAAGATGGTTGCTTGCTCATAATATCCTCATCTTAGGTAGTTTCCCATGGTTAACATGTTCATAACATATATATGTACATATGTGTATATATTCTAATGTAAAAATTTTTCTGCTTTTAATATTTTCACACTAATAACCATGTTTCCAGAGCAGTCATGAAGATTGAGATTGTTGCAAATTCTAGCTATTTAAAGGAGAGCTTCTTATGATGAGAATGTTTCCCCACCTTCCTTTCCTTCTGTATATGAAATGGAATCATAAAATTTTCATATTTTCCAGTTTAATTCTACTAGCTTTAAAGGTATATAAAAAAGTTTTGGGAAAAATGACATTAAAGATGATTTGGCAGATGGGAGGAGGGGAAGGGATAGCCCTTTTCAGGTTTTCAATGGAAGAGGGACTATAGAATTTTTTAAAGGTATGGAAACTGACTTGAGGTCAGTAGTTAGAAAATACAATGGGGCAAATTTTGATGGATAGAGAGGAAACTTATAGCCTTTTTTTTGTTGAATAATATGGGATATGTTAGATAGGTTCTTTCAAGTTTGTGCCCTAGCTTTACCACTACTGTTACCTTCTTTTTTTTTTTTTAATTTTTAAAAATTAGTTTATTTATGATAGAGAGAGAGAGAGAGAGAGAGGCAGAGACACAGGCAGAGGGAGAAGCAGGCTCCATGCACTGGGAACCCGATGTGGGATTTGATCCCAGGTCTCCAGGATCGCGCCCTGGGCCAAAGGCAGGCGCTAAACTGCTGCGCCACCCAGCGATCCCCTGTTACTTTCGTTTTAATTAAGCCTATAGTTACATTGCTCAAGTTCTAGAAGGACCTGGTCTGTTTTCTCTCCCTTCTAATATTTCATGCACACTCACCTGATTTCATGGTCTATTACAATAAAATCTGTCATTAATTTAATCCACAGATGGATTAAAATACTGATATTTAGAGGGGAGATTCATAATTCTTTTATATAGAATGTATACTTCTCAAAAGCTGATACTTCTACAACCTAAGTGCCCATTAATAGATTAATTGGTAAAGAAGATACGGTGTATATACACACTCACACACCTAATGGACTATTGAAAGGAATAAAAAAGCCATGAAGAAGGACATCTTGCCATTTATGACAATACTGGTGGACCTAGAGGGCACCATGCTAAGTGAAATAAGACAGAGAAAGACAAATACTATATGATTCATTTATACGTGGAATCTAAAAAACAAAACAAATGAATACACATATGCAAACAAAAGAACAGAACAAACTTACGAATACAAACTGGTGGTTGCTAGAAGGGAGGGGGTAGGAGGATGGCTGAAATAGGTGAAGGAGGTTAAGAGGTACAGGCTTCCAGCTATAAAATAAATAAATCATGGGGATGAACAGTACAGCATAGGGCATATAGTCAGTAATACTGTAATAACATTGTATAGTGACAAGTGACAAGTGGCAACTATACTTATGGTGAGCATTGCATAATGTATACACTTGTTGAGTCACTGTGTTGTACTTCCGAAAATAATATGACATTGTGGGTCAACTATACTTCGATTTGAAAAAAATTTATGCTTCCTGTTGTAGAAAATTCTGATTTGTCTTTCTAGAAATTGCACTGGCTTATATAAAATCTTTAATGCTCTAAAAGTGTCAGGCACTTTCCAACCAAGTGTAAGATGATCAAGTAGGGCTTGAGTTTTGAGCATTGGCTTTTGGCTTAGACGCCGTTTTCTTGACTGGCTATCACTTGGTTCACCTTCCTTTTAACCTTGAATTATAATAATCTCCATGAACAGTCTGGTTCCTTGGTGACCTCAAACTCAGAGGCTAGTGAGATTTAGTGGTATAAGGAAAATATCTGTAATTGGATAGAAATTGATAAAATATCAACCAGAAGACAATACCATGTAGTTGACAAAGTAAGGAATATTTATCTTTTGAAATTTTTTTTTTTAAGCCTTGGCTGTGCCTCTGCAGTTTATGTTAAATAGCTCATTTTATTCAACAGAGCAAGAGGATTTAAAACTGTTTAAAAGAAGGAGAATTGTAAATTCAGTGAAACTACTAAAATAGTTGAGGAATTTAAAATTAAATCTTATTAAGAAAATCATAGCTATAGAAAAAATAATACTCTTTTTACATTAAGTATGACAGCAGGAGAAGAGATATTTTCTCCAGTAAAAATCAAGACATGTTCATATCCTTTGAGCTAATATAGTTCTCCTTCTTATAGTGTATGTCAAAAATCCAAAAAGAGAATATTCTTTGTAGCATTATTTATACTAGCCTTATTTATATGTGTGAACACATATGTTTTACCCTTATGTATGTATCCTTATCTTAAAGTGTAACATTTTAAGTATGTTTCCTAAATGCTATATTCTATAATCATTAAAAGAGATATGTATGAAATTACCATAGCAACATGGGTCATATAAGAATGTTTACACAATAGAATTTATACCACTTATGTATGAACTATTTTTAAATTCTCAAACAACGCCTTACCTTTTGAAAACATTTTTAGAATAACTTTTCCCTTTTGATCTATTTGCTACCTTTTTACCAATTGCTCCTTATTAGATAACTGTGTATTGTTACTCAAAGTGCTAGCTTTATTCTTATAAAATATTAATTGGCCCTTGAAGTACAGCTCTCTTACATTCTAAACTATTTAACATTTTAGCTTAAAGGTGAGAAAACACATCCTTTCGTGTATAAGTTTTAGCTTGTTGGATTTAAAAAATAGCTAACACAGTAAATACTTCTTTTGGGTCAGAGGTTCATTACCCTTGACACTTATGGGCAAGAAGCCTAGGAATTTGTCATCTGTGCTTCCAGATGGGAAAGTCTTACCTTCTGATATTTGGTCTTCATTACAACTGAAACATCAGAAAATTTTGTTAGAAGCAGATGTTGGGAATGTGTAGATATAACCCAAATGTGTATATTGAAACTCTGGAGGAAATAGCTCACTTAAACAAACAAACAAACAAACAAACACAAATCAAGAATATTTGAGGTCCCTTTATAATTTGATTATAGGACTTTCATATCTGCTCATATTCCAGTATTTATTTTAGATGTTTGTAATTTAACTTTTTAAGAAGAAGCTTACCTAGTGTCTAAAAAATTGCTGGATAAGAGGCCACTTCAGCAGTTTTGTAAGTTTTTTTTTTTAATGTTTCCAAATGGTGTGTATTTAAGTAATTAGTGAGTTGGAGAGATGAACAACTTCCAGCAGATCTGATTAGATTAGAAAACCACGCTAAATAATACCTATTGAATATAAAAACAGGATTTGAGTATCTGAATTATGTGGGTAATTATTTGTTACATTTAACTTTTGTTGAAAACAGTGGAAAAGTGAAATGAGAAACTTCTATCTTATAAAAAAATGAGGGGGAGAGGAGAAAGGTGAACAGATAGAACACAGGATTTTTAGGGCAGTGAAAATACTCTGTGATACAATGGATCTGTGAGATTATATGTTTGCCCAGATCCACAGAGCATACACCAAGAATAAATAAGGTGAACTATGGACTTCAGGTGATTATGATGTGCCAGTGTAGGTTCATTCTTGGTAACAAATTATGACTGTGATGAATGATGTTGATAATGGGGGAAGCCATGCATTTATGGGGGCAAGGGATCTATGGTAATCTCAACACCATCCTCTCAATTTTGTTGTAAACCTAAAACTGCTTTTTGAAAAAAGACTTTAAAAAATGAAAATAAGAAATTGTGAATCAAAATATATGTTGAAAGGAAACCATTCTTTAGGTGTAAAGTAGAATAGATGTAACTCAAAACCATGTACTTTTCCTTATCCTAACACCTTGGATTGATTGACATTCTGTCTCTCCACCTCCACCTCCTTGGGTGGTGGTGGTGGTGGTGGTGGTGGTGGTGGTGTATTAACCTGCATTTCTCATGTTGCATAACTCCTGATTTAGCCAGATATTTTCAGTGCTTAGCTGTTCAGTACTTTTAAATTTGCATTACATCTTTTAGGTTATTTACTTCTTTATAAAACTAATGATTATACATGGTGATCCCTTTGACTTTACAAGGGAAAAGAATTAAGGTAAATATAATTAACCCCCAGACAATGGTTTATCTCAGTTTTAGGAATCTTTTAGTCCAGGGTTTTCAAATTTTAGCTTACTTTGGAATCATTAGAATACTTGTTAGAAAAGATTGCTGGCCCTTATTCCCAGATTTTCTCATTTAGTAGGTGTAAATGTGGTCTAGAATGCACATTTCTGGCAATTTTTCAGGTGATGCTGCCTGCTGCTGATCCGGGTACCACTCTGAAAAAGACCACTGGATTAGCATATGGACTATACAACTCATTACTAAAGTTTCAAAAAAAAGGTCAAATCATCACTTTCATAGGATGTACAATCATGAATTTTATACATCTTGAACACTTACTAAAACATTATTTAAATAATAATTAAGAGGGAACCAGGCAGATGTCATAACCAATTTAAAGGTGAAATCGAAGAAATTAAGATTTCTTTGATGTAAGGGAATATTGAAATGAATTTATAGATGGACAGGAAATTGGCCTTTTCTGTTTGGAAAAGTCAGCCACTGGACAGAATGTCTGTAGACAAATATAATTTACATTGCTCTAAGTTACCTATGACAATCAGTTGTCTACAACTTACTTGGAGTTGTAAAATACCTCAAGGCGGGGTGTGCAAGGCAGGGTGTGCACCACAAAGTCCATTTTTTCCATTGGAACACACAGTATTCTTTTTTTCGTTCCCAATTTCCTTAGGATGGTTTACTGTAAATATACTTTTAAGGTAGTGCTCACCCTTTTAACAAACTATCCAGGTGATTCTGATGGACTCTAAAATTTGAGAAGCATTATTTGCTATAACCGAGATCTAGTATACCCATAACACTTATTTACTAAATCACATGTTTTCTCCCATCATACAAATTATTTTGTATGTAACCAATTCATTATTTGAAAAATGTTGCTCCCATTAGCTGAAAATTTTAACTTGTTTATTGACTGTAAAGGAATTTAATGTTCATCTTTGTAATAAAGTTGTTAGGAAGTTTTTAAACATAATTAGGAAAAGTCTGTTTTGATCTGTTATAAAATGTGCTTCATAAAGCATTTGATTAATCAAAATATTAAAAATTATAGTTCAGATTCTTTTAGTAGGGTGTATCTTAAGTCAGCCTTTTTATATGTAATAAAATGTGCCTCATAATTCTAAAATGACCAGTTATTTTAAGAGGCCAGGCAGTGTAATATAAAGAGCACTGGATTTAGGAGGTCAAGCATGGTCTCTTCACCTTTTGTAGCTAGTAAGTTATAGAACTTTCAATTTATGATGGTGGTGGGAACGTTAAAATAAATGTATCAGGGCTCTTGTGATGATGGCGCTTGCTTTTTGGACCTCTGTTTTCTAAATAGAAAATTGAGTTGATAGATCCAAATAAGACCCATAGTCTTAACACTAACATTGTGTGATACTTTGGATATTGCACAGTGGAAATCATTAAATATGTGCTAAATTGTAGTTTACCATTTGGTCTTTCTCATTTTTCCTTTGCTTTTCAAAACCTGACTGGTTATAATTTCTTTTTAAATAGCTTTGCTAAGGTATAGTCAACACCCAATAAGCATACATGTTTAAAGTATCCCTATGTAGTAAGTTTGAACATAAGGTATATACCTATGAGATCATCACACCAATGAAGATAATGAACATATTACATCCAGAAGTTTATTTTGAGTCTCTTTGTAATCTTCCTCCTCCTACTTCAGGCAAATACTGAGATACTTTCTGCCATTTTGGAGTAGTTTGTATTTTCTAGAATTTTATGTTAATGGAATTGCATAGTTTGTACTCTTTTTTTTGTATGCCTTTTTGTTCAGCATACTTATCCATGTTGTGCACTAATCAGTTCTTCATTTTTCTTTTTAAATTGCTGAGTAGGATTCTATTTTATGTTACTCTACAATTCATTTATCCATTCACCTGATAATGGACATAGGGATCGTTTTCATTTCAAGGTATTGCAAATAGGGTTGCTATGAAACCCTATGTATGTATACAAGTTTTTGTTTAAACATACACTTTTCTTTTGGGTAAATATCTGGGCATGGGTTGTGATCAGATCATATGGTAGATGTATGTTTAACTTTTTAGGAAAGTGCAAGACTACCTTCCAGAATGCTTGTATCACTTTGCATTTCTACTAACAGGGTATGAAAATTCCACTTCTTTTACTTTTGCACCAGCACTTGATGTGGTCAGTCTTCGTAATTTTAGTTATTCTCATATGTAATAGAATGTTGTTATGGTTTTAATTTGAATTTCCCTAATGACTAATGATGTTGTGCACCCTTTAATATGTTTTTTTTCATGTCATTCATGTATCTCATTTTGCAAATGTGATGATGTATTTTCCTAATTCTTATTATTAAGTTCTAAAAGTTTTCTTTTAAAATATATTCTGGATACAAGTCCTTTATCAGGTACATGCAATACTTGCTCTTAGTCTGTGGCTTGTCCTTTTATTTTCTGAATAGTGTCTTAATAGAAGCTTTTTAATTTTGAAGTCCAGGTAAGCATTTTTTTCTTTTATGAATCACCTTTTGGTATCATATTTAAGAAATCTTTGGTTAATACAAGGTCACAAAAATATTCTTATATATTTTCTTTTTGATTTTTACAGTTTTTGGTTTTACTTTTAGGTGCATGTTGCATGCTGTGAAGTTAATCTTGTATGTGCTGTGAGATATGGATCAAAGTTCTTTTCTTTTCATATGGATATCCAGTTGTTTCTCTACCTTTTGTTGAAAAGACTACCCTTTTGCTAGTGAATTGCCTTTGTCAAATGTCAGTTGTCTGTGTGTGTGTGTGTGTGTGTGTGTGTGTGTGTGTGTAGTTTTATTTCTGGATACTGTTCTGTACCACTGATTTGTCTTGTGTTGATTCCATACCACATTGTATTGATTACTGCAGCTTTATAAGAACTCTTTAAAGAGTCTCAGAAGGAGTTAGACTTCTAACATCTTTTCTAAAGTTGTTTGGCCGTGGTAGGTACATTACACTTCCACATGAATTTTAGAACTAGCTTGTCAATTTCTACAAAAGAGACTACTTCTATTTTGATTTTAATTACTTGAATCTATGGATCAGTTTCGGGGGAATTGAAATTTCATGATACTGAGTTTTCATGAACAAGGTGTAGTTCTTCAATTATGTAGGTCTTTAGTTTCTCTGAGCAGTGTTTAGTTGTTTTCAGTGTACATTCTTGCAGATCTTTTGCAGATTTATCCCTAAATATTTCCTATTTGTACTTAACTTTTTGACCATTCGGTACAGTTATAATGATGAATTCATATCCTTATCTATCATTTCTAAAGTTTGTGTCAGTTCTAGATTGTTTTCTGTTGATTGACTTTTCTCAGCATTATGGTTCAAATTTTCATGCTTTTGCATTTCTATAATCTTTGTTTAACAGACATTATTAGGTGCTAGATATTTTTGTATTCTTATAAATATTCTTGAGGGTTTTTTCTGGGATGTGGTTATTTGGATACAGTCTGATCTTTTTGTATCTTCTTTTAAATATTTGTTGGGTAGGACAGAGTAGCAGTTAGTCCATGGCTCCTTGTTCTTCACCATTGAGGTATGGCCCTTCTCAGTGTTCTGCACAATGCACAATAAATTATGTTTTCCAGTCTGTCTGGAAGAACTGGAAATTTTTGGGAAAAAAAAAGATCTTGACCTTTAGCTAATGGTACATACAAATATTAATTTGTGATGGGCCTTAGGAGATCATAGGAGAATATTTTCCTGGTCTGAAGTTAGGAAATGGTTTATTATATAGGACATAAAAAACACTACGTGTAAAAGAAAAAATTGATAAATTGGATATGATAAAAATTAAAATTTCATCAAAAGGCATTACTTAAAAATGAATAGTAATACTAGAGACTAGGAGAAAATGTTTGCCATATGTGTATCTGATAAAAGACTCCGATGTACACTATTTCAAGAACTCTTACAGCTGCTCTAAGGTTTTATATTTATCGCTGCTTTTTCAGTCATGTGATGTTGATGTACTCTGGTGTGCTTTTCATTGTGCATATCCTACTTGAGCTTCTTCTATTTGTGAGTTTATAATTTTTATAAAAATCTGGAAAATTATTGGCCATTATTTCTTCACATGCTTTTTCTAATCTTTCTCTTTTTTCTTCTTGATTATAATTACACATACATCAGACTGTTTAATACTGTTCCACAGGTTGTGTAGGCTCTTTTTTTTTCAGTCCTTTTCTTTCCCCTCTTCCATTTTTGTTAGTCTCTATTGCCATGTTTTAAAATTTACTGTTCTTTTCATTCAGATACTGTTTTCATCTCCATAAGTTCCATTTTTATGCTTTCCATTTTCCTGTTTATCATATTTTTGTTTAAATAAATGCTTGAGCTTATCCATACAAACTGTTTTAAAGCTTCCTTGTTTGTTAAGCTAATTATCTTTTGCATTTTGGGGTCTGTTCTATTTTCTCTTTTTCCTACCTATTTACGGATCACAGTTTTATCATTTTACTGGTGGTCATGCCTGGAGTTTTTGATTGGATGTTCGCTATTATGACTATTATGCTATTAAATGTCTAGATTTTATTATATTCCTTTAATTTTTTTGAAATTTGTTTCGGTGACAGCTAAGTTTGCTGTGATTTTTAGCTTGTATCTTTGAGGCTTTTTTCAAAAGTTTTGTTTTCTCTGGTCTAGTGACACCTTTATGTGAGCTAGTTTAGCCCTACTTCTAAGATGTATCCCTTTTGTCATGTGTGAGGTGTTCAGCGAGTCTTTCTGCTGATTGTCCATCAGGCCTCGAAGGTCTCCCAGTCCAGGGAGACCACTGGGACTTACTTCCATTACAGCTTCCCAGTCTTAAGCCTGACCTCATGGAGTTTTCTCCCTTCATAGGAAGACCTTAAATTGCAGCCACAAACTCAGAGGACCTCTGTACAGATTTCTGGAGATTTTTCTCTGCCAAGCTCCCGACAATCTGGTATATTCTGCTTTACAAACTCCAGCGTCTTTTGTCTCTCCCAAATCTGATTTCTATCTCCTCTGCTTAGTGAGATGGCTATGATTGCTTTCAGGAAGCTTCCCTGCTCTCTGTTATGGAAAGTGCCTCCTGGAAGAAGAGTTTAATCTTTTGTCTGTTTTTCTTCACTCATGGATCATAGTCCTGCACTGGCTATTGTCTCAGTGTCTGAAAAAATATCTTTTTCCAGTTTTCTAGTTGTTTATGATAGGAGGGCATGATCATTTCTACTTATTCCATTATGGCAGAAGTGGGATAGTTTCTGTTTTTGATAAAAGTATATTTGCAATCATGATTTTGAGTGAATGGGATCTGAGGTTATTTATTTTTGTTGTTTTCTGAGTAGTTTTTTTTTTCAGCAACGGAGCCCCCTCCTCCTTTTTCCAAATGAAATTCTACACAGAACTCCAAAACAGAAAATAGTTAAGGCTTCATCTGCTCTCATTTAAGTGAGGTTCAGAGCTGGCTTGGCTTCCACCTAACCCTGAAGCAATCTGGTACTCCTGAAAATAAAATTTGAAGACCAGTGAACTATTTACCCCTCTCATTTTACATATGAGGAAACTAACTGCTAGAAGGGTCAAATGTTTTGTCCTAAAGTAATGAATCTTAAACCACCTTGCTCATATGGGTTCTTCTAGCATTTGAAATAAGACCTCTTATATCCAAACTTGGTGTCTTATTCTCCTTAAGTCAGCTTGACTGAAAAAAAAAATCACTTTGATTTTGAGCTGTTTCAGCATGAGATTCTTAGAGAACTCCATTTTCTATTAACCTTTGTGTAGTGCACTAAGCCCATATGGGGTCTATTGTAACTTCTGGCTGTTTAAACAGTTTTAGAATAGTTTATTTTAAAACCAGTCCAGCATTTTGATTCATTCTGCTTTCTCGATACTTGTGTATGTTAGATTTCTGCTTATTCATTTTACAAGAACTCTAGATGAAGATGGCCGCATACAGATGTTTTATTCCTCCCTCCTCTTTCAGTTATTGTACTTAATGTTATTTAACCTCCTGGAAACTACTTGGACTATATGCTAAAGAATGCTGTACTTTGAACTCTAAATAGTAGATCATTGGTTGTGACCTTGAATTGTTGGGGAAGTTTTCATATTGAAGGAAGCTGAGTGTCAACAGCTTGCACTGTATTTCTTGGCAGAAATCTGCTTTGTGTGCACCTGGGCTGTCTGCAATCAGAATCTAAGAGCTTACAGTTTTAATTATTTCATTCTGAAATCCATTCCGTGTTTATTCAGTGCTTTATTAGTGCAGTCTATAGTGTAGAAATGGGACAGTCACACAGATGAATGAGAAGCAGACAGGGAGAATAAATGTGCCATTTGTCCAGTCCTTCAG
Organism: Vulpes vulpes; assembly: GCF_048418805.1. Lineage (NCBI taxonomy): Eukaryota > Metazoa > Chordata > Mammalia > Carnivora > Canidae > Vulpes > Vulpes vulpes. The sequence goes on from NC_132786.1 coordinate 85,458,367, forward strand.
TCTGCTGGGTGTGCTAGACATTAATATTGAAAAATTGTGTTGCTGCTTTTCTATTCTATTTTTTTCTTACTGGAAAGGAAATCAAAAGAAAACACCGAATAATTTAGTTACACATTATGTCCTTGTCTGGTCTTGGAGTTAAGATTTCCGTTGAGATATGTCTGTATCATTGTTTGGGACTCAATGAATATTTGTCCAGTGAACAAATAAAACAAACCCAATAAAACCAACAAACATCACCAAAGAAATTATTGATGATGTAACTATTTGAATTGCATTACTTTATGGAATAAGAAGAATATGATCACTCTGGCAAAACCAGTTGAGTTACCTTATTTTTATATTAAGGCTAATCATGCCATATTGATATAAAGATCTTCCACAAGTAGTGTGGGAATATTTCCTCTTGGTAATCTTTGTGTACTTAGTACTCAGCAGAAGGCTTTTGACACCATACATGGTGTTCAGGAAGTGATTTTAGAATGAGACCAATAAATCTTTTTATCACATTTCAGTGTGCTCATGGGCAGAGCTGGCAGATCTTAATAAAGCTGTTTTTTTAATGACTGTAATAATCTCATGTTAATTTTTGCACGTACACTTCACATACACGTACATTTACTGATTGTAGTATGTACTAGTAGCTATTTCCTTTCTAACACTGATGGGAAATTTTGGTTTAAAAATACTGTATTTTTAAGGTAGTATTTGGTGCTTTTTTTTGTGTATTTTCCGTATAGCCTACATAAGTTGGATTTATTTAATTTTGTTTTCCTTTTCCCAAGTGAAAAATTTTCTCCTATTGTAAATGAAATTTGTAGCTTTTTGACTCATGACTAACATTTATAAAAGAAGAATTTAGGAGGGATTTTCATACATGTTCTTTTGTTTGCTCCCTCAACTTCTTTGTAAGGTGGGTAGGAAGGTAAAGCAAGTGAGGCAGGTAGGTTAATGATCTGTTTCAAAGTTATACAACTAGTTACGTTTCAGGGTTAAGACTTTGAGCTCAGTGTTCTTTCTACTGATTCTAAACTATCTCTGAATATTGTTTCAAAAAGTGGCATAATCTATTTGCTTTAATTAACTTTTATTAGAATTGATTTGCAATTTTGATTAAAAATAAGGAAATGACACTCTACTTAGTGGAGATAATATAATTTCAAAGGTTGATTCTGCTATATGTATATAAATAACGTATATATATTTTTAATATACTTAAGTATATATATTTACATAAATATATGTATATATTTACATCTTATAATTGTAATTCTCCGTTTAGGGCCCTTTGTCTTTATAATTGCAGTTCAGTAATTTGTTTCTAATATAAGCAAATGGTGAGAAAACAGTGGTCCCCAGATCTCTTATTGCTGCTGTGGTAATTTGATGTTTTACAGATAACAATTTTGACTGGTGGGAGGCTAGTCTGGAATTCACATGTCTCAGGGGACCCATATTGTTTAGATTTGGAAGTGTACTTATACTTGAATTCAGGAAGACTGTTGTAAACAAGGATTTGGCCTACATTATGATTAAAATCCAAATCTTTGGGCTATTGAAAGTAAAAAAAATAATAATAATCTAATTTTTGAGATAGAAAATGTGAAGCTTTTCAAAATCATCTTTTCCTCTCATTGAATAAACCATCACAATGATAGGCATGCATTTATATATGAAGGCAGAAAAATTGAAAGTCAAAAGATATTAAATCTTTGCAGTGAATAAGAACCTTTGCATTGTATCATACATTGAAAATAATAAATTCTGAGATTCTTACAGATCTAATTGCTGTGTGACTCCCACAATGAACCCTTGTATAAGGAGAATAAAATGATGCCTTGAGGGACTTTATCAACATTTAAAATCAGTTGAAACAAATTTTAAGTTGACTTACTAGCCTTATTTATAATTATCTTTCATTTTCCATATTTCCCATCTCTCTGATTAGTGTTTTTTGTTCATCAGTTTTACTGCCTTCTGAATACAAAGTCAACCTACACTGGAAGTTTTTTAATTGTATTGGAGACAAATTCATTAAAAAATTTATCAATACCATTAAAGTCTGATATTAAGCTCTCACTTTCCAGAGGCATATTTGAAAAATAAATAAAGGAGACACTAGTGTTCCTTCCAAGTGACAATAATTCTGGGGTGTCTACTCTAAAAGTTAATCATTGACAAAATTCTTTGAAATATTTTAGCGTTCTCGTGTCACAGCCATATTTTTTAGGCACAAGAACTTTGTAGTAAGCATCTTCCCTGCAGTGATCTCATCTATGGTGAAAACTGATACTGGTCTTCTTCTTCTTCTTCTTCTTCTTCTTTCTTCTTCTTCTTCTCCTTCTCCTTCTCCTTCTCCTTCTCCTTCTTCTGTTTCTCCTTCTTCTCTTTCCCCTCTCCTCTTCCTCCTCCTCCTTCTTATTCTATTTTAAGATTTGTTTATTTATTTTAGAGAGAAAACACATGCATGAGTGGGGGCAGGGGCTTGGAGGGACGGAGGGAGAGAGAGAGAAATCCTAAGCTGACTCCCTGTTGAATGTGGAGCCTGACATGGGGCTGGATCCCAGGATCCTGAGATCATGACCTGAGCCAAAATCAGGAGTCCGATGTTCTATTAACTGAGCCACCCAAATGCCCCCTGATATTGATCTTTTAAGAGGGAAATAGCAGCCAGCTCTTCAAAATAATTTGTGGCAGTGAAAATTGGCTTTCCTACCCAAACTTTCTAACCCCCAATGGCTAAGGGGAGGGTCTAAACTGTCCAATATGTGGTTAAAAGTATATGACATATAGTATCTTAAGTATGTGAATATTGTTACAAAATTACAACATTACAGAATAGAATTTCTTTATTCAGGCATACCTCATTTTATTGTGCTTCCTTTTATTGCACTTCATAGATAACAACATTTTTTCACAAATTGAACATTTGTGGCAACCCTATATAGAGCAAGTCTATTGGCACATTTTTCCCAATAGCATTTGCTTGACTTTGTGTCTCTGTGTCACATTTGGTAATTCTTGCAATACTTCAAACTTTTTTATTGTTACTTTTTTTTAATGGCGATTTCTGATCAGTGATCTTTGATGTTACTGTTGTCATTGTTTTGGAGTGCCACAAACTGTGTTCACATTAGACTGTGGACTTAATTGATAAGTGTGTTCTGAGTGCTCTGCCAACTGGCTCTTCTCCCATCTCTCTCCTGCTCTTCGAGCCTCCCTTTTCCCTGAGACACAATATTGAAATTAGGCTAATCAGTAATCCTATAGTGGCCTCTAAGTGTTCAAGTGAAAGGAAGAGTCACACGCCTCTCACTTTAAATCGAAAGCTAGAAATGATTACACTTAGTGAGGAAGGCATGCCAAAAGCTGAGATAGGCTGAATGCTAGGCTTCTTGTGCCAAATAGTGAGCCAAGTGGTGAATGCAAAGGAAGAGTTTTTGATGGAAATTAGAAGTGTTACTCCAGTGAACAGATGAGATAAGAAAGCAAAATAACTGTTGTTGCTATTGCTGAGATGGAGAACATTTTAGTGCTCTGGGTAGATCAAACCAGCCATATCTTTCCCTTAAGCCAAAGCCTAATCCAGAGCAAGCCCCTCACTCCCTTTGACCCTATGAAGGATGAGAGAGTTGAGGAAGCTGCAGAAGCAGGTTTGAAGCCCGCAAGTTTTGGTGCATGAGGAGAGATGTCCTCTCTGTAACATTAAGTTGCGAGGTGAAGTAGCAGGTGCTAATGGAGCTGTTGGAAGTTGTCCAGAAGATCTAACTCAGAGAATAAATGAAGGTGCTTAAGCTAAACAACAGACTTTCAGCTAGATGAAACAACTTTATATTGGAAGAAGATACCACCTAGGACTTCCATAGTTAGAAAGAAGTCAATGGCTGGCTTCAGTTTCAAAGGACAGGCTGACCATCTTGTTTGGGGCTAATGCAGCTGGAGACTAAGTAGAAGCCAGTGCTCATTTACCATTTCAGAAATCCTGGGCCCCTTAACAATTATGCTAAGTCTACTCCGCCTGTGCTTTATAAAAGGAACAACAAAGCCTGATGATAGCACATGTTTACAATATGGTTTACCAAATGTTTTAAGCCCACTGTTGAGACCTACTGCTCAGGCAAAAAGATTCCATTTTTTAAAATAGTACTACTGCTCATTGACGGTGCATCTGGTCACCCAGAGCCATGATGGAGATGTACACCAAGGTGAATGTTGTGCTCATGCCTCCATTCTGCAGCCCATGATCAAGGAGTGATTTTGACTTTCAAGTCATATTATTTAAATACATTTCGTAAGGCTGTAGCTGCCATATATAGTGATTCCTCTGATGGATTTGGGCAAAGTAAATTGGAAACCTGGAAAGGATTCTTCATTCTAGATGCCAGTAAGAACATTTGTGATTCATGGGAAGAGGTCAAAATATCAACAAGAACAGGAGTTTGGAAGAAGTTAATTCCAATCCTCAAGGATAACTTTGAGAGGTTCAAGACTTCAGTAGAGGAAGTAACTACAGATGTAGTAGAAATAGCAAGAGAACTAGAATTAAAAGTGTAGCCTGAAGATGTGGCCAAATTGCTCCAATCTCATGATCAAACTTTAGTAGGTGAGGATTTGCTTCTTATTCATGAACAAAGAAAGTAGTTTCTTGAGATGGAATCTACTCCTGTTGAAGATGTTGTGAAGATTGTTGAAATGACAACAAAGGATATAGAATCTTATATAAACTTAGTTGATAAAGCATTGGCAGGGTTTGAGATCTCGGATTGGCTCCAGTTGTGATAGAAGTTCTATTGTGCGGTGCCTCCATCGCTCAGTTGGTTAAGCATCCAACTCTTTTTTTTTTTTTTTTTAAGCATCCAACTCTTGATTTCAACTCAGGTCACGATCTCAGGTCTCAAGATTGGGTCCCCCCACCCCTGTGCTGAGCAAGGAGCCTGTTTGAGATTTTCTGTCTCCCTCTTCCTCTGCCCCTCCCCTCACTTGTACATGTGAGCTCACGCACTCTCAAATAAGTAAATAAATAAAATCTTAAAAAAAAGATGTTCTACTGTGATTCGAATCCTTTTAAGCATCACATGGTTAAAGAAAAGTCTTTTGTGAAAGAAAGAATAGTCAATGCAAACATTGTTGTTTTATTTCAAGTAATTGACACACAAACCTTCAACAACTATCATCCTGATCAGTTAGCAGCCATCAATATTGAGGCAAGACCTGCCAGTGAAAGATTTAAGACTTGTCAAAGCTCAGAAGATGTTGGGCATTTTTAACAAAGTGTTTTTAAATTTGTACAATATTTTTACATTTTTTTAAAAAACAGTGCTGCTGCACACTTAGTAGACCACAGTATAGTTAGTGTATTATAACTTCTATATGCACTGGGAAACCAAAAAATTCATTAGACTCGCTTTGTATACAATATTTGCTTTACTGTGGTGGTCTAGAATTGAACCCACATTATCTCTGAGGTATGCCTGTACATTGAAAGTCTTGTATATTGGTTTGAATAATATTTCACTTAAAATGGCTTTCAAAGCAGAAGTCAGGAAATTTGGAAATTTATCCAAGTCCTGCAAGTTCTAGGAAGGAAGGGAAGGAAGAAGTTGAGAGGTAGCAGGAGTGGGTATCTAGGTAGGACACCGAAAGATGAGAGTAAGCTTGGCCTTAGGGAATCTGAGAAATGTGCTATGTGTCTGAAATCAGAGGACCGTCTAGTTGGGGATTCTTATTAGGAGAACCCAGTGATCTTCATGGAAGTCAACACTCAGTGAAGGTTAGGAAAGCAATTTTGACCTGAGGATGGATTTGTGGGCTTTGAACACAGAGTTAATAGGAAATATATGAGATTGAAGGCTATTATGTGAACTAAGATGAGAAGTGGAATGATTTCACAGGAATGAAAAGTGAAAGAGGAAATTATCAACTCCTAGGAAAAGTAGAACAGTGGGAGTCACAAAGAAATTAGGGCATATTTTTATCCTGAGCTAGCTAATTGGATGACATTATGGGTGTCTAACTTACCTGCGTATAATGTGCGCTCTTCTGATGTCTTTAATGCTGTAATGAAATGTTTGTCTGAATTTACTCAGTATTTACATTCCATTAGTAATAGCTGTAATGAGTAGAAAAGAGAGCACCAGGCTCATAACTCCTTGGGATAGCCACACTGCAGTGGACCAGTGGTTATGTCTATGGGAACCTGATCACGAGGCCTTCTGATTGGAGAGTTGCCTGTGTTGCTTTTCAAAAATATCCATCAGATACACATAATGAATGTGTGTTTCAAAAAGTGTGTAAGAGTAAATAAGCAGAAAATTGCCTTTTAAAAATATTGTTACTCAAATTTCTCTTTTCTCCTTAGGATTCATGAATAATTAAATTAGTAATGTGTTATTCTTAGCTGTTCTTAAAACAGTTGTTTTCTTCTGTTTCAGTAGTCAGATTCAAGCCTTTATGAAAAACAAGAAAACAAGTAATTATTTTTATGTCTCAATTACTATGAGGAATCATGCATAAAATGTAAGTCTACAATTGTCTCTAAAATGAACATGGAAACACAATTTCCTGGTTCTGTAAGTTGTTACAAAACATGGTTACTCAGCTATTATTCTGTATTTTGGAAAAATAATGCTTTCGTATTGATTCCAAGCAACATCATTTAGAAATTAAAGTCTACCATGTGAGTGGAAAGACATGACTTTTAAGGATATATTCCTTCAATTTGAAAACTTTGATGAAGAAACAAAAATATAACATTGTTTAGTCCCTTGATACTCAAGCGAAAATCTTCTCTTTGGATGAGAAACCTTGGTTTTATCCTTATACAGATTTTTATAGAAATAATTTAAAGTAGGTATAGTCAACTTTCAATTCCAAACATAGGCCAAATACTTCCTGATTTTTGTTTGACCTATGACATTGCTTTTCAACCTTGGCTGCTCTTTAGAATCACTTGGAAGGCTTCTTAAAATTACCAATGTGATTTCACCCTCAGAGGCTGTGATTTATTATTGGTCTGGAGTGGGCTTTGAAATGTTTGAGTTCTGCAGGTAATTCTAATGTATGGTTAGAGTATGAGAACCACTACCTTGGAAACATTCAGCTGAACTTTCTTTTGCCTTTATATGAAGTCAGAAGGGGATAGAGGAAGGAAAGGAGCGACCTGTAGCATTAGCTTCGCACCTGTGCTTATGCTAAGGGATCAAGGAAAGCAAGCAGGGGAAGGCTTGGATTTTGCATCCAGAGCACCAGGGCACATAGGCTAGTTAACATATAGTCCTGGAAGTAATGTTCTTGAATGTTGTAGCGTGGTGGCATTTCTTGCCAAGAGTGATGGGAATGAGAGATTATTTTTGCTTCTTTGATTCTGTTTGACTTTGAGTAAATAGTTGACCATCTTCTTGCTTTTTTAGCATTTTAGGAAAAAAAGATCATTGTGCCAAGAGTCAAGAGTATCAGGTAATCTGCCAGAAAAATATATGAATGGAACAGATCTGTGTGTATCATTTCAAACCAAAGAAATTTAAAAGCATTCCTTTTTGCCTTTTTGGCTAAGCTATGGCAGCGCAGTCACTATTAATTTTGTAAAAAAAAAAAATTTAAAACAGCATGAAGCAAAAAAAAAGTTACTCTTGGAGGGAGGGGGGAAAGAGGACACACCTGGGTTATATTGTGTCTTTTTAAAAATCTGTGGAGGGGTTTACATTTTTAAAGAAAGTTTACTTAGTCATCATCATATTTGTGCTGCAGTTTTTGTATAAACTTAATTATACATTTTTGAATTAACTAATCTTATGAATACGTATTTATTGAATGAGTTCCCTACATATGGAACTGTTTAAAGACTCTGAAAAGAAGAATAGGGATCTGTGTTGTTAATAGCAATTCTGGACACTGTATATCTAAATTAACTTTTTTTCCCCCAGTCCAGAACAGTACATGGTATAACTAGTGTCATATATATATCTATATACACACATACCTATATCACAGGATATTGCGGCCCTGTAGTCATTGATATGCAGCACTTGCTTCTGTGCACTGCCACGTTGAAGATAAGGACACACTAGAAATAATTCTTTCTCATTGATGGAACTACATGCCCTATCAGAGGTCTGATGGGTGTTTCCCTCTGGAGGATATATATTCTTTTCTGACAATTATTTAGATAAAGAGTTTTGATTATTCTAGAACAGAGGCGATGGAAGTAATTTTTATGGAAATGTACACTCTTGTTAGTGGAGTATGCTAGAATTCGCATTTTGTTAGTTGGGTGCCAAGCTACTAAACTCTAAGCTCCATCTGGGCAGGGATTTTTGTCTGTTTTGCTCATTATTGTATCCTCAATAAAAGTTCAGTGTTTTAGATTTTGATGAAGTCATTTATTTACTTTTTGACTTTTTCGTTCTTGTTATTTGACTTTGTAACTATATGATATAATACACTTATAGTTTTCTGCCCAGGGCTAATGGTAACATTTTATAGTTTATTTTACAACTTATTAAGGACACTCAGTACAACTGATGATTTGTGAATAATTTATGAATTAATTTTATAGAAAAAAACAGTAAAAAAACCTAATGACTTGAATATTAGTGTTTAGTCTCTCTTTAGTGTAAGCTTTTATAAGAGTTGAAATAAGATTTTAAAACTTCCCAAGGCATGTAATCATAGATATGAACTATGTTAAAGAATCCCATTCAGAATCATACAAGATTATTCACATTTCAGAAACACTTAACTGTAAAAACTTTCTACAGAACGGTTTTAAATTACTCACCTAGTGAGTTTAGAACTAATTTTATTTTTAAAAGCTCAAAAATTTCACATCACTTTAGGACCATATATATTGTAAAATGTAATATACACTAGCATATGGTTATGGTCAGCGTCTGCCAGAAAAGTGAATATAGAATTTCTTTTAGGTCTCTGGTTCAGAAAAATGTCCTGGCTGTATTTATAACAGCAGCCAATATAAATAATTGCTATAAACTTAATAGCACAATATTTGTGAATCTGCCCTCCTGTCCCCATTAACAGATACTAATAGAAAAATTAATTAGCCTTTTTTCTATTATCTGGCATAAAATATTCTTACCATATACCAAAAAAATGATGTACAGAATCATACATTTTAGAGATGGAGAGAACCTTAGAAATAGTGCACACTTACTTCTAGCATCTTGATTATAGATTGTAATTTTGTAAAAAGCTTGGTGATATTTTTGTGGAGGTATGTTTTCATTATCTTTTGGTGCCATAATATTCTTGCAGTAGCCTTACTTATTAATTTTTGCTGAGAGTCCCACTTGAGAGATCTAAACCACTTGCTCCAATTTGAAATTTACATAATGATGAAAATAAATTGAGACCTTAAGAACATTTTTTATGCCTTTGATTTTTGAAAAGAAGGCCCTAAATAAGGTACATAACCTTTGACTACGGATGTTTAAAAACATTTTTGCAACACAAGACACTCACTTTTAATTCAGTAGATAATACCTTTTGGTGCTCCTTTGAGAAAAACATAAAAGTTACTGCGTTTTGATTTTAAAGAGAACACTGCCAGAATTCTGACGTGGTCTGCCTGAGGTCAGACAAGATTGATTTGCTTCTCCAGCAATTCAGTTAGCTCACCAGTGTCTCTTTCTCTCATGCCTTGAGAAACAAGGGTTCAGGGTCTAATGTGTGTATGTGTATTTTAAACATATGATTTACCTTTCCATCTTTTTGTAGCAACGTTTTTTCTTTGAGTGATCATCCTAAATTTTGAGTGCTTCTTTGGAGCATAGAGTATTTTTTTTGTCCTAGATTGTTAATTATTCTAGGGCAAGATTTCTCAGCCTGTGTACTATGACATTTGAACCATAGAATTCTTGTTCTGGGAGACTGTCTTGTGTGAAGTAGCATATTCAGCGGTATTCCTGGTCTTTACCCATGAGATGCCAGTGGTACTTCCTCCCTGCTTTTGTGACAACCAAAAATGTTCCTAGACATTGCCAAATGCCCTCTGGGAGACAAAATTATGGTTAAGAACCACACGTGTCCCTCCTAATTATATATAAGTGTGTTAGAAAACAAATTTTTACTGAATCGAAATAATAACTTTATTTCAAGGCCTGATTATACTGGGTCTAAGTGGTAATTTTTATTTTATAGCATCTGTGTACCAACAAATACATAAGAAGTTGGAGAGGAAATATATAGCAAATTATTTGATTATAAGAAAAACAGAACACCTTTGTAGTAAATCACTCATTTAATGAATAATATATGCTATTAAGAACTTTTCATGCTAGAGATCTTATAAAAAATGAATTTAGCGTTTTTGGTGCTAGATGTACTATTCAGAGTGTACAAAATGTTAATAGTTCCAAGAATGTTGATATCAAAAACTATTTGCAGATATTAAATTCCATACCTTCCTCTGAATGCAATCTAATTACTAAACTTCCCCCATTTTTTCTCAAGTTTGATAATTACCTCTTTTTTTTTAATTTTTATTTATTTATTCATGAGAGACACAGAGAGAGAGGCAGAGATACAAGCAGAGGGAGAAGCAGGCTCCCTGTAGGGAGCCCAATGCTGGTCTGGGATCATACCCTGAGCCCAAGGCAGAAGCTCAACCACTGAGCCTCCCAGGCCTCACATTATCTCTGTTTTTAAATGGAAGGGAATTGTTCTCTTAATTTTACTCCATCTTTTTGGTTTCCCACTGGATCCCACTCAGGATGAGTTTGTAGCGGGAAGCAGAGGGATGAGGTTATATGATATTTAAGTTGAAGTTTGTGGCTTTTAGTGTTACTCTTCAGTATGGACAGTGAATTATGAGCAACACAGATCAGTTATCTTCTGTAGTTAATAGGTCTTGGAGAAGTTTTTTTTTTTTTTTTTAACTTGTCCTCTCCTTTGGCTTACCTCAAAATATATAATCAGAGTGTGTGGTGTTTTTAAAAATTCTATATGCTGCACTTTTAAAAAGTTATAACTATTTCAACCAGGAAGAAATTCTTTGAATTGCATAGTGATTGGATTTTTAAAATCTGGCTTTGGTAGAAATTTAAAAAAATTAAGATGTTCCAGATTCATTTCACTCAGAGCTTCTATTTTCTGTTGCTATAATGGATAACATTTCCAAAGTTTGAAGATTAAACAGGAAGATTCATTAAGGAAACAATATTCTTGTATTGCTATTCTGCATTTAGTTGTACGTTATTGTCCATAAAAATACACAAGTTCCACTGATGTCAGTGTTGCACATAGCAAATGGATAGAAGTGATGAATTGGATGATCGGCCTGGCAGAAATGCAGTCTTAGAAGAGAATTTTCCTCTTTGAATAGAACTCTCTTTACACTTGGCCTGAATTTCTTTAAGATAACAATACTGCCTTTCAGAATTTAGCCTTTCTTCAGAGATATTTTTCATATTAGCATATTCCATCTAAAATACCTCATGCTAAATATTATCATGTTAAATTTAAAATGAGAGGCAAACATTAATATCTGAATTAAGCACATCAAAATTAATTTTATACTTTTAAATGTGGAAATTATAATAGCATTCTTTTACAAGGTTTTTTTTTAAAGATTATCTTACAAGTAAAAGCAACTAAAAATTTTTGGCAAGCGTGGTCTTTTTCAGAGTATGACTTTCTTTTTATAGGAGAGTCCTGGCAGATTGTGGTCTATTTTGTGAAGTACTGATTGTAGGGGGAAATAAAGATGCTATTTATTTATTTTTTTATTTTCTTTAAACTGAACAATCAAATTAAAATCTATGATACTGTTTCAAAAGTAATCATCCTATGTATTTTTATCCTTTTATCTTTATTTTCTCTGTAAACTGTTTCTCTTCAATTGCTTAATATTTTTCACTTCATTCAATTAAAATTTATTAATCATTTACTACTAGTCAAGAATTATCATAAAGACTAACATTTAAAAACTATTAGGGGGAACAGCTGTTCAGTTAAAATAATTCACAGCTGGGTGGCTAAATATTCTGAAAGAGAGTGGACTAAATGAATCAGTGTCAGCTTGGAAAGAGAGCTCTTTCTTGAATTCTGCTCCACTTTTTTATTTGAATGACTTAGATGACTCCCAGATCATGTAGTCCAAGTCAGACTCTACTCAATACACGGGGCTCAACTTTTGCAACTCCATGTAAAGTTGAAAGAAATAGCTAGGGCATTGAGTGAGTAAATTAGAATTAAAAATTATCCCAATGGGCTGATATGCTATAGTAGCAAAGACAGTGTTATTTAATATGGATACATATATATGCCTGCATTTAAAGATACACAAAATACTCACTTAAGTTCAAGAAAACTCAGTCAAAAGGTTTTGGTTGGCTGCCTGTTTTATTTTTATTTTTATTTTTTTAAAGATTTATTTATTTATTTATGATAGAGAGAGAGAGGCAGAGTCACAGGCAGGAGAAGCAGGCTCCATGCTGGGAGTCCGACGCAGGACTCGATCCTGGGACTCCAGGATCGCGCCCTGGGCCAAAGGCCGGTGCCAAACCACTGAGCGACCCAGGGATCCCTGGCTGCCTGTTTTATAAGAACCAACAATATGATAAAGCTGTTGTCAAAGTAATAATGGGCTATACTTAGTCTCAAAATCAGGTTTTCTAAGGGGTTTCCTGAACTGTGCTATCAGCTCCTCAGGAGTATTTGTTCTCTTCTGGACTTCATCTCTTCAGGAATAATAGGACATCAGTCCACATGAATGAACAAGACCATGCTTAGAGGAAGAGGCATTGTGTTTGGAGGAATGGCCTGAGAAGTCTGGTGAAGGAGAATACTTGGGAACTTGATCTGAAGGGAAGATTTCTGGCAATGGGCACACTCCTTACTGAAGACAGAACTAGGATCATTGAGCTGGTAGAAATTTCAGGGAGGTTGGTTGATAATATAATAGTTTTAAAACTTGGAATCATTCAATAGTGGAATGATTGGGCTGCTTCACAAAGTGACTAGAACTGAAAAGCGAGTCTCCATAATTGCAGACTATAAAGTTAACTTAGTAAAATCAATTGATTTTTATACCCTAATGGCAAATGATTGGGAAATGAAATTTAAAAGAATACTATCTCTGATAGTCACAAGAATCATAAAACACTCAGGTGTGAGTAAAATAGAAGACTAAAACCCTCTATAGTGAAAAATGCAAAATATTGCTAAAAGAAATAAAGAAGCCTAAATGAATGGAGAGATGAAACCATGCTCAATATTATATTCAATCTCAATATGTTCAGAGAGTGGACACAATATTCTTAAGCTGGAAATCCTTCTCATATTGATTTATAGATTCAGTGTAATCCCAGTCACAATTCTGGTAGGCTTTTATTTTGGGTTAAAACTAACAAGCTGATTATAAAATTTATATGGAAGCTAAAAAAACATAGATTAGCCAAAGCGGTTTTTAAAAGAACAAAGTTGGAGAACTTATTGTACTAGATTTGAAGCCTTATTACGTAAAGCTATAGGACTCAATACAGTTTGGTAGGGTGAAGTTATACAGAACAGAGAATTCAGAAATAGGATCCACCCCTATAGGATCAATTGATTTTATAGTAGAGGTGCCTTTTGCGAGACAGTATCCCATGATTCTCTGAAATTTCTACATATCTTCTGAGCAAGAAGCATTGACATCTTTGTTCTAAGACTATCTTTACAAAGAAGTTTGTATAACAAACAGCTTTAGGAGATTGAAACAGTGCCTTTTTCTGTGACAGAGAGTGATTTGTTTTCTCCCACTTAGGCAGAAGCTGGGGATGTTCTCTAGCAACCCCTTTATAGGAGTTGTTGGGAGTTTCCTAAGTTTGTGGTTCCTCAGCCATGAACAAGACCCACCGTGGGTGCAGCCTTCTTCACCGAATTCATCCCTGTTTCCCCTTTGGGAGCTGGGGAACTGGAGGAACCAATGTAAACGTGAAACTCACGCTGCCTGACTTGCCAAGAATTATAAGGTGCTTTATCTCAGACCCAGGAGTTTTGGGTCTCCTGCTAGCATGATCCCGGTAGGATCATGTCACACCTTTCATTGTTCTTGACAGTACTGAGGGAATTGAAAAGGGAAAGGAAAGTTGTTTCAGCAAATGGCACTGGATCAACTGGTTATAAATTTGAAAAAAAATGAACATCGACCTATACCTCATCCTAGATGCAAAAATTGACATAAAAGATGGCTCACGGACCCACATGTACAACATGAAAGTATGCTACTGATATGAGAAAGCATGGAACTTAAATCCTGCAGCGTGGAGTAAGACACAGCAAGTCATATCAAAAAGGAAAATATGGACTAATAGGATTTTCTCAAAATAATACATTTTTTCTTTTAAAAAAACATTAGAGGGCAGCCTGGTGGCTCAGCAGTTTAGTGCCGTCTTCAGCCCAGGGCGTGATCCTGGAGACCCGGGATCGAGTCCCACATTGGGCTCCCTGCATGGAGCCTGCTTCTCCCTCTTCCTCTTCCTCTTCCTCCTCCTCTTCCTCTTCCTCTGTCTCTGCCTGTGTGTGTGTGTGTCTCATGAATAAATAAATAAAATCTTTAAAAAAAAAACATTAGAGAACAAGATACGACTGGCAGAAGACATTTACAAAACATGTATCAGACAAAGGACTTGTATCCAGAGTACATAAAATACTCTCAATTTGATAATGATGAGACAAAATCTGATTAAAAAATAGACAAACGTTTAGACTCTTCAAAAAAATATAACCAGTAAATGATCAATAAGCATGTAGAAAGATGACTGGCATAATTTGTCATCAGAGAAATGCAAAGTAAAATAACAGTTTTATCCTTCTACACATCCATTAGAATCATGAACCTGTGGAGCAACTGGAATGTTTATACATTGCTGAACATATGAATGTAACATAACACAATGTAACTACATTGGCAGGCAATTTTTAGGAGAGTTAAATATGCACATATACTGTTAAAATAAAAACCTAAAAAAATAAATAAACACATACTGTAGAAGCCAGCCATTCCACTTCTAGTAATTTACACAAGAGAAATGAAAGTATATGCCCACACAGATTTATACATGAATGTTTAGAGTGGTTTCATCTGTTATTACAGATTATTATCTGGATTATTATCCAGACTGGGAACAACCCAACTGTCTTCAATAAGTGACTGGAGAAACCACCTGTATCATACCCTTGCAGTGGGCTACTGCTCAGCAGTAGAATGGACAGGCAAATAACTGATACATGCAGTGTCATGCGTGAGTCTCAAAATAATCACACTTACATACATTTTATGTAATTCCATTTATATGCAGTTCTAGAAAGCCCAAGTGAATTAATAATGATACAAAGCAGATCAGTGTTAGTCTTGCAACAGTGATAGAGTGAGGGATGGATTATAAAGGGTTGCAGAGGAAGTTCTTGGGCTGGTAGGAATGTTTGCTACCTTGTTTGTAGTTATATTTTTTATGGGTAGGAATACAGGTCAGAACTCATCAAATTCTACATTTTAAATATGGGTAGGTCATGGTATGTCAGTTAAATCTCAATAAAAACAGAAAAAGGAAAACACTTAAATATTTTTTTATTTTTTAGAATATCCAGGGGTTTTTTTAAGTCCAGCTTTCTCATACAAAAGAGCTACATTTTTTATTTGCTTCATTGAGTTTTTTTTTTTTAACATTTAAAAAAAAGATTTTTATTTATTTATGAGAGACACACAGAGAGAGAGAGGCACAGACGCAGGCAGAGGAAGAAGCGGGCCCCATGCAGGGAGCCCAACGTGGGACTTGATCCTGGGTCTCCAGGATCACACCCTGGGCTGAAGGCAGGCACTAAACTGCTGAGCTACCCGAGCTGCCCTGCTTCATTGAGTTTAGATTGCTTCTTGAATGATTTGCCTATGTATTTACTTTTAGGTCCATATAGTCCCATATATTTAGGTTGAGGGATAACATAAAAGTAATTTAATTTCAGTTGGCCTCACTTCCTCAACTATAAATTTAGGATTATATCAAATCACCAAGGATTCTTCTGTCATTGAAAGTCTGTGATTGTAATTATGGATGAGTTGGTCTTTTGGGATTCAGAATCACTTCATAAGGAAGCATTGTAGAGAGATCAGAAATACCTAATCATATAGATCATGTTAATTCTTTTAGAGAACATTTTGAATAATATTAGGCTAATCTGGGATCCCTGGGTGGCGCAGCGGTTTAGCGCCTGCCTTTGGCCCAGGGCGCGATCCTGGAGACCCGGGATCGAACCCCACGTCGGGCTCCCGGTGCATGGAGCCTGCTTCTCCCTCTGCCTGTGTCTCTGCCTCTCTCTCTCTCACTGTGTGCCTATCATAAATAAAAAAAAAAATAAAAAAAAAATATTAGGCTAATCTGGTAATGCAAAGTTGATAGCCAGAAAACAATTGCCAAAAGAGGAAAACTCAGTCTTTGGATTAAGTATTTAAAATCAGGAGTATAAATGCAGTGTAGGAAAAAGGAATATTTTTGTGTGGTTATGTTACAACAAAACTTTATTTAAAAAACAGGTGGTGGGCCAGAGTTGGCCATGGGCCATAGTTTACTGACCCCTGTCCTAGAGCTTAGTTGTCTGATGGTTAAAGTTTGGTGGCTGAATGTATGGGTACTAGCTGGTGGAAAGTAGAGAGAGAGACCATGTAGGAGATAAACTCACTCCTTCAAGGGTCCTGATCGGAAGTGGAATATCTCCCATCTCACATTCTTTGGGCCAGGGCCTAGTCAAATGGATGCCTTTTTTGCATGGGAGGCTGGGAGATGTTGCTTCTAGTTTCAACAGCTCTATTAGTTTAGAAGAAGAGAATGGATTTTTTGATAATGACTCAGTTAAGAGAAGTGCTTCCAAGATCAACAAAGGCTTCAAAGTTTGGAATTAGAAATAGGAACACCATTTGGCCGTGATACCTAGAAGTGGCATAGAAAGGTTTTGTTACAAAAAGTAACAAAAACTGTTCCAGTCCCATACTATTGAAAATTAATGATTGCTAAGCAGCTGCATGCTGGTGCTTGGCAAACATCATCTTCCCATGAGTAGTTTCCTGTCTCTAAGGTAAGGATTAGATCCAGACCTCATCATGGGGAGTAAATGACTCTGCATGCAAAGCACTAGGCTGGGTACACAGGTAGTGCTTGGTAAATGTTTGTTATAATTACCACCCTTGTCATCAGTGTCAGCATTATCTCCTGTAACGGACAACTCTCATGAAATAGGTTCTCTTATTCTCAAGAAAAATGAATTTTTATTATATAAAAATGATTTCACATTGCTTACTGTGTATTTGGGATGGTTTAGAAGAACAGTCTCATGCTTTGTTCGGGGAAATTTTAAAATCAACAACAAATTTTATTAATTATTGTTAATATAATTGCACATTGCCAACATATAGTAATCTAGGTAAGTTTTATTAGAAATTGTGTGATGGGACAATTATTAGATAAATGTCACAGGGATGGGGGAAAGAATATGTGTTCACTTGGCTAAATAGAATGAGGAATGTGGGTGTAGAGAATCAAGAAAAAGCAAAAGCATCTTTTTTTTTTCATGTTCAGGAAAAAAAAATGCCTTTTATGAGGTTAAATGCTCTTGAATATGTTTATAAGTCGTATTCTAATATACTCATTACATTAAGAACATCCTGTGTAATACATACAAATTTCATAGACAGATGTTTTCTGGTGACAGAAATGAAACACCTTCAGAAGTTGTTTGTGACAGAGCTGTATTGATATAATAGCCCCCTTTGAGTGGAGCCTGAAACAGGAAGATAGCTTTACTCACCAATGTTGTGGTTTCACTCTTTAGGCCATGCTTGGACAAACAAGGAGGTCAGTGTGAACAGTCTATTTGCGGGTTAGTCTCAAAAGAAATCCTCAGAAGTTATTTTTAAAAAGCCAAGGAAAATAGAGCTCCTGTTTTTGGTACATATGTCACAGCTGAGCCTCTTGGTTTGAAGAGCTTCATTTAATATTTTTTGCCTTTTGGAGGGTAAGCTCTAGACTATATTCTAGACACTGTAGCATTGATAAAATGTTACTATATAGAGGCTCTGTGTATTCTTTGCACCAAATACTTTCCTTTCTCACACTGCTCCGCTACAAATCTTTTTCACAGGGTGAGGAAGTGTTTCATGGATGACCAAGTCAGTTTTTAAAAGATGATATAAAAGCACCAGTTGAAATTTATATTATTATTATTATATTTGTTGTTAGTAAGTCCTACATCATTAGACCTTCTAGTGTTTTGGAAATATAAGCAGGTTTCAAACCTATTGGAAGTAGGCTAGATTTTGATTTAGAGAAAAATATCTGGAAACAAAATTAGGAAAATTGTGATTGAGATAATGAATTATTGGGCAATAGCTTTATGGTGTTAAAATTCTAAGCAGTTTTCATAGAATGCATAGAATGCATATTGAAATGATAATTAGGTGTTCAGTCTTCAGCAGATGATGAGACCCCAAAAGGCTTGTTTAGTCTTAAGAAATGATAGAAGAAGCCATGTGTGTGTATGTACAGTGAAATGGTTTTTTTTCTTTAATAAGTGCAATTAAGAACTATTAAGTAGGGGATCCCTGGGTGGCGCAGTGGTTTAGCGCCTGCCTTTGGCCCAGGGCACGATCCTGGAGACCCAGGATCGAATCCCACGTTGGGCTCCCGGTGCATGGAGCCTGCTTCTCCCTCTGCCTATGTCTCTGCCTCTCTCTCTCTCTGTGTGACTATCATAAATAAATAAAAATTTAAAAAAAGAACTATTAAATATAGCAGATTTATAACACTCTACTGCTGAAATTATTATAATAAATTTTCAAATTGGAGTTTTAGCTAACAAGTCGCAGGGAAGAAAATCCTATTTTGAAGTATGGTCTTTTCTGTCTTACTCATTAGTTACTTGCTTTTTGGAAAATTGCTTAGATGTGTTTGATTTCTTATTTCTGATGCTGATTTTACTGAATCAGAACTGACATACATTACCATTTTAGTTGGTATTTAGTGTATTAAATGATTGGTACGTGTCCTATACCTTTGTGTTATACTTTTAAAGTGACAGTAGGCCTAACCTGAGCATTGTGGCTGGTCCAGCATGGGGGCTCCCTCCATTCCTCCCCAAGAGCCTGTGGAGTAAGGGTGAATTTGGTAATGACAATGCAAGAGAGCGCCATAGTCCTGTATCTCTTCTCAGACTCTTCTTTATTTTATCTCTCTGAACTTGCCCTTTACTTTGAATTTTAAGTGTTTAAGGAACACTTCAGGCTGCTCTTGTGCCGTATACTGTGCCTAGCCCTGCGCCACTGCTCTTTTTCCAAATGTTAGTGTTTCAGGTTCAGCTCTCTTGCTTACCAACCGAGAATTAGGCAGATCTCAGAGTATCATTTTCTTCATCTGTGAAATAGAGATACTAACATATATCTCGAGGTAAATG
The DNA here is from genome assembly GCF_048418805.1 of Vulpes vulpes. Lineage (NCBI taxonomy): Eukaryota > Metazoa > Chordata > Mammalia > Carnivora > Canidae > Vulpes > Vulpes vulpes. The sequence goes on from NC_132786.1 coordinate 85,477,804, forward strand.
GTAAGATCCAAATGAGATAATATTTAGGAGAGGCTTTTAAAAAGCCTAATTCAAATGTTACTTACCTTCATTGATTGTTTAGTCAGTAAGTTGAGTTGAATCGATAACCTTTTTTGCATTTGATGGCATTCCAGAAAGTCAGTAGAACATGTTTGTGAAAGCCATTTTTGTAAATTTATTTATTTATTTATTTGTTTGTTTGTTTATTTATTTATGGTATAAATTGAGGTGAGGGAATGAGACTGATACATATTTTAGATATCTGATTTCTTAGAGGGAAATACTTTGTACTCAGTCTAGTAGAGTTTTCTTGTCCAAGTGTTAGTTCTGAACTTCTTGCTACGTGATGACAGCAAAGGAGAGAGATGTGGCAAACTGGAACAGGACAAAGAGTGCCTCTGCCTGTCTACCTACTTACAGCTTCCAGGAATCTGACCACTTCAACCAGCAAAGTGGGAAGATTTGGTAAGTCCGACCTTAGCCCCTTGCTTTTACTTCAGAAAGAAAAGAATACTTATTTCCAGTTTACCCAAGAATGACTTTCTAAATATTTAACAACTAGAATGGCATGGACATCAAGGAGTTAGGACTGGAACAGGATTCTGGGGATACCCTGTTCTGCTAGGGTTTTGATCTTTAGCTGTGGAATTGTGGGAAGTGTTGGGCAGGGCCAGGGCTGGTGGCCCCTGCAGGGGTTATGGTGCAGGGTCTGGGCAGCTTGTGTGGGGAAGTGGCAAGCAGGCCCTCTGTCAAAGCACCAAGAAGTACAGAAGTCTGTGGCTATTCAGCACCAGCCTCAAGTTCACCTAAACTGGAACCATTATACCTGATTTTCAATTTGGTTTTAATGGAAACTTGTTTTTCCTTTCTTTTCTCCTTTAATCAGCTTTGGGAGATAGTCATAGGTATAACTGAATATAACATTGCCTTTTTAGGAAGGTATATATAAAATGTTAGCTTTCACACTTTAGTTCCTGGGAAAACTATTTAAAGAAACCTTATTTTGAATTCTTTCATAAAGTGATGGTTTTTAATTTATCTTAGTTATAATATTGAATTAGTATTTATTAGGTTTCTCATAAAAGCACTATTAAGAGAGCGTATACTCCTAGATGGTACAAAGTTGTGGAAGTGTTACTTTACATATGATCATAGCGTTGGGGAAAGAACCTTAAATGATTGGAACTGGATTGGACCAACTCATCTGTGGGTCAATTATCCCGCTGGTAGATGCTCAAGACAGGACTTGATTCTTGTCTCCTTTGACTTCTCCTGTAACCTGTTTGTGTTAAGAAGTGAGGGTGCTCTTTACAGTTTGTCCTCCTTGCATCACGTTGACAATTTTTATAACATGAGCTTCAGGATATGTAGCATGGAAGTTATTGTTTCTGTTTGGTAACTGAGGCCCAGAATTTCTTGGTTCCTGATCTGTCTAATTTTCCTATTCACGCTGGTTGAGTCAAGCATGCAGTTTGTCACTTTTTCCTCCTCATCCAGCCAAAGGTTTCCTCTTTATGCTCTTAGTTGCTTGAGATCACAGTGAATGCTAATTGACCAGGCACATCTATGGAATTCTTCTCAAATATGCAAGTTGTGAAAGCTTATCTCCAGGGAGAAAAAACTCAATGCTTGCATTTTTACCTAGGCATAATCCTTTTTTTTTTTTAAATTGAATAAGGAAACTGAGATCCAAGAAAGCAAACTTATTCGAGAAGATTTACTCATCAAACTGACAGTAGGATTAGGAGGACTAATTGAATCCTTTCCCCAGTCTAACCACATCCAAATCTTACCCCTTAAGACCCAGACCCCATGACACCATGTCCATGTAGCCTTCTCTGGAGAAAGTAGTATATGACCTACAGTGTATGAGTCTATAGTCTGACTCTAGAACAACAAAATGGGGACAATTTGAGTCTAGAAGTTACATTTTGAGGAGAATCTGTTTTGGGGAATATAGTCTGGGTTATCTGGAACATTGTCACCATCTGGTCTGTTCTTTTAGTATACTATTTAGTATACTTAAGAAAATCTGCTTTTATTACAAAATATAATACATACACAAAAATGTATAAAACCCTTGTGCAGTATGTATGATTATGAATAAATTAAAATAAACACCCATGTAACCACCTCTGACATGAAGAAATAAGAATATTGTCATTGCTTCTGAATCATTCTAACTTTGAGAGGCAACCACTACCCCTTACTTTAATGATAAGCACTTTGTTCTTTTTAATTTTAAAAAATTTAAAATTATTTATGTATTTATATTGGAGAGAGAGGGAAAGAGAGAACAAGCAGGGGAAGAGGCAGAGAGAGAAAGAAGTGAGAGAAGCAGTCTCCCCACCGAGCACAGAGAGTGCTTGGAGTGGGGCTCTGTCCCATGAGCCTGAGATCATGATCTGAGCTGAAATCAGGAGTTGGACACTCAATCAGCTGAGCACCCCTGTTTCTTTTATTTTTTATTTCTTTATTTTTTTTACTTTGTTCCTTTTAAAATAAAATTAATTTTTAATGCTTGAATGTATCCCTTGGTAGTACTTTTCACCTTATTATGTATTTGAAAAGTACATGTCCAAGTACTTTATTCTTTTTCCATTCTATGCATCTGTCTTTTCTTTGTAGAATTTCTGTATAGAGTTTGACTAGAAATCTTGTTTCACTCTATAGCTTGTCTTCCCATCCCTTATTATGTTTTTCATCGAACAGCTGTTTATTATTTTTAATTTAGTCAAGTGTATCAATTATTCCCTTTATGGAAATCATGATTTTAGAATGTTGTTTAAAAATTTTTCCTTACCCCAAGATTATGAAGAAATTCTCTTATATTTTATAAATTAAATATATAGTTTTGCCTTTCACATTAAGGCCTGAAAATGTCATCTGGAATTTGTTTTGTTTTTTTTCTAGATATTATGAGGGAAGGACCTAATTTATTTTCCATATGGATAGCTAATTGTCCCGACATTATTTACTGAAATGACTGTCCTTACTCTACTTCCATGAAGTGCTACTCTTGTCCTAAGTCAACTCTTCATATTCATATATTATGGGTCTATTTCTATTTTCCCTAGTCTGTCCCAATTGTCTTTTGTTTCTCTATTGTTGTAGATCTACTATTCTTTTTTCTTTTTTTTTTTGGTTTTGTTTTAAAGATTTACTTTGTTTATTCGAGATAGAGTGACAGAGAGATCACAGGTGGGGTGGAGGGGTAGAGAGAGAAGTAGACTCCTTGCTGAGCAGGGGTAGAGAGAGAAGTAGACTCCCAGAACCCTGGGATCATGACCTGAGCTGAGGGCAGATGCTTACCTGACTGAGCCACCCAGGCACCCCAACACAGCTGTACTGTGCTGTCTTAATTGCTGTTTTTTTTTAAATAATAACTCTTTCATATCTGATAGAGTTCTCTCACTTTGTTCTTCAAGATGGTTTGTTTACTCTTGGCCTTTTGCATTTTCATATAAATTTTCCATCCAGACTCTTTTGTAATTTTAGATTGTAATTACATTAAATCTGTAGAAGAATTTGGGGATAATTTACTCTTTAATCCATATGAATCCATATATCTCTTCATTTATCTAGGTCTTCTTGAATGTCCTAATAAAATTTTATAAAGCTATCTTTAGATTCTTGTATGTCTTTTGCTAGATGTATTGCTACTTAGCAAGATTTCTGGTGTACAAAATTAAAATAAAAATTAGTTGCATGTCTGTACTGCAGCAACAAACAAAATAAAATTTAAAAGGATACAATTTTCACAAACATCTGTTTTAAATATATTCTGATTTAAGGTGTAAACTTACCATCTTATGTGGTTTTAACTTTAAAAGTTGCTTCTATTTGATTCTACAGAGACAATAGTGCCCCTCTTACCTACCAGTTTGTTGTAAAGTTGTGTTAGTTTTTCAGAATTATGAAATGTTCTGGTTTAAGAAGTAACAGGTAATTTGTTTTTAATAGTCTTAATGGCATTACTATATATTTTTTTACATATACTCATTTAGTCCTTTTAACAACTTTATGAGAACAGCATATGGTTTCTGTTTGATAGCAGATGAAACTTAAATGTAAGGATGTTAATTAGTTTGCCTATTATCATAGTGCTGGAAAGTTGTGAGGACTTTGGTCTGAACCAGGTTGTTTCCAACAGCCAGCGTCCATGATGTTTTCACCGTAAACTTTTGTCACCTATCAGTAAACTCCTGAGAGCAGCATAGTACTTCCTAATGGTGATTAATTATGACAATGAAAAACCTGAAGCATCAAAAAACTAATTATTATTCATTTTATTTTGTTTCACTAAGCAAGAGAGAAGAGAATACATTTTTGGAAAAATTTCTATTCAAAACATGAAAATCAAAGTTTAAGCCTACTGAGCTTTATGATACACGTGGATTCAAAGCATTTTTTCCTATTGAAAGGAAGATATATAATGCATAAAGATAGTGCTCATTAATGTTATCAATTTGTTAAAATAGAAAAAATATTTTGTAGTTAAGAATCCCACTTTTTACATAAAGCTCATTCTTTTTAGAATAGAAAAATGTGAAACTTTAGCCTATATTTATGTATCTTTCCTCCTTCTGTCAGTGATTGTCACCTTGCCAAATCTGTGGGAGTTTTATGATCTGTTATCCTCTGAGATCTGTGGATTCATTTAACATTTTGCTGTGATTTTATTGGTTTTGGAATCAAGAACTAAAAACTGAATATAGTTCACTATTCATATAACAAGATTTAAGGATGCTTATTAGTTTTTTAAAGTTCCTTTGGTCCCCATTAGATTTATTTCTGTTTGACTAATGAGTAGATGGAGGAAAAAAATCAAACATTGCATATGGTTTCTGGAGGTACGTTTTAATAATAATAAAAAAAACTCTGGTCAATGAAAGCTTTCAGAAAATGATTTCATGAAAAACGTGCATTCTTTTAAGTTAAAAGTAGTTTTTCCCCAAACCTGAATGTCAGTCATACCAGTTTTTTCCTATTCTGTTTTCCATTTTTGTCTGTTTCTTAAAAATACTACTTAGTTACGAGGAGACTTGCCTGAGAGCTGTCTTGTACTTTGAGTAGAGATCAATAAAATGATAGTTGGAAAAACTCCAGATTGTGTACTATGTAGGCTAAGATGGAATAAAAGAAAAATAAGTAAGTGGTGTTGTGATTTTCTATAATATACTTAAAGTTCTCTTAATAACACTATGGTGTAACACTGAGGCTTGCAATCTACTGGGGGAGAGGTCATGAAATAGATTCAAAGAGCTGCAAGCAACATTTTATTTATATAAAGAATAGATAAGAATGGAAATTTAAATTTTAAAGTGAATATAAATTTAAGGGGATTTTTTAAAGGGGATTTTAAATGGGACGGGTAAAATAGAAAAATTACTGTATCATATAATAAAATTAAGTATTTGTTCATAAAAATTTAGTTTTAGTTCCACAGATAATATCAAATAGTGTATGTCAAGATTTAGTCCAGGGAACAGAAATAAGATGTGTTTTAAACAGGAAGGTATTTAATGTAAGGGACTTAGGTGCTAATGAAGTTGATTGAAGATACAAAGAATGGGTTCTAGGCTGTTCCAACTGGAGTGACTTCCAAAAAGTACAGACTCGATCCACTTAAGAGCTGTGTACCCCTGAGACTGTTCCTGGAACTGTGAGTTTGCGAACATAACCCATAGCTGCAATTAAGTATTCAGGAAGCCAGAATTAATCTGCTGCTGCTGTGGCCACAGTTGCCTCTTGACACCTGGAAAACTGGAAAGTGCCATTATAAATACTTCTGTAGAAAACCTCCCTTTTCCTTGTCTTTGTTTAAAATTGAAACAGCCAAAAGGATGCAGGAAATGGCCTCTGCTTCACTTCTGCTTTCATCATCTTAGCCGTGTTGCTTCTATTTGCAGAACTAGTTCTCATCTAGAATTATAAGATAAATGTTCTTAGCTTGTTGTCCTGTCCAGCTATCCAGATGGAGGATAGAAGGGCAGAGGAGAGAATCAGTGCAAAATATCCAACTGATTTCACCCCTTTGATTGCTCAGTGCTCATGCAATGCTCTTCTCATCTTAGGCTTCCATATGACCAATACTAGGGGCAAAACCGTGCAGTTGTCACTCCTATACAGTAAAAGAGGTCACTTCTCCTCAAAGTGGGTTAGAACAAAGTCATGATACCAGTGAATGGACCTTCTTATCCAATAGAGATGTATACTGAAGTAGTAGTATGTTATCTTGGATTTGCTTTAAAATATTCTGGGAGAAGAAAAGTGGCAGAGAGAGATGAGGCAAGATTGGCAAAAATGTTGGTAATTGTTGAGACTGGGTTATGGGTATATAGTAGTCAATTATTTTTCTCTGTTTGTTTTACTCTTAAAATTTCCATAACTAGAAATGAAAAATTTATAAATGTAAATCTTTGCTCATGCTTCTTTAACTTAAAAATTGGCTATTATGTTCGGGAAGAGGAACAGACAGAAGCAGTGAAACAAAGAAACTGAACCACAATGGTAGAGATCTAAATAGAAAATATTGATTCTCCTCACTATTTGAAATGTCTTCATTAGTGATATTAAAAATATAAAGCATTTTCACTCTTATCTTTTTATTTTATTTTTTTACTTTTAAATTTTAAAAATATTTTATTTATTAAAATGAGACACACACACACAGAGACACACACACACACACACACACAGAGAGAGAGAGAGAGAGAGACAGAGAGAGAGAGAGAGAGAGGCAGAGACACAGGCAGAGGGAGAAGCAGGCTCCATGCAGGGAGCCTGCGTGGGACTCGATCCCGGGTCTCCAGGATCACGCCCTGGGCCGAAGGCAGACGCTAAACCACTGAGCCATCCAGGAATCCCCTTATCTTTTTATTTTAAAAAGAAAATGCTACATAGGGTTATGATAATAACCTATTAACACTCACATTTTGTAATGCCCAAAAAAGTAATTTATCATTTGATTGAATTAAGAGCAGAGAAGTCAAAAGTAGACATGATGTATTACGTCTAAAAAGTCTCAAGGCCAGATCTTCTGACCCCAAATAGCAAGTTTGTGTCATTGAAGAATACTGAAGTTGTTATCAGTCATTAGCACTTTTGAATGTACTCTGTAGAAGTGTTTTCTTCCCTTACTCATTTTCTGAGTATAGGGGTCTGAAAGAATGGGGTGTGTGTGCTTGTATGTGTATGTGCATATGGTGGATGTGTGCACGTGAGTGCAAGTGCGTGCATTTTTACATCAACCTAATATGAAAAGTGGATGTTGAAACTTCCAATTTCAGCTCTGACAATTGGAGATCTTCATAGTTGTTACTTCCATCCTTACTACAAGAAAAAGCTGGACAAATTGAAAAAATCGGTATCTCTCATCATATATCAAAAGTTACAGGGCAAACTGTCACCCTGAAATTTGGATGGATGGCTGCATGCAGTGTGTGTAAACCAAATCTGCTTACCTGGAGTAGAAGCTTCTGAAGCAGTAACTCTTAAATGGTAATTTTTTTTAAATGGTAATTTTTTAAAAAAAGATTTTATTTATTTATTTGAGAGAGACAGAAGGAGCAGAGGGGAGGGGCAGAGGGAGAGGGAGAAGCAGACTCCCCACTGAGCAGGGATCTCAATGACATAGGGCTCCATCCCAGGACCTGGGGATCATGACCTGAGCTGAAGGCAACTGAGCCACCTAGGTGCCCCTTAAATGGTAATTTTGATAAATTGCTCAAGACTGAGTCTACACTGATGTTATGTTAATGAGTTAATGTATGGGAGGCTCCAATCTTAGACTGGGTCCCAGCCCTCACACGTTCTTGAGCCTTACCAATGGAAACCCCACCAAGCTCTTACAGTGAAGATCTGAAAATGTGTCAGCATGAATCTGACAGGAGGAGTGGATAAGTAGTCATCATAAAATACACCCAGAGCTGTCTCCATAAAAAGGCTACTCTTGAGGGTGGAAAGACTTTGTCAGAACCTTGTCCTGGAGCCATGGGAATCAGACCTTCATCTCTAGTACCTTGTAGCCTTCCTGTCTTATTGAAGGAAATAAGGGAAATACCTTTTAAGAAGAAACACTTGTAAAGGTCACAGGCCAGAGGCATAGAAATCTTAGAAGACTGGAGTTTAATCAGAAGATCATGGAATGCTGCCTCTCACAATATTTTACCACTATTCCAACAGGTCTTCAGTATAATAACAGGGAATTCTAGCTACAAGAACTACAAAACACAGACTTCCTCCAAGGAGAACTAAATAGGGAAGCCCAAAGGCAGGAGCTGGGGACAAAAACAAAGACAGGAGAGGAATGTGTTGTCTATGGCACCTACAGCTAGCGCAAACATTAAACACAACCCAGAGCATGGCCAAATGAGCAGACATCTTCACACAGAAGGTTTGTTTACTTCTGTTCCTGTTTCCCAGTACAATGGACCTGCTTTCAACAAAAAAAATCACAAGGCATCTCTGAAGAGATAAGGCAGTCATCAGACATGATATAGACATTAGAATTATTGGGCAGGTAATTTACTATAACTGATTAATGCAAAAGGGCTCTAATCAAAGAAGTAGAAACATGCAAGAATTGATGGATTATAAAAGAATGGCGATGGAAACTCCAAGAACCAAAATAAAATGCTAGAATTCAAAGCATTGTAACAGAAATGAAGAAGGGCATCAGTGAGTTCATCAGTAGACTTGACAATAGCTGAGGAAAGAATTAGTGAGTTTGAAGATGGGTCAATAGAAGCTTCCTAAACTGAAATGCAAAGAAAAGTAAAAAGGAAAAAAGAGCATTCAAGAACTGTGGGACAATTTTTAAAGGTTTTACATACCTATAATTGGAGTACCAGGAGGAGGATAAAGAGAAAAAGGAGCAGAAAAAAATATTTGAATTGATAATGGCCAAGACCTTCCAAAATTAATGACTTCCCAAAATTAATGAATTAATGAAAACCGCAGACACGGGAAGCTCAGAAAACACCAGGTAGCATAAATACCAAAAGCAATCAAACAAGTAAACTAAAAACAAAGACCAACAACTCACACATCCTATTTAAATTGCTGAATACCAAAGAGAAAGAGAAAATCTTGAAATAAGCCAGATGGGAAAAATACTTTACCTATGGGGTAGCAAGGGCAGAAAAGATGCATGTTAAAACAAGGTTTCAAATACTTAAGGGTATACATTCACACCTTCAGTTTAGCCATGATTTTTTTTGAATGCCAATTAAATGTCACATGTTATGAAAGGTGATGCAGGCGAAGTAAGACCTAATAATCTCCCTCTCTCCCAACTGAGTAGTTAAAATCTGGTAGAAGAAAGTAAGAAAGGATTATGTATAATGATGATGATAATAATAATGAATATAATAATAATGATGTGTAGTTTTTAAAGTCACCACTAGGGAGGTACCTGCCTCACAAAGTGTCATGGGGGACTTAGGAGAGGGTAAGCTTGCGTGGGGCTGGGTGGGCTGGGGACAGCTCCGTGAGTGACGATGTATATAGGTGGTCAGCTTCCTTTCCTGTTGCCCATAGGAGTTGACCCAAAACCTGACCTTCATCATTTTCCTCCCATGTCTTTAAATTTTCACCTGCCCCTCACTCAGGCTATCTTGCCTTCTGTTTCACTGAGAAAATGGTGACAGCAGAGAACACCGTCATTTCTACCCTCGTTCTCATGCTATGTCCAGTTTTCTCATGAGGCACGTTTCATTTTCTGCACAAGTCATTCATTGTGCTCTCATCTCGCTGTTTCTTCCTCAGTCCTGGCATATGTATCATGATTATTGTGCTGATCGCTCACTCTTCTCCCCAGGCCCCTTTCCAGCATCCTATACATGTTGTGTGAAACAGATTAATCATCTCTCTCCCCAGCTTCACCTTTTCTACGCTTCTCGCCTTGCTTTACAGAATAAACTCTCCCTCTGCAGCCTGTCTCTCAAGGACCCTCATATTCTGCCCCAAACTATGCTTTGTGATTTCTGTGAGGAGATATCCTATTGTTGATATGAAATGTTTTCCAAACTTACTTGACAGAAATATCCATTTAGTGTCTCCTGGGCCTGTAACGTTTTGCAGAGTATGGTCTGGGAAATTCTGGGATTGAATGAAGAATGTGAACTTCTGGGAATGGAAACTGGAAGGCGGGGCATGGCTGAAGTCATCTTGGTAGTAATGAGCATGGAGAACAGGCCAGCTGCACATGAGGTCATGACAGACGTTAGTGCAAGATTCTCCAAATGCTGGTTTCTTCTCCAAGAGTTTTAGGAGTGAGCCTCTGTGTCTGTTTATAATCTGCAAAGACTCTGTCATGCAGAAAAATAGGAGGAAAAGCCTTTCCGCTCTTAATCTCAGGAGAAAATAGATTTTAACCGCATTTCTGGAAACTTGCATTGGCAGAATTTAAAGTCTTCCAGAGAGCTCAGTTTTATTTCATTTGTAGTTATATTTCATTTTACCAATTTAGATGTAAGATTATTTGGCAAATTTGAGAAGAATGATTCATTTTCATTTCTTAAGAATTTTTTATGCTGTTCCTTTATAGCGTCCCTGAAATATTTGCATTGATCCAATTATCATCTGAATATCAGAATGTGTACTTGATAATGTTCCTATTGCAAAACCTATGGTTCATTGAGTGGTTTTTTTTTTTTTTTTTTTTAAGATTTATTTATTTGGGAGAGAAAGAGCTGGGGGGAGGGGCAAAGAGAGAGAGGGAAAGAGAGTCTTCAGCAGACTCCACCCTGAGTGGGAAGCCCCACACAGGGCCTGATCTCGCCACCATATGGTCACCACCTAGCTGAAACAGGATTTCAGGTGCTTAACCGGCTGCAACACCCAGGTGCCCCACTGCGTGTTCTTTTATTTGCAATTTCTTGTAACTGGGAGTCTACTGCGTTAATAGAATGGGGATAATTAACTGTCATGTCTTTAAGGAATATTATTCCATCATTCTGAAGTGACTTATATAAAATATTAATTATGGTTTGTTATTATGTATTATGAGTCTTTAAAAATTCATTATTTCTTTAAACTGGTTCTTAGTGAGACTTGTGGGACCTGGGCTGAAGAGTCCATTCAAGAAACTGACCACTCACTGAGTGTTGCAAATGGAAATTATAACTCTTTACATAGGACCTTTATAAATAGAGGGCAAAATGCTAGGCAAGTCATGTAGTAAGTACATCCTTGAGGACAGAAGACTCTTTCTAGGCCTCACTTATAGGTGGGGAAAAGGTCCTCATCACCATCTGTGCCTGGCACTCTTTGGTCCCAGGCCCGAGTGTGGCAGAGCCAGGGGGAAGCAGTGGTCACCTGGCTGTCCGAGACACTCTTACAGCCCCCAAGGACTTCCAGTCCGGTTGTGAATAACGTATACCCTTGCCTGAAGCATTTAACTTTAGGATTATACTGTTAAGTATTGACTTTTTCAGAAGATGGCAGAATTAGGAGTGGAGAAGAAAGAAAAAGTGCTTCAGGAATATGGGATACAAACACATTATGGCAATGAAATGGGTCTCTTTGTAAAATTTTGGGTTAAAACCCTGAAACAACTTTTTGAAGCTGATAGGCTTCATTAGAAGAGGCAAAGGGCATAAAAAACCATAAACTGTAATGTTTTAGATCATTTGCAGTGTGTCAGTTTTCTTTGTTGTATAATCTGTAAATGTCTGTGGCTGGACAATTTACCTGTTCTTCATAAGTACACAGTAACGGGAACCTCATGATGTGTTGATATAGAATAAAGCTTCTTATTGATGGTGGATTTAGTCAACAGATTGTCTAATGTTATTTTCATGATCGAGAGAAAGAGAAAGCTATCAGGCCACCAAAATATAATGCTTTTAGTATCATGCACATGTTGAAATAAATTCCAGGTACAGACTTTTAGCCGATAACTCTCATTTTGGAATTACTATATTTCCAATACATATACAAGTATAATTTTGTTGAAAAATGTTCCATTAAGACATATTTGAGGTACTCCATTTGGTATCAGTTTCACTAACTTAGAACCGTATTTTTAAAATGTTTTCCCTTTATAACTAGAGACATGGACATCTTGCTACCATGTAGCCACAGTAACATGTATAAAAAATGAGACAGCTAAATTAAGTCTTTTTTTCCCCTCTACTTTCTTTAAAACTACATTATTGTATTCCTTTGTGGTATTTCCATTACTTAAGGGAATGAGATTTCAAATTGAATTCTAGAGAGACTTGAATTCCCCTTGGGTTCTCTTTCACTGGAGGTATGTATATGCTCTGAAGTAATTAGTGGCGCCTCATTAGGGTGATGCCAACAGAATGGTAAGACTTCCTTCTGACCCAAATAGCTGCTGAGAAAGAACAGACACCCACCACTAAATAAATACCTTTGCTTTTGTCTGTATAATTGAGATATTTGGACAGTAATACATAACGCACACAGCACAAATGAATGGAAACTTCAAGTGAGGTTCTTCTCTAATAATGAAAGCATCTCTTCTAAACACGAATTTCACTTTCTACCTGGAACAGGCTGCCCCTTCACCCTTTGTTTTCTACTCCTAATTCCACCGTTTGTCTTAATCATTCTCCCCACTTCTGTCTTTCGATACAGTAAGCTTAAAAGCCTCTTGTTCACTGATTTTCTTAGGCTTTGAAGTAATTCAGAGGTAAGATTTAGTGGCTTGCTCTGGAGCTTGGCCAACATTGAAATTCCACTTATCTCAGAAGAGAGATAACACATTGGAGGCTCTGTGCTTCCAACTTTGACTGACAGGGAGACACACCAAAGGAAGCGTTAAGCTAAGGGAAGGTGGAATGAGGCAGTTATTGTTTTTTTTAATTGTTTGTGGTTAATTTCTGGTCACTGTCCCCCACTGGCTGCTTTCACCTACTTTCTCTCTCCTCAAGTCCTGAAACCCACACTTTATCCATCATTCTCATCTCCCATGTCCTGGGGAGGCCACCTGAAGTGAATTTCCTCTTGCATCTCGATTGTTCCTCTTCACTGGCACTGATGCTCTTTCCCCTTCTGCCTCTTCAACAGTATGTAAGTCGTTGAAGTTGAGAAAAGCAAATGAGAACATTTTGCCCTTGCAATATTGTCTGAAAGACCAGTCTTATGACGTCGATCTTCTGTTTTTGTGAAAGGTTCTGGTGAGTCTGGAAAAGGAAGCTAAATATGAAAATGACTTGAAAATGATAAAAGGGCTATCCAGTACATCGTTGTTGTTAGTAGCAATCTTTTCCGTTATTTAAGCTCAATATAGTTTGATCCAGTTTTTGTTAGTGGAATAGATTTGATTGAAAAAGATGCAGCAAAATTTGAGTGGATTCAGTAAAGAGTAGAGATGGAAAGAATAGAAAATGGGTCCTATGAGTAGAATTGAAAAACACTTGGGATTTCATTTGTCCTTAGAAAATTAGGCAAGATGACTAACTCCTTCAAGCATATGAGAGATTATTATATTGATCCGTACTGTACTTCATCTCTTCAAAAATGAAATGGGAAAAAAAAATGAAATGGAGAAAATGGTCTTAAATTGCAGCAACAGAGAAGGGTCTATCATTTCTGAATTAAGGGGTTATTAAACACTGAAACAGGCTATTAAAGAAAGCTGTAGAATTCTCAGCATTGAGCATCATTAAGATTAGATATTATTTCTATTAAATGTTTCAGATATTTTTTTCCTAAAAGCAGATGGCCTGATGACCCTTTACATTGCTTATTATCTTTTGGACTCTACTATTTTATAACGTTGGAATTTGGAGCATCATATGGAGCACTTACTGTTCTCTTTTCTATTAAAAATTGTCCTTAATATGCTCATTTTCTAAGAAGATACTTTCCAGAGAGAAAAGATGGAGGCCTGCCTGGGTAAATAGTTGGACTGAGTCCCGGGGATTCTCTGCCATGGATTCCAGCTGATGCGGACGGCAGCTGCTATTGAGCTACTGGCTTCTCACCTCCTCCTTTTTCCTACCAGCTTGAAATCGCATGTTTGTAAATAATCCATCATCTATGATTAAATTAGAACAGAAATAAAAAGCCCACGCATCCTCAAATAAGGAGCAAACATTCAGATCTTGACCTTGTAATTCCAAAATTATTTCCAAACGCTTATAACCAACTGGGTTGATCAAGTCTTCTTTCCTTGTTCTTTCTCAGAGGAACAATGGCCCTCAGCCAAGTGCATTGTGATATTTGTAATTGAAAGCTTTTTGTGTATCTTGGTTTTGGTGCCGGCCTCTCTTCCTGGATTTGTTGATTTCAACAATGGAGTGATTCAGGAAAGCAGAGAAGGACCAGTTAGAGCCCTCCAGGTGCTGTGTAACACACGCCACTGTTGGCAGTTATGTCGCATGTACCTCCACTGAAGTTAGAGTCGTTCACACCCCAAGATTAAAGTCAATGTCATCTCTTTGCATTATTTTTAATGGCTCTTTACATCTATAGTATAAATGAATAACTTGTATCAGTAGGGACCATGAAGTGAGTTTCTTGGAATGAATGTTTTACAGTACATATTTTAGTTGTGTATTATGTCAGTTATTGAGTGTCATTAATATAATTTCAGTCTTCAGTGACTTGATCTTTAACTATATTTTTCCAACTCACTGTTGGAAAATTGTTTTCAAGAATTCACTCCTTGAACCATAATCGCCTCAATTCTCCAGGATCTTTTTTGTGACTGGTTTGAATGAGGTCATTGTTTATTCACAGTAAAGAACGTTTCTGATCCTGCTTTGTTGTAAGTATAGTTGAGTGCTCTAGCTGACTCTCTTGTTGAGCCCAAAAAGTCTATTCTAACTAAGTACGCTTTCTCTCAGGTTCTACCTTTGCTGAAACCGAGGGAGATTTTGAAGAATTTCCCCAACCTCACCAGGAAAACTTTCAGTTTTCCTTTTGGCTTTGTGATAACTTTTGCTAATTATGAAAATTGATTCACTGGGGACCTCTTTATCCTTTTGCATTGTGATATGAAGTATAGATTTAAAGGGAACATACTGTTGAGGCAGCTAATTCTTTTAGGTTTTGACAGTTGGATGTAATCCATGTAGAAATCCATATAGAAGCTGTTTGAAGGTTAAAAAAATATAATCTATAGGCTAACCGGATATAACAAAATATAAGTATAAAATAATGCTGGTTAATAAATATTTCCTGTTTTTCCTTAGATGGAATACAGTTTTATTTGTATAAACCAAATTAAAATGGGATTTAATTACGTTTTCCAGATTATTTATTTTTGAAAGGAACAGCTGTCAACAGAATTAGAAGACTTCATTGTGTGTTTTAATTCCACATCTAATTTTACAGAAAACAAAAATGTATATTAAATGGTAGTACAAAAAGTTAACATAAAACAAGTTGTATATACAAATATTGATGTGTATTTTTCATTGGCTAAGATGATAAAAATTCAGGAACATTTCTCTCCTTAATAGTTAGCACCCATTAAATCTATTTTATGACTTCTTATATTATATAACCCATTCATTTATTTGTCATTTTTTAAGGTTTTTATTAAAAAAATATGTGACTGGTAGGATTTAAGATAAATAAGATAGTCTTTTCCTGGGATCTAACTTGAGAAACTTGGGTGTGAAAGATAAATATTATGTAAGAAGTACAATAAATAGAAACATTATTATAGCAACCTATTTTGCATCATTTCTGTTTTTTAAGAAAACCTCTGGGATAAGCTTTACCTGGTATTTCAAACTCATAAACATATGCTGGGTGATTCTAAGAGTTCTGCAAACACAGCATTGACTATAGGTTTAATTAATAATATATGACTCACATATGTATTACTGTTTTGCAAGTTGATATAGAAGCAATTATGTTCAATGGAGTGTGATTTCTATTATACAGTTATAAAATTCATAGAAGCTTTTTGGTCATTATATGCCTTTTCAGCTGCTGCTGAACTAGCATCCACTATCATATAATGGTTGTATGAAAATTGTTGATTTTGAAAATTAACAACAAAAAAATCAACTGGATGAATGTCCAGAATCTTGCTATTCCAGGTTTTAGAGAGCACATGTAACCTCTCAGGGCTGTCATTGTTTGAAAGAGAAGTTGGAGTCTTTGATGAAAATGGCTCTTTGGTTTAGCCTCCTTTCTGTTGGTCATATCTTTACCTGAGTGATATTGTCAACTCTGTGTATAATGTCTTGATTTGGATACACCTTCTGCATTTCTATTCAGCTCCTCCTAGAAAACTACTTAGAACGTTTATCCAGCCTGTTCTCATCTCATGGTCAGAGTATAATCTGTTTTTCTTTCTTTCTTTCTTTCTTTCTTTCTTTCTTTCTTTCTTTCTTTCTTTCTTTCTTTTTCTTCTTTCTCTCTCTCTCTCTTTCTTTCTTTCTTTTCTTTCTCTCTCTCTCTTTCTTTCTTTTCTTTCTCTCTCTCTCTTTTTTAAATATTTTATTTATTTATTCGGGAGAGATACACAGAGAAAGGCAGGAACATAGGTAGAGGGAGAAGCAGGCTCCCTGCAGGACCCTGGGATCATGATCTGAGCCAAAGGCAGATGCTCAATGGCTGAGCCACCCAGGTGTTCCAGAATGTAATCTTTCTTAGAAGCCCTGTGTTGACTTCCCTTTCAGAACAGAAGTTTTTCAGGCATTACTACTGTGACCACCTGTTTTTGACATAGGCCCTTTCTAACTCTTTATTTTCGTTAAAGGATTTTCATTTTGCTATCGCAGAGCAGTTTAAGTGTGTGTCTGACTTGAATCTTACTGACTTGAATTCTTTTTGCTTTAAAGAAGTCAAATCCTTTTCGAATGATCAAAAATTAAACATTTGTGACTGATTCAAAGCAATAGCGATTTACAAAACTATAACAGAAAACTTTTTTCTATAAAAAATTGTTTAAGGTTTTTGAAAATTCTGCACAAGCTTTCTCCCATAAGTAGCAGCATTCCTAAAACTTAGCAGTAAGTTTTAATTTTCTTTGTTTTATGTGCCTGAGTTGGTGCTTGGAAGCTTAGCAGTATTCATAAGAAATTTAGGGGGAAACATTTGTCAGAATAGGTTATTTGGTGATGATGGATGGTTATTATAAAGAAATTCATTTTTCTTAAATGAATTTAATAAAATTTTTATTAAAGAAACCTCTAACTGCTGCACTACTTTAATAAAATACAGTGAACTTATGTTTCTTTCTTTGCTTAAGACAATGGGAGATAGTTTAATGTGATTTAGTTATTTGATAAATAGCCAAATTAAAGATATTATTAAAGTGAGTAAATATCTTTACCTGAAAATTTCAGAACTGGGCTCCCTTGCTAAGCATAGCTGGCTGCTGAAGAGC
This sequence comes from Vulpes vulpes, assembly GCF_048418805.1. Classification (NCBI taxonomy): domain Eukaryota; kingdom Metazoa; phylum Chordata; class Mammalia; order Carnivora; family Canidae; genus Vulpes; species Vulpes vulpes. The sequence goes on from NC_132786.1 coordinate 85,495,130, forward strand.
CATACCAAGGAATTTGTGTTTCAAATTATGATATGTTTTTTTTCTATCTTGTTCTTCTTTGGTCATATACTTGATGTAGTAAAAATGTCTAGACTAATGTGAAAGTACTCATTCTTGGACCTGCACAGAAATTTTAATATTTTTTATTTTTTTTTTTGCACAGAAATTTTTAGATGTTTACAGCATTAAGGTAGTTACTTAATGCTCATGGGATTTAAATCCTTGTTTCTCCCACCTATATTTTGAAAGTATTATGTTGTATATAATTTGCTGGTATGACTTTTGTCCTTTGATTCTTAAATGAAGGGTCTTAGTAGCGGGTGAAGATGTGGATGTATTTTAGCCTTTATATCATAGAATTATATAATAGTAAGTTATTAAGTTAGATTCTTCCCCCTGGATATCTCCATATGAGTGGCCCGTCAGTACATCATCTCTCCAGAGCCTAATTTTTCTTCTGCATTCCCAGTTTTAGTTATTGGCATCACCTAACAGTCAGGAACTCAGGACAGCAGTCTTAGAGTTCTTTTCAGTTTTCCTCTTCCTTCACTTCTGTGTCCAATCAGTTGCCACGTGCGTTCAATTCTAACTCTGCAATGTCTCTTTTTTCCTCTACCCCTTTCTTTTGTTGTGGCTCTTGCTCTATGTCATGCTCTCATCATTTCTACCCTGGAAAAGTGCAAAAGCCTGCTTGCTTCTGGTCTCCATTCTGCGAAGTCATTATTGACTAAATCTTCAGAGCAATTTCCATGCATGATAAAACATACTGCCTTCATGGAAGCTATGTCATTGCTTTTTAGTAAGGTTGGTGGGACTCTTCTTCTCTCTCCTCTTGCTACCATTAGAATGTTTTTCATTGTTTGAGTCTCTGTGTTGAGATGGTATGAAGGATCTTATTGTTGTTGAAAGAAGAGCAAACAAGATGATTAACATTTTCACAAATCATGTCTGAGGGAAGGTAATAGAAATAGGTCATGGCTGTTATCAAGAGGACTGGTATGTGTTTGCGGAGGGAATTGGGAGCAGAGTAACCAGAACCTGGACCTCACATGGATGAAGTATATTTGCATTTTGTCTCACAATACATTTGTCACTGGGAGAATCTCCTTTGTGTACGTGAAAGAAATACTACAGCAAAACTCAGTACATTTTTAAATTTCTCAAGACCAAGAACAACAACAATAAAAAAAACGAACATCAGGTAACAGTGAAAACAACATTGACAACTGCATGGAAAGTCTTATGTGTAACTTCACTTTTAAACTCTGGCGGGAGTGGGAGGAGCTCTTCATGACTTGAATCTCTGAAGCTGAGGAGAAGATGGTGGCTCAGTCAGAATCTCTTTGTGAGCCACTTACCACATTGTTCTGTGTGGTATTTTGTAGTAAGTGTAGGCCATAGGATTTTTCCTCATTTAGATTTCTGCTCCTTTCACCAAACTTCAGAAGACCCCATTGGCTGCTCTGTTTGGGCAGCAGGCAGCAGCATGGAGAAATGGAATTCTTTTGCTTTAGAAAGCTCCCTAACAAAATACCTCATAGACTCCTCTCTAGAAGCATAGATATAGTTCAACTCATTTAGGTATTTTGAAGCTAGGAAAGATTTGAAGAGCAATCACAAAACTATGTTTAGCCTAAAGAGTTAAACCTGGTGGAGAGAACGTTAAAAACAGCCACAATAAGCATAGCTTATGTTGGGTAAATATGGAACCATGACATTTTAGGATGGATACGTTGATCATTTTAGATTAGATTTTAGATTACAGCTTCCTCCAGAGGTTTTCCATTGTATTTGGAATTAATTTTAAGTCTACCATGCATTGCCTGGAACTAGGGTGACCATTTATCATCCAAATCAGAACTTTTTTGAGGGTGAAAGGAAGTGCTATGACTCATTGTACCAGAAGACCCGGGAGTACCTAACCCTGTCCTAGACAAGTTAGGATATATGATTACCTGAACTTGAAGGTCCTACTCCCTGCTTCCTGGTCCCTATTTGCCCCCTCCCTCCTCAGCTACCACTTTTCCCCACATTCCACACTGGGCTTGTTTCTCATCTTTAAGTGGGCTAGGTTTATACTTGTTTTAGAGCCTTTATGCTTTCTCTTCCTCTACCTGAAACACTTTGCCCCCAGACTCTCACATGGTTAACCTCTTGTCATTCAGGTCTGGGCACAAATATCATCTCATCATTGAGGGCTTCCCTGTCCATCTAGCTAATGTTGCCCTTCTTCCCAGCACACCAGCCTTGGCTTCTCATAGCACTTAACACTACCTGAAATTTTGGGTGTGTATTTGTTCACTTAGACCTGTTTGTCTTTCCCCACAAAATAAACAGTAGGTACTATGTTTATCTTGTTCATTACCATGCTTCCTGTGTTTAGGACAGTATGTAAGGTTCAAATGTATTTGTTGAATGAGTAAAAGCAAGTTGACTATTATAACTTAACTGACTCCCGATGAATTAATATATCATGACACTAGAACAAAAGTTATTTTGGGGCAGAGAACCTTGGTATAGGAGACAGATGGGACTATTTCCTTGGATTATTTACGCTTTCACTGACTGTCCTTCCCTCTCTGAACCTCAGTTCCCAAATCTGTCAAGTGGGGATTATAACTGCGTTGCCTACCTTACCATTAGCAGTATAAAAGAAATGTTTGGAAAAGGACTGTGTAAACACTTAGAGGGCTTTTATAATTAGAAGGTGTTGCCATACATTTTCCACTTCTCTGCCACTTAAAATATTGCTATTTTCCAACTTCCCCATTTCTGTTAAGACCTCTAGGCTAAAACCCTAGAAATATTCTTAACTCTACCCACCCTTTTGTTCTTGACTTGGAGTTTAGTCTCTAAGCTCTGTTAATTCTTCCTTTGAAACATCTCCAGTTTCAGTTTTTATTACCACTACTTAACACCCCACACTAGTGCCTCATCACTTTTTCCTAGATTACTATCATAACATTGAACATGTTTGTTTTCTCTTCCTTGTCTGGCTTACCAAAGGCAGGTTAATCTTCCTTAAAAGATATGTTTGCCAGTAACCTTCTGTGATCTCCATAGCCTTTTTGAAAACATCCACATTTCTAAGCCTGGCCTTTGAGGTCTTCTGAGGTCATACTCGGCATGCTAATTTCTGTCTCATGTCCATCTCCTCGGTTTCTTATTAATACACTAATTTCTGTTTTTTGTACCCCCCCCCCCCCCATGTTCCTCATGTGAACATAAAATACTCTTTCTGTTCAAGCACTTTATTCTCCAGGATAAAGTGCTTTCCTGACCACACACCCCACATTTAATCTCAGCACACTTAAAAACACTTCTTGCACTTTTTTTTTTCCTGTTACATAGACATAGTGCATCTATTCGAACTTCCATTTATTGAGTACCTACAATATGCCAGAAATGGTATTCTAAATGTTTTCTTTAGTAATTACAAAAATTAGTTCAAAGCAACCTAAGAAAGGTTAATGCAGTTATTTACTAACTTGTGTTGTTATTAACTGTTGCATATAAATGTGTTTTCAGCATACAAAATTGAAAAGCAAGACTCATGTCTCATACTTCTTCACTTGCCATACTATTAGTAATATTAAGGCCTCACTTATGTTTGTTAAAATTTTACATTTCCTAAAGGCTGACTTTTTCTTATCATCAGCACACTTGATACCTATGAATTTGTGTGCTAAAGAACTTCAGTGACCCAAGAAATTCTTATTTAAACAAGAAATAAATTAGAATGACAGGAATTAAATTAGAATGACAGAAATTCAGTGACTGTGCTAATTGCCTTGTAGTTATTTGTTATCCAGGAAAAAGTTTATAACTATTGAATTTATGTGGTATTCACTCTTCCCTACAACACCAACACACTGGCTTATAGTCATGCCAGGATGGTTTCAGCATAATACTTTGAGCAGCATGGCAGATTTTTTTCTTTCTTTCTTTTTAATACTGGTTACTTCAGATTCTGGAGTTTACAGTGGTCTGAAGTTAATGAAGTGTTGCATTCTTATTAACCATGGTGAGCTTATGGTGTTACAAAATACCAGGTTTTTCTTGCCATGTGATTTTTTCCCCCTGCCATATGATTTTGCTGCATTTTTCATTTTGTGAATACTGTATGCATCATATTACCATGTTCCCAGAAGTTGCCCGGCAATAGCCAAGTTTGGCTGAAGTAATGCTAATGGCATTTACACCTCATGAAACTTATCACTGATCTGTTTAAACCTGATATTTTAACTAATATATTTTTGCAGGTACTTGCTTTAAAGGCAGCTTTTAAGAAAAATTGAATTTATACACCATTGAATCTTGAAAAGGCCAAAATCTAAATGAAATATTTATGTTTGGATATTCAGCCAGGGCAGTTCTAAAAATAATTAGACACACCATAACTAACATTTGTGAGATAACCTCAAATTACATATTGATTAAATTATTAATGTGATTTACGACCTTTTAAAAAAATGTTGAATCTTGATCTCTCTCTCTTTACAACATGTATTGTTTAGAGACTTAACTTAGAAAAGAAAAGAGGAATTTATGACCTCATTAGGGAATATGTTTCGCTTTCATGCTGAGGTTTTATTTTTTTCTTTCTTTCTTTCTACTGTTGTTTGTTTCCAAGAAATTCAGTCTTTACACTCACATAATTTGGGAGATTTCAAATACTACGTCATTCAACCACAGCTGTTTTAGATATGCCACAAATTGTAGTTGTATGAAATTGATTTTGATTTTTTTTGAGTATGGAGAAAAGCAAAGGATACAGAGAAGCAAATAAAACAGGGAAAATTTAAACTGTCTCCATAGTAATAGAATAATTCATGCAGCCAAAATGCTATATAGCTTAGTAAGTAACTACCTTACTTTTAGTGCAACATCAAATACTAGTGGTTTGTTTCTCATTTGGTGCAGATGTGGACTCTTCTACATTTCTGGGGTGGTTTATAAGAAATTATAGTCATGGTGGAGAGGTTTAATTTGGGTTTGTTCCATGAACTTGAGGCATTTTTTCCCAACAAGAAACTGACAGATGAATTTTAGGTACATTAAAGAAATAAATACAGAAAATTTACCCAACCTCTAAAACTTGGAAAACCATTCCTGTGTTTTATTTTTCCTAATCCTCTCTGAGCTCATTTGTTAATAACCCTCTTCTTTACTTATTTTTATGCCTTCCACTTACCCAATTTTCTACCTGGAATGACTTTCTTTGTAACAAAATCCATTTGATTCCTTCTTCCTGTGCCTTTTTAGTACAGCATTGAAGAGAAATTAATTATATCGAACAGTTGTTCTTAAATTTGCTTCATTTACCTTCATCCTAATCATTTGCTTTTCTTCTTATTTTGAACTTTAGTTATGGGTGGTAGATCAGGAATTGGAAAGACTCTTGTTCTGAATAATTGGAGTGACCATATTTGCCAATTATACAGATACATAGAGCCATAGTTATAAACCTGTCTGAGTACTAGAAATTTATGGAGAACATTTGGAAGCTTGTACCCTCAAGTATGTACCCAGAGATTCTGGCTTAGTGAGCTCAAAGTGGCCCCGTGAATAAGTGCCAGAAATAATTGACAACAGTTTTGTTCTTAAGTCACCTTAAATTAAACGCTAAAGATTGGTTTATAAAGAAAAAAAAAAAAGATTTTTTGTTTTTCTAGAGATTTACCTCTCCAAAGTCCTGTCTTCAGCTAGACTGTTTAGTTGTCTTATAAGTAAAGAAAAATGGTTTAGGCTAAAGTAAAATAATTAACTGGACTACTAATGGGTCCATTACTAGATATTAAATGTTTCACTGAGTAAGGTAGAAATTGCAAAGATCTTTTTCCTTGAAGAAAGAAGACTATATATATATATATATATGTATATATGTAGAATAGAATAATTCATGCAGCCACTATATATATATATATAGGTTATATATATATATATAGATTATATAGATTATATAGATATAGATATAGATATAGATATAGATAGATATAGATATAGATATGGAGATGGAGAAGAGGGCCTCATTTGGGGTCCTCAGAATTATAGGTTCTAACTATGCTTAGAGTGGAGGGGCCTGAAAGTGAGGTTGTGAAGCAGTAGTGGAGAAGTGGTAAGAAAACAGGAAAAGCGGCATGACAGGGCAAAGGAACAGCCCTAGGAGGACAGTCACATGTCTTGAAACTGCAGTAAGAGGTCAAGTAAAATGAAGATTAGAAGATTGGCTTTACCAAAGGGGGATAAATAAGGAATGGGGGATGGAAGATTCTCATATCAAGGAGGCATTTTTCAAACTCCAGTTATTCATCTGTCATCTCTATTTTTTTTTCATTTCTAATTACCATTTCTAACAATTTTTCACTCTTTTTCTTTACTTTTATAGGTGGTGTTGCTAGGTTAAAAATAATCAACATTTTCTAAAAAGGTCTATTTAGGATTCATTTTACAATCTCTCAGCTCTCTCCTATCCCTTATATACCTCACTTCTTATGAACAATCATTGTTACCAGTTTCTTGCTTATCCTATCATGTTCTTTTTGTAGTGTCAGAGATATCTATCACAGTAACTTTTTCTTTTATTGAAGTATAATTAACATATTGTGTTATATTAGTTTCAGGTGTGCAACATAATGATTTAACAATTCTATACATTACTCAGTGCTCGTTGTGATATGTTTAGTCACCATCCGTCACCAATGTTATTGCCATCTCGTTGATTGTATTTCCTGTACTTTTCATCTCTGTGACTTATTTATTTTGTAACTGGGAGTTTGTACCTCTTAATCACTTTCATCTATTTCACCCATTTCCCCCACCCGCCTGCCCTCTGGCAACCACCAGGTTGTTCTGTGTATTTAAGAGTCTGTTTTTTTGTTTGTCTTTTTTTCTTAAATTCCACATGGATGGACCTAGAAGGTATAATGCTAAGTGAAATTAGACAGAGAAAGACAGATACCATATGATATCTCAGAGGCTTTTTTTTAATATAAGAATTTATTTATTTGAAAGAGAGAGAGCACACACAAGTGGGGAGGAGCAGCAGATGGAGGAGAAGCAGATTCCCCACTGAGCTCACTGTGGGGCTCAACCCCAGGACCCTGGGATCATGACCTGAGCTAAAGGCAGACACTTAACCAACTGAGCGACCTAGGTGACCCTCACAGTGGCTTTTTAATCTTTACAAAAATTCCATTCTCTCTAAAATACAAGAGAATAACAACATAGTGTAATGGATACTAGGTTCTCAGCCCAGAAATTAGAGAGCCCTGAGCCAGTCTGCTGTGTGACTATGATTAAACTGCCCAAGCATATGTCCCCAAAGAGACTATGGCCTGAGCATTAAAATTCATATTTTATTAATTCATCTTTCTATATATATGTTAATCCTAGAACATAAGTAGTTAGCAATTTATATGTGGTTGAACATGACAGAATTTTTATACACTAAGTGTGAGTTTTAAGGACAAAAAAACTTTATAATATATCAGCTCCCAGAAAATAATTTTATAGCTCAAATACTCTACCACTTGAACTTGAATTTTATTTGGTTTCCTTCATTTCATATACACTGAGTCTTTTTGAGATTGTGGAGACCTTGGATCCTGATCCAGACCCCTTTTTAGCCCTTTGGCTCTTGTCCTTCAAGAGTGCGAGGGGATACAAGAACATCAAGGAGTTTCTGAACAATGTGTGATTGAGATGTTTGCCTCTAATGTTGGAAAGGGTTAAGTTGCAGGAAAAGCTACAGTCTAAGAAAGATCTAGCAGACAAGTTGGAAATGGTCCTAGAAATGGAAAAAATCCAGGATATAGATTGACGGTTCTCTAAAGCCTACTCCCATCCCCAGTTCTCCCAAACAGTAGAGGGTATGAGTCTGACATTAAAATGCCAACTCTGTAAGTGCTATGGTGCCTTCAGGCCTCATTGGGCTAAAGCCTGTTATAGATACAGGCTTACTTGAGAAACTGAAATACAAGTATCTGAGTTGTTACTGCACAATTATGTGACAAATAACGTGTACTGGACAGGCTTAAGTTCCCACACAGGACACCTTCTCCATAGTGGGAGTTTGAAGCAGCCATGCACTTTGGCAAGAAGGAGGGGCAGAGTGGGGGATTTATATAAATTGACCTTATGGAGCAGAGATTAAGTTACACATTAGGAATTGAACTTGGATGCTACCTAATAAAGACTAGATACGTAAAAGAAAGGTGAGGTGGCGATAGCCCATTATTACACAAGCCATGCCAAAGGTTTTTCCTAAGTAGTACTATAAACTGAGATCCGTTGTTCACACAAATTAGATAGTGGAATCACTCAATCTTGGTTCATTATGTACCATAGTTAAAGGGATAAGGTCAGGAGCGCCCAAACTTACCCCACAAGTTATGATTAGATTTAGATGCTGGCATCATCTAAGTGTGTTTTTTTTTGCACCCTTGGAAAATTGACACTTTTACCCCACCCAAACTTTACTGGATCAGGTGGCCAGATTGGCTGTAGGGAATTCATATTCTAATTTAGATATGATTTTAATATATTGAACTTGTACCATGTGGCAGCACACTCATACATACTCTCCAGATGAGGCCTCTTAGTGAACATAAATATCCATTAACCCCACTGTAGGTCAGACTATAAATGTATAGCGGTGGGATGCCTGAGTGGCTCAGTGGTTGAGTGTCTGCCTTTGGCTCAGGGTGTGATCCCAGGGTCCTGGGATCGAGTCCTACATCGGGCTCCCTGCAGGGAGCCTGCTTCTCCCTCTGCCTGTGACTCTGCCCCTCTCTTTGTATGTCTGTCATGAATAAATAAATAAAATCTTTTAAAAAATAAATAAATGTGTAGTGGTTAGGCTAGCAGATATTCCTGGTTTATGAGGTAGCTGACCCAGGAAGATTGGGAGCCAATAGTATTGACTGGGATATGGGGTGGTAATAAGGTGCATAGATAGAAATTTTACCTCTTGGGGAATACCTGGTTGGCTCACTCAGTAGAGTCAGCAGTTCTTGATCTTGAGGTCATGGGTTCAAGCCCCACATTGGTGTAAAGCTTACCAAAGAAAATTTGCCTCCTGCTTTAAGTTATGTATGTTGAGATATAAATTTATTATAACAGAATCCTGAAATAACATGGAATTTAAAAAAAAATTGCCTTTTAACAGGAGTTCCAGGTCCAGACAATGAAAACACCCGGACAAACAAAACACTTGCAATTTTCTGGCCTTCTTTGCCTCCCTGCCCTGGTGCTACCTTTAACACAATCCCACCAATGGGAAGTTCTCTGTGGAAATCTACAGGAAGCTTTAAAAATGTCATGAAACATCTATGGAAATACTAAGTGAATAGGCAAAAAATTCTGTAGGTGATACACTAATAATTGCAGTTTTGAAAGCTATCAATTATGTGATAAAGTAATTAAAAATACAACAGGCCTTAAAAATATGAGTTGTCATTATTCTTTGAATGGTGTTTCATAAACAGTGCCTCTGTCTTTATTAATAAGCCACATGATACAGAATAATGTCACTGTTATCAAGAGACAATAAAACTTTATTAATACAGAGCAAGGTACCTGAAAATGGCTTGTAATATATCCTAAAATAAAATCATTGATTTTATTTTCATTAATTAAAGTACCTTCATGATTTGAACAAACCTGAGTTACCATAAAAATATACTATACTAGTTCCCTAGGTTCTTTTAAAATTAAACCAACAAGGCAGTTTAGCTGAAGAGAATCTCATTAGCTTGTGATCTCTGGTACTTGTTTTCATTCTCATTTATCTTTGAGAAGAAAATTCCCCCCAAAATTGACAGGGGCAATTATGTATGTCTTGAAGATAGAAGAGATATTCCTTTGCACAGCTGACTAGGGTGCTTGGAGTTAGAGGAATGAATTTGGTGATTTTTTTAGGGTGAGTGGAGCATCCTACTTAAGATTTTGTTATTGTACAGATTGAAAAACTTCTAAAGTCTTAAAACACTCAAATTCTTTTATCCTATGTTTTTATGAAAAGCACATGATGATTAACATTTAAGAGAATGTTAGAATGGAATTGAAAAATCCAACTTTTCCCATCTCCTGTGTGTTGATGTGGAAGAGACCAGAAATGTCCTTTGCAGGTCTTTCTCACTTCTGCAGATAAAAGCCGCTCAGCTCATAAGTGGGTGTAGTTTTTTTTTTTCACTTTAAGTTATAATTGTTGTAGTATGATTATAAAACTACACATTTTTTACCCCTCCCTCCTTTTTTTTTTTTCCACCACCAGCATCCCCTTTAATAAAATGTGGAAGGTTGCATGACGGGGAAGGTGGGAGGAGTGAAATACGACCTTTTACAACCACCAAAACCCTCTGTACGCATCTAGTGCCTGGCAGAGGGGAGGGCAGGAGGGTAGTGGCAGGCTGGAGCCAGCCTTCTTTGTAGAGGATATTGTAGTGTCTGGACTGATAGAAAAGATGTTTCAAAGAAAAATATCCACAGTAGCCTTTGCTGTCACAGTGCGCTTATATCTGTGTTTCTCCATTTATGAAAGGGGGAGTGTTGCTTGGTAGCGGTAGCGGCTGTGGGTGTTTGATGGCAGATGGGGGACTGCAGAGCTGCAGTTGCAGTCTTGCAAATATTGTTAAAATAAACTTCCATTGCAAATTGAGTAGTCAAATAGTGTCATGATGAAGCAGAGCTGAAAGTCTAATGTGAAAAAAAAGCAAAACTATTTATCTGAGCTATGGAAACTTCTATCCTGAGTAGTGTCAATGAGATTTCTTAGTAGAATATCAGTGGGTTGTGACCTTAAGTGGCCTCTAGGGAGTAATTGAGAAAAGTGTCACTAATAGAATATTTTGATGAAAGAGAAGGTAATTCCATTATTTATTCTAAGAAGGTTTCACTTCACAAACTAATTTTGTATAACCTTGAAATACGTGCCTCACTCAGTTAAAGGTGCATTTTACTCATATTTGCTGATTCACGACAGATGCTCATGTGTACATAAAATAAAGTTTGGTTATGATAAGACTGCATATTCAAAGTTACTTGGGCCTGCCACAGACACTACAATCAGTTTCATAAAAACTGCAAAGGAGGGGTGCCTGGTTGGCCAATAAGTTAAGCATTGGACCCTTGATTTTGGCTCAGGTCATGATCTCAGGGTCCTAAGATAGAGTTTCATATCAGGCTCCCAGCTGGACTTTGTGTGTGCATCCTCTCTCTCTCTCTCTTAAAAAAAAACAAAACTACAAAGGAGCCAAATGAATATATAGATGGTTTATTATCAGGAGAGTTGTGGAAATTTATATATGGGGAGTTGTCTTCTAGTGGAGTTGAGTTTGATGTATATTTATAATGAAGTACATTATTACTTTATCATAAATTATATTCTTATCTTTCCTTTGTATTTTCATTAGGCATAATATTTATTTTGAAATTATATGTGGGGTAGTTTTCATCATATGAATTCATTTCAAAAAAATAAAGAAGGCATTACAAAATTTTGTAAAAAAAGACTCTTGAGATCTACATATCTTGGTAATAGTTAACTTGGACTTGTAGAACTTATGTTCTGTAAAGTTGCTGCAAACATAGTATTAGTTAATATTGAGTCATTGCTCTTAGGGAAAATAGTTCCTGTGAGCCTCTGGTCACAACATTTTCATCAGTCAATCAATATATTATTGGTCTTATGTGCATTTATGTTTAAAGACGCCTTGTTGAATATTGTTACTTCCTTGACGTTGAATTCACAGCTGATGCTAGGAAGTTTTTTAGAAGTACAGTAGCAGAGATGAAGAATGCTTTCAATGGGCTAATTTAGAGACTTGAGTCAGTCAAGGAAGGAATCAGTGACCATGAGCTTGGATCAGTAGAAATTACCCAAGCCCAAAAATAAAGAGAAAAGGAGAGTGGGTAAAATAAAGAGTAAAGTTTCAAAAACTTCCTGAACAATACCATAATCTAACGTGTGTGTGATGGGAATGTAGAAGAAAAAAAGAGAGTATAGAGTAAGAAGAAATATTTGAAGAGATAATGGCCAGAATTTTCCAAAATTAACAAAATAGATTAAATTATGTTTCCAAGAAGCTCAGACATTGCCAAGTAAGATAAATATTAAGAAAACCCACCTAGGCACATTGTATTCAAATTGTCAAAAAATGAAAGGGTAAATGAAAAAATTGGAGGTGGAAAAAAGATTAATGATAGACCTAGCAACAAAGTTAAGAACTTCAGCAGAACTCTTTAGAAACTATTCAAAACATAAGATATGTCTAAAATGTTTTAAAGTACTGGACAGAATATGACCTGTCAAAAACAAATTCTATACTCAGTAAAAATAGCTTTCAAAAATAAAGGTGAAAAAAAATTAGAAGTGAAAACTGAGAGAATTCATGACTAGCAAACCTGTTTTATGATGTGTTAAAAGAAGTCCTTCAAACACAAGGAACATGATACCAGTTGGAAACTCAAACCCACATCAAGAAATGAAGCCATTGAGAGAAACATTGAGGGACTCCAGGTACCTCTAGGAATTAGAGAGCACAGTGCTGTCAGATCAGGAGATTTGTTTGAAAGTAGGAAAGAGGATCAGATCTTCTCCCAAATCAGGCACTTACTTCCTACTCTTCATTCTCACCCCTAGAGTCTTACTCTAGTCTTATTCTTATAATAAGAATATAATAAGTCTAGTCTTATTCTTACTACCTGAAGAATTTAAGGAAAGAATTTAAGGGAAACCAAATGTGTGCACACTAAGAGTAAGATTACAAGTCCTTCCTTCATGTTGTTCCCAACAGGAGGAGGATTCCTCTCTGAGAAACTTTCCAAGCCAGAGGAAAATTCTGGCTGATATTTGGAATCAGGTATTGGACAGCTGGGTTTTCACTTTATCAGCCCACTTTGAGATCACACTTCAATCAACTTTGCAGAAATATACTCTTCTAGGTTGAACTGTGTCCCCTTCTGCCAAATTCGTATGTTGAAGCCCTCGCCCACAGTGCTTCAGAATTTTACTCTGTTTAGAGATAAGGTGTTTTAAGAAGTGATTAAGTTAAAATGGGACCATTAAGGTGGTTCCTAATCTAATCTGACTAGTGTCCTTATAATAAGAGGAAATTTGGACACACAAAGAGATAGCAGGTATATGCGTGTGTGCACATGCATAAACCAAGGAGAAAAGCCTCAGAAGAAACCAAACCAGCCAACACATTGATCTTGGACTTCTGGCATCCAGAACTCTGAGAAAATAAATTTCTGTTGTTTAAGTCACCAGTCTAAGAATGTAGAACCAAACATCAAATATATATAATCAAACAAAAAATGGGAGTAGAAGAGAGTGGAGATAATGAAGAAGAAAATGAAACAATTAATAAATATGAAAAGTACTATTAGAGAAGTGTATCTATGAAGGAAGAATAATGTGTTCTAATACTCAGTTTGATAAGAAGGAGCTTTTGGACAGTAAAAATGGAGGATATTTTAAAATTCAATGAGTTTTATGATGATTGGGTTGAGGAAATCTTCTAAAAAGTTGGAAAAAGTAGATATGGAAGCTAGGAGGGGAAAAAATGGAAGATAATCCAGAAGGTCCAACATCCAACTAACAGTTCAGAAAATTAGAGAACAGTGGGAAATGAAGGGGGAAATTATCAAATAAATAATACAACAGACCTTTCCTAGAATTAAAACATGAATGTTGAGACCGAAAGCTTTATTAAGTTCAGTAAAGAAAAAGACTTTCAACAAGGCACATGATTGTGAAATTCTAAAACACCAGAGATAAAAAGAACTTGGAGGGACACCTGGGTGGCTCAGCAGTTGAGTGTCTGCCTTTGGCCCAGGGCATGATCCTGGGATCCGGGATCGAGTCCCACATCAGGCTTCTTGAAGGGAGCCTGCTTCTCCCTCAGCTTATGTCTCTGCCTCTCTCTCTCACTCTCATGGATAAATATAAAAATCTTAAAAAAAAAAAAAAGAACTTGGAAATTTTGGGGTGGAAGAAAGCCATATCAGTAGTTTGGAAATTTTGATAGTATCAAATTTCTCAGCTATAACAAGGAAAGCTCAAAACATAATAGAGCAGTGTCTTAAAAATCCTGAGGCAAAATAATTTCCATCTTAGAATTCTACACCCAAAGTGTCAATCACATGTGTGAAATAAAGGTATTTTCATAATGCAGTGTTTTAAACATAGTTTTCCTCTGCCCTTTCTGATGTAAGCACCTGAAGCTGTATGCCACAAAACTAAGAGAATATAGAGGAAGGAATATATAGAATCCAGGACATGGGATTCAGTAAAAAGAGGTAAAGAGAATTCCCAGAATGATATTGAAAGTTAAGAGAATAGTTAGCTAAATGCCTACAGTTAAGATTAGAAGATTTTAGGAGTGTGTCTAAGGAAAACTATAAAGCATGAAACTAGCATATTATTTGATGTGTTGTACTCTAGTAAGGGAAGTTTGTATTTCTTTTAGAATGTCTGGTGCTAAATTGGTTGAAAATATACAAAAATGTTATCTAAAAAAACAAAAGCAATAATTAACTTTAGAGTGAACATAAAAACAGGTAATAATATACACAAAGTGACTCAGGTAAAAACAGCTTGTAAATAACAGCAGCAGCAGCAATAATAATAAATACTAAATATTGATTTTAGCCAACATGTGAGGAGAGTGGTGTGTGGCTGTGTGAGTGTGTGTGTGTGTGTGTGTAATGCTCTAAAAGGAGGTGGGAGGGGAACAGTAATCAAGAGTGTGGAGAAGTAGGGGAGAGGATTACTCTGTTATAAGCCAAACCCAATAGGAGTAGTTAGCTTTACAAGAAAATATTTTATTTTAAGAATAATTATTGTAGAAAATAAATAATATGAGCAAGAAGGAAATACAAAAAAATTAGCCCTATTACCCAGTGTTCATTACTATTACATCTTGAAAGTAGATTTTCAAGCTATTGACCCATAATGTGTTTATTTTTACTCTTGAAAGGATGATATCTTATTTACTTTGTTACCATCTTCCCCCCAACTTACCAATGTATTTTACACAGAAGTCCATTTCATTAAATATTATTCTGCAGTATAATTTTATGGCCACAAACTCTTCTATGGGTGAACCATAATTTCATATTTAAGTGAATTAATCTTATTAACTAATTTATTATAAAAGAAATATGAATATGTTAAAACCATAATGTATTAACTAACTCATATCATTTAGGTATTTTTAGGATAAACTATTCTTTTTATTTTACCTTTTAAAAATATTTGTATAATACTTATGATTTTTGCCTTATTAAAAAGAAAAGAAAACATCATTTTGATGTTTCAGGATTCATGTTATAAAATGATATTGTTTTAATTATAGATAACAAAGATACCAGGCATGTGTAAAATATAACATAAGATTAAATTTGGATTTAACTTTCTTTAAACATTTTCAGTATATGTATTTTAATGGCAAGTTTACTTCAAAACTTGATTTTCTTTTTCTTTTTATACCCAATGATAAGGTGACAGAATTCTTCCAAAATAATTCAAGCCATTTTCTGTGTTTGACATTGAACAGAATTTTGTGCACTAGGAACAAATGAAATTTCATTCAAAAATCATTATGAGGGGGCAGCCCAGGTGACTCAGCAGTTTTGCACCACCTTCAGCCCAGGGTGTGATCCTGGAGACCTGGGATTGAGTCCCACATCAGGTTCCCTGCATGGAGCCTGCTTCTCCCTCTGCCTGTGTCTCTGCCTCTCTCTGTGTGTCTTTCATGAATAAGTAAATAAAATCTTTAAAAAAATGCTTATGAGGTAGAAAAAAGTCTATGAAATACATAGCCTTACATTATATGTTCTCACTGAATTTCTTCTTTATTTTAGTGTCAAAATATGAATGGTACTCTATTCATTGGGATTAATTAAAGAGATAACTTGGAGGGTAAAAGCAAAATGACTAAAAATATATTAAAATCTTACCTTGACTTACATGTTTACCACTGAAATTATAGATCAATAGGATATTATTGCCATCTTTACGAAAGTTCCTGAAATGGTCTTTTGCCAAAACTACAAAGATATGTTCCTAAATAATTTCTTCCTTCAGAGCCCATTTTCTCTGAAAAGTAGTAAAATAGAAGCTATCATTGAAAGTTTTAAGGATGTCATAATGAACACTGCCTAAATATTTTTTCCAAAGCTTATTAGTATACTTCTTCTTTGGGGGGGTCTTTAACATGAAAGCATATCCCGACAGTCAGTCCGTGTGACCTTTAAACTGCTTTTGAGGGCTGAATGAGTGAAAGATGCATATCTAGTATCTACTGCATCTATTTTGTTGTTTCTTTCCACTATTGCCCAGAATCTTAGAGCAATACTGGTGCATAAGAGGTCTGTTACATACATAGGCTAGGCAGGAGGACATGGAAATACTTCCCAGGAGATTGTGATTATCTCTACTCAAGTAAAAAACAAACAAGACTAAACTAAAAATATAAATTCAGCATTATCAGGATTTCCAGTCCCTTGTCAAGTTAGAAATTCATAAACATCATCAGATACCACACTTGATCACAGTTGTAAAACTATTTCAA
The DNA here is from genome assembly GCF_048418805.1 of Vulpes vulpes. Classification (NCBI taxonomy): domain Eukaryota; kingdom Metazoa; phylum Chordata; class Mammalia; order Carnivora; family Canidae; genus Vulpes; species Vulpes vulpes. Next base: position 85,511,710 of record NC_132786.1, read on the forward strand.
AAAATTTTTTATGCAGCTTAGTTCTGATGCCTCTTCTCACGCTTCACATGGTGATTTTTTTTTTTTTAATTTTTATTTATTTATGATAGCCACAGAGAGAGAGAGAGAGAGGCAGAGACACAGGCAGAGGAAGAAGCAGGCTCCATGCACCGGGAGCGCGACGTGGGATTCGATCCTGAGTCTTCAGGATCGCGCCCTGGGCCAAAGGCAGGCGCCAAACCGCTCCGCCACCCAGGGATCCCGGTGATTTTTTTTTTAATCTGTAAAACTTTGTCTTCTAAGGTAAAATTATGTCATTTCTGGAAGCCAACACATAATGTCATCACATGAAACTATGTTTACAAATCACATGGCAGGTAACATAATTGGGTGCATTCATCTTTTGGTGGCACTAATTTCACAGGGAAATATATACCCTGTTTTTAGGTGGTAAGAGGAAGGCAGAGAATTCTCCCCTCACTGTTGATTCTCAGTTACCTTTAGTATGCCCATGTGGCATACTTTGGCATACCATGATCCCCTTCAACCCTCTGTCTCACAGTACATGGTATAGTTTCCTTTAATACAGAAATCTTTTAATCAACTCCAGTGAAATCTTCGTTGAAGATTTACATGATGTATGGAAAGGTCCACTTCTGTAGATATGTCTCAAATTGAGTAACAGTTTATTTTTATGGATCCTGATAAATCTCAAGTGAAATAAAATCAAAATGTCAGTGAAAGTGTGTATCTCTGTACTTTGTATATAGTACTGTTTTATTGTTGTTCTTTCCTCTTTACTAATAAAAAATTAATCATGTCCTATTAACCTCTTTAGTACCTTGGGATTTCTAGACATTTAGTTTTTCTCTAGTTCCAAAATATAAATATTAAAATAATCTGATTAGGGAGACTAGTGGTAAGGTAGATAAAATTTTGATTTAAAAAAATCACATTTATCAAACAGTTCAGAAAAATATAAAGCAAAAAATAAATGTTTTGTAAAATCTTATTCTCCAGAAAAACTCGTAAATTTCTTTTGTATCCTTTTATAAATTTTACATGCATTTGTAAATATATATGTATATATGGAAATATATACTTTTTCATATAATAATATTACAGAAGCATATGAACACATGGTATTTGTCAATCTGAACTTTCACCTTAAGATATATTGTAATACTAGACATTGTGGTTGAAAGCATAGTATCTCAGCCTATACTGCTGGAGATTGAACCCCAATTCCAGCATTTACTACCTGAGCCAACTTGGGCAAGTTTTTTAACATCTTAATGTCTCACTTTCCTTATGCTTTTTTAAAATGGTGGATAGTATTAATATCTATGTCATAGAGTTGATATGACCACTTAATAAGTTAATTATGAAAACACACTTTACTCTGTATAATTTTCAGATTATCCTGTTTTAATATTCCTGTAAATTATTGATGTGTCTTCCAGTATGGGCCTTTGAACTGTTTAGCCATTGAACTGTTTACATCATTGAAACAATGCTACACAGACTGTCTTTGTTCTTATGATTTTGCCCACTTGTAATTATGTAGGATAAAGTCCTAGGAACATAATTCCTGTGCCATAGACTACATATTTTACATTTTCTTGGATATTGCTATATTGTCCTTCAGATTGTATGAGACTGCTTTTCTCCTCCTGTCTTCTCCAATACTGGACATTACTGATTTTTCAATTTTTAAACTTCTTCTTGAGAGAGAGAGTGCACATGAGTGAGCAGGGGAAGGGGACAGAGGGATAGGGAGAATCTCAAGCAGACTCCATGCTGAGGGTGGAGCCCCACACGGGGCTTGATCTCTTGACCCTGAGATCATGACCTGAGCTGAAATCAAGAGTCAGCAGACCGTCAGCTGAGCCACCCAGGTGCCCTTGATTTTTCAATTTTTGTTGATGTGATTGGTGATGCTAATTTTTGTTTTAATTTCTATTTAAATATAATTAGACTTGGATATCTATTCATATTTTTGAGATATTTGTATTTTTTTCCTTGAAGTATATGTCTGTGTAATTGACTCATTCTTCTATTGGTTCATCAGTGTTTTCCATATTGTTCTTGTAAGAATGCTTTGTCATAAAAGGAAATAACCATTTGTCAGCCCATTTGTGCTATAAATAACTTTTTCAGTTTATTATTGAACTTTGAATAATACATTTGTATTTTCTTTTTTTTGGCTATAATTATTTTACTTTTTTGTGTATCCAGATTTACATATTTTGTTATTTCTTCTGAGTGTTATATCATTTTTCTAAAGGTCTTTCCCAGAATAGGATTACATTTAAAAAGATTTACTAATCTGTTTCTTTAGTGCTTTGGTAATTTTATTTTTACCTTTAAATCTTTGATTCATTACAAACTTACTATGATGTAAGAAGTGAAATAAGAATCTAGCTTTATTTTTTTTCTCAGATGGTAGCATGTTTTACCAATACTGTTTATTGAATAATCCATCTTCCCTTCACTAGTTTGAAGTATTATATTTCTCCTAATATTTCATGTGTGTATATGTACCTATGTGTGTGCTTGTGTGTGTGTGTGTGTGTGTATGTATGCATATATTTGAGTTGTATCTTTCTGGAATTGCTATTTTGTTTCATCAATCCATCAGCCTACTATTAGTAATAAGCAATCTTAATTATTGTATATTTGTAATACTTTAAAATTTCTTTTAGGGATCCCTGGGTGGCACAGTGGTTTGGCGCCTGCCTTTGGCCCAGGGCGCGATCCTGGAGACCCGGGATCGAATCCCACGTCGGGCTCCCGGTGCTTGGAGCCTGCTTCTCCCTCTGCCTATGTCTCTGCCTCTCTCTCTCTCTGTGTGACTATCATAAATTAAAATAAATAAATAAATAAAAAGTTTAAAATTTCTTTTATATTCATCTACCCTATCCCAACACTATCTTTACCCAGAAATTTCTAGTTCATTTTTCCTGATGAAAACGTCTTTGTCATATTTAAAAATAAAAGTACCACAGTATATTTGGGTTATTTTAAGTAAGAATCCATTGAGTTTATAGATTCAGTGGGACTTAATATCTTAGTATTAAGTGGGACTTAATTTTTGATATGATCATGAATGGGATATTTTCTTCCATTACATTTCTTGTCATTGTTTATATATGAGAAAGCTTTTAGTTTATGTATATTGGCTTTATAGTCTAACTCCTTAATTATAACGTTGCTAATATTTCCAGTTGATTTCTTTTTGTTTTACATCATTTGCAAATTATAGTCCTGTCTTTTTTCTTTCAGTATTTATGCTGATATTCCAATGTTTATACCTTTTATTTCTTTTTCTTGTCTCATTTCACTACATTTTTTCCAAAAACTGCCATTTTACTTTGAACTTTTTTGAGTGATTTTATCCTGAATGAGTTTTTTTGTAACTATATAGTTGACTATATAGTTGGCTTTAGTTTTTAATACATTCTGAAATTTGTATATATTTAAATGACTGACTACTGAGTAAGCAGTTATTGTTAGCACAAAGATGTTTGACCTTAATTTTTCCAGCTTACTTTGTTATAGTTTTTGTTTCCAGAGCTTCCTTTGTTTTCTGGTTTTTGTTATATAATTTACATTTTTGTTATTTGTTATTTACACCTAGTAGTGATCTTTAAAAATTTTAAATTAAGTAATTATTTTTAATCAGATAGAGATTGTTACTGAATGTGAGGGTATCAGTATACTTTGAAAGGTGTTAGAATATGCCACCACAAAGTATGTCACTTAGGCATAGGGATTATTTTGAGCTGAAGGCAACTGGGAAATAGCAGGTATAGGGGGCACTTTCTGCCTTCCCCCCTTTCTGCCTAAAAGCAGGGTATGAATTTTCCTTTGAAAAATGAAATGAACGTCCTTTTGTAAAGGTGTCCTGTTTCCTGTACCCAGAAGAGAACAGTTCTCATCACAGGAGACAACTTGAAGTCTGGATAGCAAACCTCACTAAACAACCTTACAAATCATACATTTCCTATTCATCATCCCACAATTTACCACCTCCAGGAGCCCAACCCCTCTTGCTTTTTGTTTAGTCACTTCTCCACAATTTATTGCTTTTTGTTAAAATGGTTTATAAGCCCCCAGGTCAAAAACCTTTTTTGTATTTTTAATGCTTTTCTGTGAATTTTCCGTGTCCTTAAAGACCTCAGAAACAAATTGCATGTCTTTTCTCCTGTTAATACATTTTGTGTCAGTTTAATCTGTAGTCTCCAGGTCAGGAACCTAAGAGAGTAGAGAAAAAACTCTTCCTCTCCCACAACTTCCATTTCTTTTTCCCCCGATTTCCCTCTCATCTTCTAAATTTTTATTTGCTATATTAAAAGATAATTTTCAGAAAATGGTAAAATCATGGTTTTTTTTGTTTTTGTTTTTTTTTTTTACACAGATTTAAGAGTGAACACATGTTAAAGAATTTAATTTACTCATGTTTTGGGAACCAAGTAACAGGTTCAGGGGAAGTCAAAACAGCACAGATTTATGTGAGGTAAAGAAATATCAAATGACTTGCAAATGGAAGCAAAGCTGGTTTTCTACAAGGGGTAGGAAGTCAACTTAAAAACTATCAGTCCACGGGCAGCCCTGGTGGCGCAGCGGTTTAGTGCTGCCTGCAGCCTGGGGTGTGATCCTGGAGACCGGGGATCCAGTCCCACGTCGGGCTCCCTGCATGGAGCCTGCTTCTCTCTCTGCCTGTGTCTCTGCCTCTCTTTCACTCTATCTGAATAAATAAATAAATAAATCTTAAAAAAAAAACCAAAACTATCAGTCCATTCAGAATTTACGTATCTATCCCTTCACTATAATTTACAAAGAGTTGCAAAACAACTAAAAGCCAGTAACAGAACTAGAACTCATTAACCCAAAAGGTTAATTATGCTATGTAAAATGCATAATTTCTATTGAAACACAAAATTTTTATCTTTGATTTTACTTTTACATAGAATGTCTATGACATTTATTTTATGTAGTATTATGTAATTTCAAGAGTTGTTTAGCCTTTATCCTTTATATCAAGGGTTAAGAAAATTTTTCTTTAAGGACCAGATAGCAAGTATTTTAGGTTATGTGGAACACACATATATGTATTCTGTTTTATTGTTTTTATTTTCTTCTACAACCCTTGACAAATTAAAAAGCATTATTAGCTTGTGGGTTGTACAGAAACAGGCTGTGGGTCATATTTTGCTCCATTCTGTGCAAATGATTAGAAGTTCATATCAGCCTTCTTATACCACCAATTTCTAATTCTTGAGATCTTTGTTTTGATAAATCTCTCGGCTGACTGGTATTCATTATCAAGAATGCATAAGCACAAGCACATTTTTCCTGAGAAGCTCATTAGTGCAATGTAGTTATTTTCCATTAGTCTCTGCATGTTCCTCAATGTTTTTGTGTACACCAAGGGCAGGGCAGTGGGAGTGATGTGCCTGGGTATAGGCTATGCAGAGTTGCTTTGTCTGTAGGAAGCTTTAAAATAATAATGAAGTTGAATAAAAGTTGGTCTGTCCAAGTTTATTTCAGTAGTAAATTCAACTTCTGCTTCCATTCATGATATACTAACAAAGTTTTCACTTACCCTCCTCCTTGAAAAAAGAAAAAAATGGACAAATTGTTTGAAACAATGGCAATGGAGACCAGTGATCCTTGAGAGAATGCAACAAAACAGCCCAGCTTCACTTGAAGAAAGTGACCACACCAAGGTGAAGTTAAGTGGAACCCAGGCAGAGCTTGGCCCTATCACTGAGGTGAAGTGACAGAGCTGGGAGTCTGGGGAAGCTAAGATAGCTAGAGTTTACAGGTCAGAGTTACTGATGAAGAATTGCTGCCCAGAGAGACAACTTTAGAGAACTCCAGAGGCTCTTCTGTAAAGATTGAGTTGAATACTGATCAGTGCTTGCATGTGAGAGAACTACCAAAGATAGTACCCAGATGTCATATCCGGTGTTGATCATGCTTAATCCTAGCAGTTAGAGTGGAATTAAAAGGAGAATCTCTTAATGCTGTAGGTATTGGATAGAGTATCAGAGAAGGGTCCTACCTCCTTAGTAGGTTAAAAAAAAAAAAGGACCTAGACTAAATAGAACTCATTCCTTCTTAACAAACCTTAAAATCAAGACCTGAATGGAAAAAATCAAGACCTGAATGGAAGAGTTTCCAAATAACTTAACCATATTCCAAAAAAAAAACCCCAAAACCAAAACCAAAAGAAAAACAAAACCAAAAAAACCCCTCAAGAATATTTGTGGCCGTACAAAAATATCCAGCACCCAAGAACCTGATTCATAGTATCTGGCATTCAATTAAAAATTTCTAAGCATACAAAAAGAAGCAGAAAAAAAAAGCATAATAAGGTGGGGAAAAAAGCAATCAAAACTCACTCTGAAATGACACAAATGGTAGAATTAGTGCACAAGTATATTAAAATAGTCGTTTTGACTGTGTTCCCTGTTTGAGATGCTAGAAAGAAGATTCTAAGTATGAAGTAGAGACATGGAAGTTATAAAAAAGATCCACAGTAAACTTCTAGAGGTAAGCAATGTAATATTTGAGATGGAGAATGTACTGGTGGATTTAACTGCAATAGAAACAATCTAAAATGAAACTCAGAGAAAAAAAGACTGGGGGAAAACAAAGCTCTGGAAGGTGCATCAGTAAACTGAGAAGTAATTTTAGTGGCCAAATATATGTGTAGTGACCGCAGTCACCTGCAAAAATGGTCAGAATCAACTTTTTTCAGAAATTACTAAAAGGAAATAAACCAAAGGCTTGCAGCAATCATTAAAGCACTTAATCCGGGAAAGCAACTGAATCTTGGTAAGAACAGCAAGCTTTGTGGTGTTTTAATTTGCTCTCTTATCTACCCCTCCAAACTCCCCACCTGCATGGTGGTCTTGAAAACCAGGACTCTGGCAAGCCACTGGAGGGGGCATATGGTGTTGGAGATATTTTGCAGCACCATTTCCACAGAATTGTCATTTTTCGACCTGTCTGGTGATCCTCTGAAGACACTGCTCATGAAAATTGTCTTGATTTGTCCTGACTCAGGGTTCTAAGTGCAAATGGCCTTTAAAAAAAAAAAAAAATGGTGTGGGCGAAATATTTGTTACAAACAAACGATTATTAAATATTCCTAGGCCCGAAGTGGTTAGATATCATAGGAACAAATAGTAGGCTAACTAGGAAGGAAAACCTGGGGAATAAGTCATAGGGGACTTTGAAGAAGCTCTGACATAATCCTGGGAATCTGGAAGCCTGTGCAAAGATTTAGGGCATTAAACATTAAACATGCTCAGGAAATATCTGTGACAGCCCTTTGCTCTTACCTTTAGCTGTTCTGGAGGCTCTGTGTAAGCTGGAAGTGAAGGCTGAGGTAGAGTTGTCTGCTGTCTGGTGGTGGTGAAGGTGTGCTCCAACACACGCAGAACTCTGCAAAGACCAGAGCTTTGTTGGTTCCAGGTGGTTAAAGAAATCTTGTCTAAATTACTAGCTATGTACTAAGCCAACCAACTAGAGAAGTCAGTGGCTATGGAACACAAAGAATATATAGAATTTGAGACCTCTGGGTGGCTCAATCAGTTAAGCATTGGACTCTTGGTTTCAGCTCAGGTCATGATCTCAGAGTTATGAGATCTATCCCTGCAATGGGCTCTGTACTCAGTGGTAAGTCCACTTGAGATTCTCTCTCTCCATCTCCCTCTGCCCCTCCCCTTGCTTGCATGTGTGCTCCCTCTGTCTGTCTCTCTAAAATAAATAAATAAGTCTTAAAAAAAAGAAAAAAAGAATATATAGGCTTTTCAGAATTAGTTCAGAAAAACCACTAACCATCAGCCATAGTCACCACCACAAACAGTAGCAAGAAATATATGTATAAGTGGATTAAAAAATGAGGTAGGGAATGAAAAAAATATTTTAAGAAATAATGCTGAATGTTTTCTAAATTTGCAAAATTTGATGAAAATGCTATGCCCAAGCATTCCAGAGGACTCAACTATTAAGAAATATGAATAAAACTACACTAAGGTGGTGCATCATAATCGACATGCTGAAAATCAATGAGTGATAATAAAAATGTAAAAGCACAGGCAACAGGAACATTACATACAAGGGAACAAGAAGAAGGATGGGCAGGCCCTTGATAAAATGAACACTGAGTATTATATGCAACTGATGAATCACTAAATTCTATCCCGGAAACTAATAATATATTATGTGTTAACTAAATTGAATTTAAATTTAAAAAGAAGAAAGATGACAGCAGATTTCTTGTAAGAAACTGTATAGCTAGAAAACAGCAGAGATATTTCAAGTCCTTATGGAAGAATATGCACACTTACTGCAGCATGTATATGCCACAGGCATCACTGTATTAAAAGAGAAAAGAAAAAGTTATGTTCACCAGTGACAGCTCACTATACACTATATTTAAGGCCCATGTTAAAAGAAAAGTCTGGGAAAAAAAATTCTCAATGTTAAAGGTCAGATGGGACAGAGAAATAAGACTGTTGTTACTAGATATATGAAGTATGTTATAGAGGACAGAGAACAGGTAAAAAGACAAAACTGGGCAGCCCGGGTGGCTCAGTGGTTTAGCGCTGCCTTCAGCCCAGGTTGCGATCCCGGAGACCCGGGATCGAGTCCCACGTCAGGCTCTCTGCATGGAGCCTGCTTCTCCCTCTACCTGTGTCTCTGCCTCTCTCTCTCTCTCTCTCTCTCTCTCTGTGTCTCTCATGAATAAATAAATAAAATCTATTAAAAAATAAAATAAAAAATAAAAAGACAAAGCACTATAGTGAAAACTTGGGAACTAAAATCAGTATGTAATTATTTCCATTAAGTTTTTCCTTTGTTTTTATTATAAAGCATTTTGAACATATAGAGAATACGTGATGGGATACCTACCACTCAATTTTGTAAAATTTTAATGTTTTATTGTATTTACTTTTTATTTTTCTATTTAAGAAAATAGAATAATACAGACTCAGTCAGTGTCCACAGTGTCCATCTCTGTGTAAAATCATCTGCAGTCCTTCCCAGAAGTTGTGTTCTGAATTTGGTACTTTTAGTTACCAAACATTTTTATTCTTCTAAAATATGTGTGTAAATGTAATATTTTTATTTTACGTGTTTAAACTATATGTAACTGGTATCAAATAAAAGCACTTTTTGGTAACTTTTTTCTCAATTTAAAAATTTTGATACTTGTCTTTATTGATTCCTGAGCTATAGCCCACATGTATTCCCAGAGTAACATTCTTCCAGAATTTATTCATTTTCTTGCTATGGACATGGCAATTATCTACAGCTTATCACTCTCACAAACAATGCTGCAATATACATCCTTATACTTATTTACATATCCACAGGAGCAAATGTTTCTCCATGGTGGGTTTTTCTGTGTGGACTGGCCAGGTTTTAGGAAATGTATCAGTAACTTTAGATTTGAAAGTAATCTGCTTCCAGATTACTTTTCAGAGGGCTATGCTGACTCTTCACCAGTTCCCGTTCCTCCACATTCTCACCAGTACTTGGCCTATCTAATGATTTTAAAGTGGAACTCATCGTTTTAATTTATATTTTTCTGATTGCTAGTAAAGTAGGACACCTTATATGTTTGTTAGCCATTAGATTTTTTTTCTGTGAGTTGTTTGTTCATATCTTGCCCTATTATTCTATGTGTTTGTTTTTAATTTTTTTAAAGATTTTTAATTTATTTATTCATGAGAGACACAGGGAGAGAGAGGCAGAGACCTAGGCAGAGGGAAAAGCAGACTCCCTGCAGGATGCCCAATGTGGAACTCAATTGCAGGACCTGACCCCGGGATCATGCCCTGAGCCCAAGGCAGATGCTCAACCACTGGGCAACCCAGCTGATTTTCATTCTTAATAATTATTTTAATGAGGTTTAAAAGTATATATTGAATACCAATTTATCGGTATGTTTTTATGACTTATATTTTCATTCTGTGTGTGTTAAGATACATTTTGAATTTTAATATGGTCCTAATAACTAATATGCTGTACTTCTTTTTCTATCACTTTTAGAAATCTTCTCATGTCATAAATATCTTCTTTTGCATTTTTATCTAAAAATTTAAGAGTTTGCTTTTCAGTTTATGTTTTTAATCCACTTGGAATTTTTGGAATTTATTTTACATATGATACTAGGTAGGGATAGAATTTAACGTATGTTTTTTTTCTCCTTTCTTTTTCATGTAAGTAACCAAATGGTTTCCCCATCTTTTTTCTTCAAATAATCTTTTAAAATTTAGAATAGATGAGGGCCTTGTCTTTTTACCAACTTATTACTGAAATGATAATAGAGCCTGTGTTTGCTGTTTCAAGGCTGTGATATATTTTCCTAATGGTTTGGTTTCTAAAAAATAAGTAAGGCTTAATTTTTCCTCCAAAAAAAATTTACAAGAGATTTAGATTTCTAGGAAACTTGCAAAGATAGTACAGAGAATTTTATGTGCTTCATACCCAGTTCCCAGATGGTTAACATTTTATAGTTCCAGATTGTTAACATCTTAATGTGTGTGTGTGTGTGTGTGTTTTAATTTATTTATGATAGTCACAGAGAGAGAGAGAGAGAGGCAGAGACACAGGCAGAGGGAGAAGCAGGCTCCATGCACCGGGAGCCCGACGTGGGACTCGATCCCGGGTCTCCAGGATCGTGCCCTGGGCCAAAGGCAGGCGCCAAACCGCTGTGCCACCCAGGGATCCCTCTTAATGTGGTTTTAAAGTATACTGTTGAACAGGTTGTCCCACATAGTCCAGAAGTATAGAAAGGGACCTTGTCTTTTCACAGCAAAAACATTACAGAAATTCATTTTATGGTTCTTATCTTTTTAAAAGACAGGATATATATTTTAAGGTGGTTCTAGCAGAACTCTATCCTGTATAAGCACATGTGCCTCCTACTAGGGAATTTTGAGGCCATTGGACTCTAAACTGTGATCTTTGGCATTTATTTCCTTTCTGTGTGACCACTTTGTTTCTAATAATAATCTGTATTTTGGCTAAATAAGTTTGAAACCTTATATAATCATATGGCATATGTGGGGTTTTTAGGGAGGGATTGTAGATTTTCTTTCTACCATCTTACACTGTACCTGAAATTATTTCTTTATGAACTACATTCGAGCTATTTACAAATGTCAGAAATAAAAATTAAGAATTCCAGACATACTATTCCTCTATGTTTTAATTACTTTTTTCATACTGGCCTTCATTCTGTTTTATCGGAGAAGAAATAACCTAATATTAGATTATCTTTAGTTAGTTAGTGAAAAAGGAACTTAACAATAAACCAGTAACAACAACAATGACAATAATAATAATATTAAAAAGTAACAGGAGTGGGCAGCCCTGGTGGCTCAGTGGTTTAGCACCACCTTCAGCCCAGGGCATCATCCTGGAGACCCAGGATTGAGTCCTACATCGGGCTCCCTGTATGGAGCCTGCTTCTCCCTCTGCCTGTGTCTGCCTCTCTCTTTCTCTCTCTCATGGATAAATAAATAAATAAAATCTTAAAAAAAAAAAAAAAGTAACAGGCGTTAACCTGGAGTGTGTAATCCCATTTAGGACAACAGAGTCCTAAACTATAATTCAGAAAAATATAATCTTGTAAAGATCAGTTGTAGTATCCTTAATGCCTTTGAATGCCTCTCTCGGATTAGCCTTTTTTCACTCCTGTACGTGCATATGAGCAGGTACTGCCTTCATTTTTCTTATGGTTGGGAGACTTCCAGGTCAGTTTTCAGAGGGAAAGAAGATGCTTATTCTAGGTTATAATTGGAGGTGTATTAGAATTCCATAGATGAGGGATCTGTTGCCTAGAATCTGACATTTCCAGAGGATTAGAATCCAGAAATATGGAGAAGGTTCCTGATCTTGGCGGTGATTCTCAGTTGCATTCATTTGAAAATTAGCAAAAGACCCAGGACATAGTAGAAGGCTTTCAGGAAACTACTAGGACATGTGGAATCATTTGGTGAAAATGGAGAATTTGGGGAAGAATTTTAGTCAACTTAGTCAGCGGTGGTTTGTTTCAGCTGTTGTCTTCAGCCAAAAGGATGTTTGAATTATTCTGTAGCATTTATAGCTGTACGGTTTGTTTATATAAGAAGTCCAGTGAGTATCACCAAGAGCCCTGTGTAGACAGTTCTAAACACTAGGCGGGAAGTAAAGGTTTCTCCTAAAACCTACCCCAAGGGCAGCCTGGGTGGCTCAGCAGTTTAGCGCTGCCTTCAGCCCAGGGTGTGGTCCTGGAGACCCAGGATCAAGGTCCATGTCGGGCTCTCCATCTGCCTGTGGAGCATGGAATGGAGCCTGCTTCTCCCTCCTGTGTCTCTGTCTCTGTCTTTCTGTCTCTGTTTCTCATGAATAAATAAATTAAATCTTAAAAAAAAAAAAAAACCCTACCCCGAGTTTTGTTGCATTAGGCCAGACATTTCTTTTGCTCACCCATGTGCTTTTCTATTGCACTTCCCTAATAGTGTTTGGAGATTCAGGGAGGTGTACATAGTACATTTGAACTTTAGCTCAAGAGCCATGAAATGAACATCAAGGAAAAGAGTGAACATTACTTATAAAGTGGTCGATACTTTAGACAAGAAGTTAGTGAAATTCATGAAAATGCTATTTCAGTTCAGAAAAAAAAATTTAGAATACAGATGGGTCAAAAGTGTAAAGCTGACCCATTGTAAGGTTGGTCAAATCATTGTCATTCTGCTCTGTGAAGCTACCTAATACCCTTATTGTAGTTGTGCTGAAATACGAATCTGCCTTCTATAACATTTCCTCACCCCCTAAGACATAGAAGAGAATATAATTCAGATGTTAATGGATAGCACCCAGGTGTTTACTTTTATCTTATTGAGAAATTGATTATGTCTTTCAGATTTCTCTTTCTCTAATCAAGTATACTCTCAATATTTATTTAGACTTACCCATTCAGTCGCTGCTAGCACCAGACTTACCTCAGTCCCTGCTGCCACCAGAAAACAACAGGTCTCTCCACCCAAGAGAATTTTTAAGTGACAGCATGGAGGCACAGACCAGAATGTGTGCTCTCTGCAGAGAGCCTGCTCCCAAAGAGCAGAGCAGAGTTCCGCACTCCTAGAAGTAAATCATTTTTACTTGGGGTGGTATCAGTGAGTGAAGGGGCCTAGAGGCATACACTGATTGATGTCCCTTCACATGAAATAAAGGCAGAGGAAAGATAGTTCTGTTTGTGCCAAATGGTCAGTGGCACCGTTAAGACTGGAAACCATTAATGGAACTATATTATGCTCCGTTCAGACAGCAAATTGCTTGTAGGTATAGTTTTGGAATTTCAGAGCTGAAAGTGATCTAGAACCATTTCCTTCATTAACTCCTCTCACATTTACACATGAGGCAAATTTGAGTCTACAAAGGCCAACTTAAGATAACACAAGTAGAAGAGCCGATCTTTTGTGTCACCATGTTGACACAGAATAATAATCATAATGTATTGCTTTTTAAATAGAAAATTAAGTGAATTTCTTCATTTCCCTTTTTTTGTGCAGTAAAGCAAAATATGAGAATATTAAAGGCAATAAAACAAATTCATAATCCAGCTACCTTAAAACAACTACTGTCATTTTTACATACTTTGTCTTCAAATGCTTTTCAATTTGTTCAACTTAAATGTGAAGAATACCTGCGACATCCAAACTAGAATTGTTTTCTGAAGGAGAGCTCACTTTGGCTCATGTGAAAGGACTTATTTTGTCACTTGTCCTTTTTTTTATAGAGAACCGTTCTGAAGGAATAGTAGATAATACCAAGAATACTCTGTAACTCATCTGGAAATCATTGTTCCAACATCAACTTTGGGTAACTCTAATCTTGGATGTGTTTATCTGAAACTAAAATGAAAGATGAGACCAGATATGGCAGATAAGTGTCTTTTGTCCCCCTCCTGGCACGATCAGTTAGCAGACTGCAGTGAAGATGTGTGGAGGACGCTGGACTTAGCTAGCATTACTCACCTTTGTTAGTCCACCACAGGAAGGAGAGGGAGTGGTGTCTGTGGTCTTTGTTTGCATCTGGATTTGGGCAGTTGCCAGGATCCTATCTGGTTGTAAAATTCTGTGATTGTGTACTTGAGAAGCTAATTTTTCTTCCAAATGAAACTAATTTCTAATTTTACTGAGTTTTAAGGAAAGCTGTATTTTTCAGACCAGTGAGTATGCAATACCTATCTATAGATGTAGCTCAGGGGACTAGTTCTTCTGTTTTCATGTGATGACAAAAATCATTCCACAGAAACTTAAACACACACAAAGGCATTGTGAATCTAGCCCAGAAAACTTCAACTGAAGCATAGTATTAGTTTTTGCTCAGCATGAGTATTATTTTCCACTGAATAAACCCTCAGCCAGATGGTTGGAAGAAGAGGATGTACATTTGATTTTCCTTAGCATATTCTCAGAATTAAAACCAGAGTATTCTAGTTAACGAAGTTCTCTCCAAAAGGGATTCAGACCTAGATCTTTGTTATTTTGCTTGAGGTTCAAGGCTTTGGAAATGTTTAAGTATTTAAGGTAAAAACTCACCAGTATTTTTTTGTTTGTTTGCTTGGTCAATGATAGTATAACTGTAAAACTGGTTTCTACTCTGCTTGACACTATATGCTTATTACATTAAAAAAAAAAAACCTGAACATGATTTTATTATGCATTTAAGATTTATAAAACACAATGTCTTTTTGTTACTTAGTGCCATCATTGCAAACACTGTATAGTTATCACTATATAAGTTAACACTGAAAGTGGTATTAAAATACATTTAAAATTAATATAAAACCAGACAAACTTGCTTTTACAAAAGTGTATGGAAAGACATGCTCACTGATCATTCAAGATTTGGTAATGAGTGTTTTTAAAATAACATTTATTATTCTACAATTATTTATCAAAGCCCTATATTTTTAAAAAGCCAGAAAAATATAAAGAAAATAAAATAAGTTATAATCCTCGTTCTCAAGAAGTTATGTCTATATATGTAATGGGGATCATTCTTATTCTGTGTGTGTACACACACGTGCTTTCATAATCTTTTCCCATACCATAAATTTGAACATTTTTTGTGTAACAAAATAATCTTATAGAACATAATTGTTATGATGCACCTGTGAGAATCATTGTGTTCCATCTTATAGATATACCAATATTTATTTTATCTTTCTTCTTTTGAACATTTAGATTGCTTTGATTTCTTTTTCCTTTTAAAGTAATACTGTTGCAGGAACTTGTGAAGTGACAGATGGTGGGATCCTGGGTCTGGAGTAGACTGCCTGGAGTAGAGCTTTCCTACTGACTTGGGACTGTTCGATGAGAAAGAAATAAACATCACTATTCTTTTAAAATAAATAAATAAAGTAATACTGTTATTAGTGTTTCACATAAACATTTCTGTGCATCTATGATCTCATTAGATCAAATCCTTAGAATTTATTAGGTCAATTGGTACTAAAGTTTTGAAGATCTTTAACATAACTTCATAACTGCCAGTTTACTTTCTCTGCAGTATATTAGATTAATAGTTTATCAACCCCATTGCCTGGTTTTAATTCTTTGTAAATTCCATTTGCATTTAGTTACTTTAAGTTGGAATCTTCCCACTGCCACTAATTGGCTTTTTGCATTTGCGATATTGGGGGTGGTAGTGTTTATTCTATATAGGAGTGATTCTTTTATGCTTTGGTGGTTTTTATTTTTATTTTATTTCAATTAATTAATTTTTAAGGATTTCTTTATTTTAGAGAGAGAGCACAAGTAGGGGGAGAGGCAGAGGGAAAGAGAGGGAGAGAAGCAGACTCCCTGCTGAACATGAAGTGCTACATGGAGTTTGGAGCTGGATCTCATGACCCCGAGGTCATGACTTGAGCCAAAAATCAGTAGTCCCACGCTCAACGAACTGAGCCACCCAGATGCCCCTATGCTTTGGTGTTCTTAATAATGCTTCCTCTACTTAAAGCACAATGGCATGAGGGAAAGAGCATGAAGTTTTAATTCAGCCAGACCTGGGCTTGGGTTACAGTTGTTACTTCATATATTTTCCATGTGTCTTTGGACACTTGATCTTAGCCAAAAGGCCTAGAAGTGATGTGTGTCTTTGGACGGAATGTCATTTATGAACCTGAAGTTCACTGAGCTGCAAAACAGAAAAATTATTGGATTTAAATGAGATGCTTATCTCTGGTAGAGTCACTTAATGGTAGCTACAATTATCCTCTTCTTGCTTATCTCCTTATTACCTACCTATCATTTTCTGTTTAAGTATTTTTGAACAAAATTGAAGAAAAGGTCTACCAAAATCTGCTCTTTGCCTATAACAGAGTGGGTGGGTTGTCCTCATGGTTCACCTAATGGTCACTGTTGAAAACTTCTTGTTAATTCTTATGATAGCAGGTTTATTGATAGACATTTCTGTTATATATATGGCAAGAGAGCCAGCAATGGAGCAGCATTTTTTGTTTGTTTGTTTGTTTCTTCCACAGGGAAAGGGTGAGGTGCAAGTCTCTAATTCAGCTCATTCTCTAATACAGCTTAGAGTTGTGTCAAACTTCTAAGTGTTTTGGTCACATCAGGCTGATTCGCAAGAGGCAAACAGCAGTTTTATCAAATTTAGGATGCATGACACACACATTGACCTTCCAAGTGCCAGCCAGTGCAGCAGGTGGAGTTGAGGTGGGGAAGGGTTTCAGCAGCCTTGAGCTCTTCCACACTGGATGGTTTGTGTTTTTTTGGCGTGGGGGACAACAGGCATCAGCAGATGCAGTTTCTCACAGATAGACCACCATGATCAGAGGCAGAACTGTGAAAGTGACTGCTGGATTTTATTCAGCAGATCTGCCATAGTTGTGGGACATTAGGGCCTTAACTGACCCCTTATCATTTAGGGACAGATGCTGCACTCAAGGCTACAAAGGGAGCAGACAACTTCTATATATTTACATATGTAAGTCCACACACTTTAACCACCTGCCAGCCCCTCATTTCAACCAGAGAATGCAATATTAGCCATTATGATATCCCTCAAATGGTACATTTTCACAGCCAATAAAGCTAATTGCCCTTGACTACCCTATTCCTACCAATAGACTTTTTATATTAGCATTCTGAAATACATTTAAAAAGTATCAGTTCTACCAAATGACCTCTTCCATCAGTCACACTAAAACGATCCAAGGAGGGGCATTCTAAAACATCTCTCTGGGAGCCAACTGGCCTTTAGAAAAGGAAGATTGTGGTCTTTTCCTGTATTATCTACAATAAGATATACAATTAATTATAACAAATGTACATTCTTTTCTAAGTCTTGATCCCTGACATAAGTAATCAGGAAGATCATGTCATTCCATCATCTCTTCTAGACTGTAGCCTTTCAAATGGTACTACTAACTGGGTATTATAACAGGTTTATTTAGCTAATGGATGACTGCTAAAGAGCATCCCAAACTATGCTTTTGTGAAGGCTTACTTATTTTGTAGTTTTATTTTAAAGCTTTTTAAGATCGGGACTTCCTTTGCCTTCTGAAGGTCACTTTGCTTTTGCTCTGCAGCAGTTCTGATTTAAGATACCATCCATATATAGATCACTGACATTATAAAAGACACTGTACTGTTAACAGTAGATGTTATTGATTCTTGTAAAGGTTTCACAGTGTACCCAGACCTTGAAACATCATGTTGTTAGATAGATACATCATGTTAAATGGATACAATTTTTATTTTGTTAGCTATATCTCCCTCAAGCTGGAAAGAAAAAAACAAAAACAAAACCAGTGGGTTATAGAAAGATGAGTAAGACTATAATACACTCCTAAGGAGTTTATTTGAATAGAAAATATGGTCACAGATCAATACAGTACATAACAGAATGTGATAAATTCTGTAGGAAAGACCAAAAAAAAGATGAGAGACAGCTTTACAAACACATAACAAAATAGTAACTTAACAATTTTTGCATGATAGGATGAGTGAAAGGAAGTAGTTCAGCCAAAGCCTGGCCATATAGTCTGGAGTCCGGTCTTGGAGAATTTTGAAGTCCTTCTAAAATATTTGAACTTTATTCTTGAGGGCATCCAGAACCTTGGGAGGCAGAAGAAATGTAAAATCACTCATAAATTCACTTTCTTTCTGTTTCCTACCCCAATCTAATCTCCCGATTATGTTCCCCAGCCACAGTAACATGATTAGAATCACACTTGAAAAATGGCATTTAGGTGTGGTGTATAATAAGTTGTAGGAGAGCAGAATGCAATAAATACATTATAGAGTAATTTCATTACTGGGGATCTGAGCAGTCAGGGAATAGGAAGGAATGAGAAGAATCCTTTAAAAGATAAAATCAACAGGAGATTTTGACTAATTTCAAGTGGGTATAGAGGCAGGGGAGAGAAAGAGGAAGATATGTTAGTGACTGACTGCCTTTTCAAGTTCACTTGACCCAAAGGGTCCAATTGTCATCAAATGGGAGAGAGTTTTAGGAGGTAGAGGATGAAAGCATTACAACTTTGATTTGTGGGCACTTTCAATGCAAGGTGCTATGAAGGCATCGAACGGGTCCAGGAATGTGGACCATCTGTAGGAATGAGGGGTCTGGTAGAAGTGATTGGTGCATCCTCTTCTCTGTCTATAAGGCCTTCACTTGTTTTTTAACAAATTACTACTTAGCTTTGCTGATATCTTTTGTATAGACAGTTTCTGAGCTCGTGGAGACCATTGATTTAAGAACCAAAGTGGTTAACACAGTATTTTCAAAGCCATCATTTCTATTATAAGATATATGAGGTCAAAGTGTGATTCAAGGATTTAGTGACTCCAGATTGACCATTAATCCTATGGTAATGTAAGTGATGGCAGCTTTTGCCTCAAACACACCAATATGGTAGCACTGTCCCCATGTGTTTTGACAAAGATTGCTGCTTGTCTTGTTTTCTTGTCACTCCTACCCTTTAGGTTTTATCTATAGATGAGGAAAGTGTGAGATAGATACCATTTGTAGATTTAGTGCATGTTGACATTTTCAGCGTTGATCCTGAATCAGTCAGTTGCATTTGACCAAGTTCTTGGAGAAGCCTAAATGCACCAAACTGTTTATAAGAAAACAGGATCTTTTCCTGTTTTGTGAGGTAACAGGATTAATTGCAACATTGATCACAATCTGCCCAAAGTGTAGTCAAGTTCCTCTTG
Source organism: Vulpes vulpes (assembly GCF_048418805.1). NCBI lineage: Eukaryota > Metazoa > Chordata > Mammalia > Carnivora > Canidae > Vulpes > Vulpes vulpes. The sequence goes on from NC_132786.1 coordinate 85,530,948, forward strand.
CATCTAGTCCTAGCTTTACAAATTCAGCCTTGTACCAGAGCATCAGGATCCTCATGTATATATGCATCCCCTAACAATTGGTTGTTTGTGCTTCGTTTGGTTTTTCAGTTTTTCTACCATGTGATGTCTGGCTTCAGATTGCTGAGTGTAAAAATTAGGCATATTTTACTCCTGACTTTTACAAAAATTAAAAGTTTCAGTTGACCATGTAGGTCTCAGATGGTGCTAGAACACTTGGTGCTAGCTAAAAAGCTTTGTAGCTCTATCAGCTCTTAACCTGTTTGAGATTTTAGAAAATTGCACAACTTTGGTTGTTATTATTTGACTGCCCAGTAGTTGATGATAAACTTCAAGCATGGGTTCTCTCTTCCAGAGACTAGCATACTGCTTAAGTGCGGGATTTGAGATGGGCTGTTACCTTCTATAATTTTTACATAATTTCACCCCTAAAAATCTTACAGATGTATTTAGCAAAGGTAGGTCTTTTGTTGCTGTTGTCACCCATGTGCCTGTATTGTCCTGGCTGACTTTGGAAGAGGAACTTCAGTTCTCATTCCTACTGAGAACTGCTGAAGCCTATGCTGTTTTGCTTCCCCATTGCTCTTAGAAGGCAGTGTGTCCATATGCCTGTATTCCTTCTGCTGTGTGATCCACAGGCCACACCAGTAGGGGCACTTTGGGAAGTCTTAGTACCACCAGGGCCTAGGCTCCCACTAAGTCCCCCAAAAACTCATGTCTCTCCTTCCAGCTCCTCTAATCCTCTTCACAAATACCCAGGCCCTTTCAGGGTTGGAGCACATGCATTTTATTCATACAATTGACCATGTGTTACAAAGCTCTCCCTATATACATTTGTCCTATCTCTCACCATGCATTTGCCACTCCTGCTTGGCCATATCAAATTACTTCCTGTTCTATAATTCTATTCTTTCCATTCCTACCTTGTACCCCGGTACTCTTTCTGCCAGAACACCTTCTGTACACCTTCCCTCTGCCATTTATTTTTGCTGATGCTAAATACAGCTGGCTGAAGTCTGTGCTCTCAGGCTTTCTCTGGAGATCCTTTATGCTTGCTTCTCCTCCCCTTCCTCCCAGGTAAGTTTGGATGTCTCTGCTGTGTGCTCTCATAGTGTTGGCCTCATCCCTCTGTTACACTCTTCTGCTGCTTATGGTCATAGGTCTGAGATGAATAAGATATTTCCAGTACTGATCACAGTGTTGATACCTGAGGTGGTGCTTAGTAAGAATTTGAAGCAAGAATCACTGGCTCAAAAGAGGAGGAAATGTGAAGGGTAATTCTTTCTCCATCTGCTGTTACAATTCATGAGCTCAGTAGTTTGGAAAGTTTGTATTATCTGTTTTGACTTTTAGAATAGAATGCAAGTTAAACGGGAATTCTCTATGTTTTTTAGATTTCTTTTAAATTAATTTTTAAGTGTACTTCTTTGGTCTCTAAGTTATTACCGTTTTATATCAAGAGATGGTACATGTACATGTGTGTAGGTGTGTTCATTTAAAACTGAAAGTTTTAAAGTATAATGCACACTCTACTTGTAATGAACATGATGTTTTCTATTCTATTCTTTCTTTTCTGCTTGACTTTTTTCAGTGCTATTTATGTCCCCATTAGATGGATTTCATAACTCCTACAGGTCACAGTCAGACTTTTGGAAGCCACTGTTCTAAATAACCATTCTTTGTCCTGTGATAAAGACTTGAAGTGTTTGGTGTATCAGTCAGGTTTCAACCAGAGAAATTCAACCAGTAGGAGATATATATTAAGAGATTCATGGCAGGGAATTGACTTATGCAAATTAAGAGTTGGATGCAAGTCTGAAATCTGTAGGGCGGGCCCTCAAGATGGGAGGGAGGGTGGAACTCTCAGCAGCAGGCTGAAGCTGCTGTCTGTAGGCAGAATTACTTTCTTCTTAGAATTTCTTCATGTCTGCTCTTTAAGCCTTTCAAATGATTGAATCAGGCCTATCCAATTAAGTAAGGTAATCTCCCTAATTTAAAGTCAACTGATTTGGGATTTCAGTCACATCTACAAAATATTTTACCGTGATATCTAGATGTAGCTTAGTCAAGTTGACACATCAAAGATCATCACATTTGATGTGAGGAGTCTGGTCTTCAACCCATTTTCTCTAAGGAGTAAAATTCAATTTGGGGACACCATACTAGGATGTTTTACATCACATTCCTTTCCTTGCTGCACTAAGGCGAACCTCTTTGAGATTCCTCACCTACTTGTTTGGCTGACAGTTCAGCCTCATTGATGTTTGTGAAATTTCTTCCATCAACTGGGTAAACGCAGTTTCTGGGAGTCTTATAGAGATCCTTGTGTTAGAAGCCAGACTTTTAATTTAAATTAGAGACATTTAGCCCATACTGTTACTTTTAATGATCTCCTGGAACAAATGGTCAAGTTCCTTACAAAGCTCTTTTATTTTACTCTCTCTCTAGGCCAAATCTTGGGCCTGAGGTGGGTGCTTTTCCCAAGATTCCCGAGACCTGAGAGTTTAATGTTTAGTTCTCACCATACCCCTTAGCCCTTCCTTCAGAGGTGCAGTCTCCCTTGGTGGCTTCACATGGGGGTGTGGGTAAATTTCTATACCTGGGGAAATTCTATGCCCTAAAAAGTCTCACTTCCCTTCCCAGCCTCAAGAGAAGCTCTCAGACCCTTTTTGGTGTAGCCATCCTCCTCCTTTCTCCCCTTTAAAGTCACCACCCATGCATACTATATAGTACTCCCCTCCATTGCCTTTCCTATTTAGACAATTCAGAATAATCTCCTCTCATCGGTCTTCAGAAGCAGTGCTGGCACTGGTAGGGGAAGAAGAAGCAAATACCAACTGCTCAGACAAATGCAAGAACAGATCCTGATTTACTAACTTATCCTGTTGCATCTGTACAAGAGTATTAACTTCTGTGAATGAGAAGTCAGCTATCTTCTTAGGAGATTACCCCATTCCCCCCCCTCCCCAAAAGGTGCCAATTGGTGTAATTAGTTAAGTTTTTCTGTGATGAAGACACCTGTCCAGTGGGAACTGGACCAAGGCCACCAATATATGTCATATTGGCCACCAGTTGTCAGTTTGTAAAAGCATATGTCTCCAGTTTAAACTAAATTCTGGCTGAGCTGAAAGAGAACATTGCTAATTTCTCATGGATATGTTTAATTGTTTATAATAATTTGGAAAATACTGTGAAAAACATGAACATCAGTGGAATCACCCAGTTTCCTGTTGAGCTGTCTACTGGAAAAACACACAATTTGGGCTTCATTGTCTTAGAATTTGTCCAAATTTAGAATAAGCTAAGTTTATGACAGAATTTCTTTCTGTCATTTTACTTCAGTGGCATAAATTATTTTTGCAAGGAGATATTAAAGCTTTTAAAACCTTTCAAGTACTTAAACACAGCTTTTCAGATAAATGATAATAAAAATTTTGTTAACTCAAAATGGAGATATGTGGGACCTTCTAATCTTTTTATTTCAGTGAGATTTTGTGTATATGTAGCCTTAATAAAACTTGACCTATATTGAAATATTTTATTAAGTCTTCATAGAGCTTATCTTTCCACAGGGTCATCTATAGCTTTTATAAATTTAAAGAGTTAACATCCTCCATATTTGGTTGTTGATTATAAGTATGAAGTAATTGGTGCCATTGATAATACAAAAATGTATATTTGATCTTTATCACAGTTTTTGTGTACATTTTATGATCATGTCTAGAAGTATGAAAATTTACAACACTACAAGAGATATTTTAAAAAAAACATTATCAAGATGTGATTATCAGATGTCAAAAGACTAGTTTCTAGGGATTCCTGGGTGGCTTAGCAGTTGAGTGTCTGCCTTTGGCTCAGGGCATGATGCCAGGATCAGGAATCCAGTGTGGGTTCCTTGCATGGAGCCTACTTCTCCCTCTGCCTAGGTCTCTGCCTCTCTCTGTCTCTCTCTCTCTGTGTCTCAACTTGACTGGGTCACAGTGCCCAGATATTTGGTCATACGTTATTTTAGATGTCTCTGTGAGGGTATTTTTAAAAAGATTTTATTTATTTATTCATGAGAGACACACACACACAGAGAGAGAGAGAGAGAGAGAGAGAGAGAGAGGCAGAGACACAGGCAGAGGGAGAAGCAAGCTCCATGCAGGGTGCCCCATGTGGGACTCATCCCAGGTCTCCAGGATCATACCAAGGCTGTGCTAAACCGCTGAGCCATCTGGGCTGCCTTGTGAGGGTATTTTTGAATGAGATTAACATTTCAATTGTTATGTGTTGAGTCAAGCAAATTGTCCTTTATAATGTGAATGGGCTTCACCCAACCAGATGAAGGTTTCAGACTGACTTTTGAAGAAGAGATACTCTTGCCTGTAGGCCACCTTCAGACTTGAAGTGCACCATCAACTAACTTTTCCCTGGGTCTCAGGCCTGCTGGCTTACCCTGAAGATTTTGGACTTGTGAGCCTCTGTAATTGGGGGAGCCAATTTCTTAAAATAAATTTAGTTTACTATATATACAAATATTATATATATTTGTCATATATTTTTCAGATATTAAATATATTGTACTATATATAATGCATATATGTTCACACATTGACACACACACCCTCTTCTATTTATCTGGAGAACCCTGACAAGTATAGGGTTCTCTATGTTGTGTTTTGAACTGGCCTGCTCTTTATTGCCTGTTATGTAGAATATGCTTGCTTTTTTCATTTCCTGTTCTTTAGTCATCAATGAAAACACTAGGCTTACATTTAGTGAAATATATCTTTTGTTCTTAGAGACTTTCTCTTCATTAATGATCTTTATGTATACCATGTATATTGTTCTCAGAGCTTTGGATTTCTCACGTAAAAGTATGGAGCATATGCACTCTCTTTGCTCTTTCCTGCCTAATTTACTGGATTGGCTGGTACAAGGGCTAAAGATAATTTGTGTTAAATTTTACACTGTCTGTAATTTACTTGCACTTACTTCATCTTATGCATTGCAATATTTTGTTTAGGGAGCCTTTAGTTAGCATTCTGGGTATATTCTTCACAAATCCTCACTCTAGGATTAGTTAGTATCCAGAGGACTCTAATTAGAAGTCAACACCCCAGAATGGGGCACTTTAAATCTGCACAGGAAGGCTTATTAATATTATTTATTAATGTTAAGGATGTTGAATTGGTGAAATGAGTGATGTTGCAAATACATGGATTGTCCTTAGAAATATGCTACGCTGATGGACTTTGAAGAAGGCAAGCAAGCTCACAGGTTTTGGAGTCACTCCTAACTTCAGCATTCACTTGGCTCTGTTCTCCAATACCGAGGATTCTGTGGTGTGGCCTAATTAATAGAAGGTTAGACACATCCTACCATAGAATATTGTCCTAACTGCTCTTGTACACCTTCATGCATATTCCTTGTCAAAGAAAATTGAAGAACAAAAATCTGGGACTTTACGGAGTTTACAAGATAGAACTGTGGGTCTCTCTTTTCGACTTCCTGCTCCCCAGCATATTTGTATGCAGCAGAAAGCCCCCTCCTGTTTAGAGTCTTTGGGAGACTAGGGGTGTTTGCCCCCAAATACCTGGTCATCGGGAAACCCCAGTTTGGCCTACATCACTTTGCAACACAAACCTAACCTACTCACTGGAGCATGCTAGACACTCAAGAGACAATGATTCTCACTGTCGTACATCAATGAACTGGCCCCCTAGGTTCTGGGGGAAGAAAAGGAAAGCCAAGGTCGTACATTGCTGGAAGGCCAGCATGATGTTCCTTTTTGTGGATGGTTTATTGCCAACTTAGTCTTCAAAATTTTAAGACATGGATTATTTTCTCTGTGCTTTGTTTTAATGTCGATTTAGAGTCCCCCCCCTCCCCCACCTTTAGCAGAGGCACTAAAATCGTGTGAGGATGGGTTCAAGTCGAGGTGGGGAAGCCTGTGATGAGTGGGGAATGTTTGTGGAAGCATGCGAGTGCTTATCTAGTCCCCGGGAGCAGGATGCTCCCTCAGTCATCCAAAAGCAGCATGCTGGATCTGGGAGTGTTTTCTACCTTTGATGTGTTTGGGAAACGAGGCAGAAAACACATAGCAGGTGGAACTGACACCTTGTGGAAACGTGGTGGGAAATTCCTTCCAGTCAATATTTACATACCATTCTAGATTTATTTTGACCTGCATTGATTAAAGAAAATGTGTCATAAGGAAGTAGAGGAAATTTTTTTTTCTTATTCACAAAACATTACTGTTGCTTTGAAAAAGTGCTGGAGCTCATACCATCAGAAATGTGGAAAAGAATGATCTTAGCTAAAATCTTACAGTAAGCTAATTTTAACTGTATTTGTTTTTTATAGCCTTGGGCTACTGGGTCAGAAATGCCATTGCTAACTGTGTGTGTAAACTCACAGGCTTGTGCCCCACAAGCTTACCTCTGCTGCAAAGCAAGAGATGGAGGCTTGTTTTGTTTCCTTTGATGAAGGAAGAGAATATGGCTTGTTGGCTCTGAAACCAGAAGTATTAAAGTTAAACATCCTTTTGTTTGTTTTTCTCCGTGAAATAACACAGGAACGATGTGAAGGTGACTGAACTATATATATTTTATATATATATATATATTTTTTGATGTTGTTAAACATTAGGGCCCAGGATGCTGTTGGCCTTTAGAGGTTATTGGATTCCAGTAATACCATAATTGGGTTCTGATTCTTACTTGATTAGCTATCCATTTTTTAAAAAGCGATTTGGTAATATAAATAAAATTGGTAGAACTCTTGTAAGAATATTAGAAGAATCACGATCATATTGATGAAAGGGGAAGTATTTACCTAAGTCAATATCTCTTTTATCTCTGAGGTTTTTTCCTGGTCAAGGCAAAACAAAACAAAGCAAGCAATGAGCCATCCTGTAGTGATAGTGTTCTGGACACAGGGATTTTGGCAGGCCTTTCTATATTATAATCAAGAAAGGTATGTAGATTTTGGTTTCAGAGACATTAAGCATCATAGTAGATGAACTATTCAAAACTTATTTATAAACAAAAGTATGAGATGAGTGTAGGTATCTGGGGAAGCAGTAGTGTTATCTCTTCTATTACCCTGGGGAAACTTTCCCTCCCTCACATTGAACCACAAGTGATTACATGGATTATCTCATTTCATTTTCTCAATAACTTTATGGGTTAGGTATAATTATTATAACAGCCATCTTGTGAATAAGGACACTGAGGTAAGAGCTACATAGCTAGAGAATTTAGGAGATCTTTAAATTAGATTAAAATGAGGCTCATACCAATTGGGAATATATATACATGTAGATAAAGATATGAGTATGGAAATAGATGCATAGACATATATGCGCTGTGCTTTTTTGTTTTAGTAATATATGTGTTTCAGAATCTTTCATGTCAGCAGAGATAGAACTTTGTAATCATTGCATAAAATTATGTATACATATGTATCATAATTTAGTAAGACATTTTCTCTATCAGTGGACATTTATAGACATTTCCAACCTTGAGCTTTACACATAGTGCTGTGATGAACTCTCATGCATGTACATCCTTATGCACATTTGCAAATATCTCTTTAAATATATGGATGTAGAATTACTGGGTCAAAGGCATTGACATTTAAAATCTTGATAGATGTTCTCAAATTATGCTTTTTCCCCCTTGCTTTTCCAAAGGTGTTCTTTACCTATATTCTCACGAACACTGGATGTTGCAGTATTTTTTTCAACCATTCTATGGGTGAATTCCTGGTATTTTCTTGTACTTGACATTTGCTTAATTTTTAATGAAGCTGAGCATCATTTATTGAACATTAATATTTCTTTGTTGGATTCTAATTAATTTCCTTTTCCCTACTTACACATGCAGTTGTTTGAAGTGGAAAGCTCTTTGTATATTATACATATTCATATTTCATCTTAATATTTAGCTATTTTTCCTTCTAATATTTGGTTTTTCTTATAATTTAATTATGGTTTATTTTGTAGTCTAGAAAGTTTTAGCATTGAATTTTAATCACATAGCTTGTTTATTTCTTTTGAGATTCTGGGATCTGTGGCTTTGTAGGATTGAACATCGTCCGATATATCCTTTGGCACTTTTAAAGTTTATAGTTTTTTTTGTCCCTAACCAATTGAAATTTTACTTTTGTTATTGATATGAAATAGGATTTTCTTTCAGATAGATATTCTATACTTCCCCTCCTATTTTTTGAATAGGTCACCCTAACTAATTTGAATAGAAAAGTAGATAAAAGTTTTATAGTTTTTTTTGTCCCTAACCAATTGAAATTTTACTTTTGTTATTGATATGAAATAGGATTTTCTTTCAGATAGATATTCTATACTTCCCCTCCTATTTTTTGAATAGGTCACCCTAACTAATTTGAATAGAAAAGTAGAGGAGCAGAACAGAATAGAATCCAAAAATAGATCTGCCTCAGAGCCCAAACTACATAGCTTTAATAAATGAAGTTTTATTGTATGTTTCATATCTTATAGGATCTGATTCCATTCTATTCTTCTATTGAAACAGTTTGTTAGTGTTATGTGAAAAGTATGAGTGGGATTTTAATTTTGACTGCCCTGTATTCATAAATTAAATTGCAGCAAGGTAACATTTACAGTAATTTAGGAGCATAGATGCCTTTACAGTATTAAGATTTTTATCCAGGAACATAGTATGCCATTATACATATTTAGGACTTTTGTATTTTTCAGTTAAATTTTATAGAGAAGGATAGCATTGCACATTTATAATTAACAATTCCTGGGTGTTTTATAAGTTTCTGATCCTTTCTGTTATACTTTCTAAACTACTGTGGGATTTTAAATTTATTTATTTATTTATTTTAATTTTTATTCAGTTAATTAACATATATGTCTCCCAGTTTCCCCATGTGTCCACCCCTGTCCCGTCTACCGACTCTGAGTTTCTTTCCTATGATTAAGAGTCTCTTAAAGTTTGTCTCCCTCTTTGATTTTGTCTTGTTTTATTTTTCCCTCCCTACATGTTTTTTTTAAGATTTTTATTTATTATTTGAGAGAGACAGAGACACAGAAAGCATGAGCAGGGCAGATGGAGAGAGAGAAGCAGATTCTTCATGGGGCTGGGAGTCAGATTTTTGTAGCTCCATCCTAGGACCCTGGAATAGTGGCCTGAGCTGGAGGCAGATGTTTAATGGAGGAGCCACCCAAGCACCCCTAGTGGTTTTTTTAAATTTTATTATTTTTATTACTTTACAGAACTCTTACTAGTTCTAATAATGTTTATGTTAAATCTTTGGGATTCTACAAGTAAAGGATAGCATAATCTGCACCTAATGAATTCTGGCTTTTCTTTTTCAATTATTTATAGGTTTTTTCCTATGTACCCACATAATTTACCAAACTATGAGCAAGCTGAAGATGAAAAGTATCATACATTATTTCTTTTCTACAGAATCAAATGGTGATGTAGTCATCTGATTGCTCGATGCCTCCAAAATTACTTAAAATACCATTTTCTAAAAAAATAAAATAAAATAAATACCATTTTCTAGTATGGAGTCATACAGTTATTGTTTTATTTAATTTTAGGATACCCTCAAATGAACTTTACAAACCAGACCAATTGAGGAAGAACACTTGATAGCAGAGTGTTTTGGGATCCTGCAAAAAGTCAAGAGGTGTTAATTTATTTGAAACAGTTGTTCCATACTTCCATTTTACACACACACACACACACACACACACATGCATGCACGTGCACACACACACATGCATGCATGTATACACACACATATTTGTTTATTCACATGCTATGTGGTAGCAGAATTGAGCTATGTTCCAGAGTGGATGTCATTTACATATTTGTTCTGTAATCACTATGTATTCTTGGGTGTTTAGCAGATGTGGACAGATAGCAGACATTAATGGAATGATTTCCAGTCATATCCACTGATAGTTTGCAGGACATGTAAATTCCAGATCCAGCCAAGTGGTTTTTTTTTTTAAGATTTTATTTATTTATTCATGGGAGACACAGAGAGAGAGAGAGAGGCAGAGACACAGGCAGAGGGAGAAGCAGGCTCCACGCAGGGAGCCCAACGTGGGACTCGATCCCGGGTCTCCGGGATCACGCCCTGGGCTGATGGCGGCGCTAAACCGCTGAGCCACCCAGGCTGCCCCTGGCCAAGTGTTTTTGTGTGTTGTTAAAGTTTGCTCCACTAGGCATATTGCTTTGTGTCTACTCAGCTGTCTGTGTTTTCTAAAAGATACAGATATGGAACTTTTTTTGTCTAGGATCTTCTATTTGAAATAGGCTTTCTACCTCTTCTACACTCAAATATATGAATCCTTGTTTATTCTTTAAGACTCAGCTCAAATATTTTGCCCTTCATGAAATTCTTCCCTTTCTTAGGCAAGTAAGAAAGATTACTTGGCATATTCTTCTATTACATTGGTTATCACATTATACTGTAGTCATTTACATTGATTTCTGTGTCCCTACTAAGCTGTGAGTTACTTGAGGCCATCTGTACTTTCTCCAATGTCCATCCAGCACAATGTCTGACTTAGAGGTGGGACCCAGTAAATTTTTGATGAATGAATAAATGTGAGTAAGTGATTACCAAAACATATAAGGGAAGTGAAGGATCAAAAGAGCCATCTAAGAGAATGCCATCAATCTGTAAACTTAAAAATATTAAAGAGTTCTATGTGAGGGACACAGAGAGCATAATTTATGAAAAGATTAATAAAAAAGTTACAAACCTTATAGTTTAGAAATATGCGTTATGATACAGTGATGTTTATTATGGTGGAGAAATGTAGTTGAGACCAAATGAGTGGCAAGAGGCCATGAAAACACGTTGAAAGTCAGGAAGAAAGACAGTATTCATTCTGGTACAAATACTATACATGACATGATTTTGATAAATGTATGCCATAGGAACCACACTACATCTGCTTCTATATATACAACATATATTCCTGGTTTATAGGTTACCATATATAGCATATGAGAGTTGCCAGTTTTCCAGTAATATGAATGTAAAACACACATGGCCCAGCATTGCCAGCTTTATAGGTGATAGATTTGTTTTCTTTCATCTCTGACCTTCTGTTCTACTTTCTTTTTTTTTATTACAGCTTTTTATGTATATATATAAAAAAACTTCTCCTAGATTTTAATATTTTGGGGATATTACAGAGTTTTTTTTTTCAGGAACAATTTAGACACTTCATATTTATTAAATTTAATTGAAAAAGTCAATTTTTATTATACATGTTAATTGAACTTGATGAATTATATATTTCTTTCTTTTAGATACTCCTTATTGAATTAAGTAAGGGATGTTATACCTGTTTCCAGTTACTTTTCAAATTGCACAAATTCAGAAGAAATAAGGACAACCAGGTTTCTTATGGCCACATCTGAAGACCATATTTAGTAATCTTTTGAATGGGTTAGGTCAGAAATAAAGAGCTGGTGATGTCCTAATTCTCTATAGCTCTTTACCAATATTTTGATAGTCATTTCATAGAAAGGCTCAATGAGAATCCAATATGGATCTACATGCAAGTAAAATAAGAAATGACAAATGAGAGCTCAACACAGCTCAGTACAGTACAGAACATAATCACTTTCAGTGATTACATGACTGAAATATAATTATAGTACTGACACCACAACACCAGGGCTTGTGTAGGTCATAGCATGAAACGGATCCAGTGTGGGTGTTTGCTTAGGTAATAGCTTCAAAGTCCTTCACCATAGTTTCATCAGAAACCAGCCGAGCGTTGCAGCTATTGTGTTATACTCTGATTCCATAAAAAGCAGTGAATATTGCTATTCAAATAATATATGCTGTGGCTGCTGTTATCTCTCAAATTATTAAAAGTGTAGAATCACATGCATTTTAAAATGTAAGTCATTTTTATTCTGATTCAGTTTTCCTTAACATCTCTGTTGATTTTAAAGACAACAAAACAATTGTTTCAAAGAAATTCATTGCATAACATTTTTAACTTACATAGTTTTAGGCACTTAGGTTAAAAAAAAATTAGGAAAGCCATGTTTCTATTTATCACCTCCTTGTTGACCTACTACAGGTTTTCAGCACATACTCCAATGAAGACTATGACAGGAGGAACGATGAAGTGGATCCTGTGGCTGCTTCTGCCGAGTATGAACTTGAAAAGCGTGTAGAAAAGCTGGAGCTTTTCCCAGTGGAACTAGAGAAAGGTATATGTGCTCTACAATGTTTGTTATATCATTATATGGCTATTTTAATAACACAGAAATAACTTTATTTTTTTCATGTGTAGCCTCCCCCCCACCCCCCAACCCCGCCAAAGGATTGGATAAAGTTTTAATTCTCCTAGAGGATTTAATTTATTTGTTAAATTTCAAAAGTACTTGATACGAGCTCTGTGTAGATGGTAGACTGAAAGATTCTTTCTTCACTTCCACTTCTAACTGAAACCCATCTGCTTTAGTTGACTGGGCTGGTGACTAGGAGTAGGGAGCTGTGTGTGGGGCCTGATGTTTGGTCGGTACCCTGGCAATGGGCTAGTGCTGATGAGAGCCTAGTGGGAACAGGTAGAAGTTGAGGGTGGGGCAGATGGTTGTTTCTGCATTCTTGGCGGAGGTAGAGTGGTCATGGTTGGGCTCTGAATGTAATAGATGGAGTGTTTGGCTTTTAGATTATGGATTTTGGAATGGAGACAGTGGAATCGTCTCTAAGGGGGAGAAGACTAAGAGAGAACAAGGAGAATGGGAGCAGAGGGGCTTCCTCTTGGAATCTCAGCCTGCTTGCATTGGGAAGTGAGGACCCATGGGACTAGACACTGCTGTGTTTATCGTGTTATAAGAGGGGCATCCAGGAACAAACTGGGATCCAGTGGACGGGGAAAATATCACATCTCAGAGAGCTTTGCAAAAAAGCAGAACAAACAGATGACAACTTGAATGACAAAAAAAAAAAAAAGCAAAAGAAAAACCAAATGAGGATACCAAATGGCTTTAAAAAGGCATTCTTAAGCAAATCAACAAACAAGGACATTGATTTTAAAATTAAAAATTTCAGTAGAGGAATTGAAGAGAGAAAGATGGTTGTTGAGACTCAAACTGGTGACCTATAAAGTGAAGCGTAAAAAATGAACCAAACTAATTCTTAAACGACAGAGCAAACATCCACGAAAAATCATGTTGGAGACCCAACATATAAGTGTAGGAAAAGACAATAGAGGATGAGAGACATTACACAAAACACGGAAGAAATTTCCCTGAGCTCAAAAGACCTGAGCCTCCTAATTGGAAGGACTCAGCCAATTGATTGAGAGAGGACTTCAAAAACACCCTGCATTTAGGCATAGCCTGCAAAAGTCCTCATCTTCAACATAGAGTAAAATTCTGAAAAATACTACACTAAAAGCAAATAAAGAAGCAAAAAGTACTTGGAAAAGCAACATTATTTGACTAGCATCAGAATTCTTGTAACACTGGAAGTGAGAGGCATACATTATAATTTCACACATCCAAAAACCCTATGTCTGTCCCAGAGAGCATTTACCTCTCATGGTAAAAGAAGGAAAATTGCTGATATCTAAAGGTCTAAGGAACACATCACCTGCATACTCCCCAGTTAACAAGGAGGAGGAAAAAAACAGAGTAACTTGTTCTAAATAGCAATAGTGAGGGAAAAAGAGTTGAAAACTGTTACTATGAGGCATAAAATTACTTGGATTAAAAATACAAAGAATACCATTCATTATACTAAACATGACTGATTGTTCTCATTAAGAGACACTTTCCTTTGGGTTAAGAAGGATGAAAGAGAGATAGTTATATTTTTCATTCATTTAAAAATGTAAAAACCATTCTTAGTTTATGGCCCTTACAAAAAACAGCTGGATTTGGCTGTGGGCCATTGTATTGCTTATAATAGCAAAAACGAGAATTATCCAAATATTCATTAATGATAGAAAAGGGTAAAATGAAGGAGCTTCAGTTTCATGCAGCAGTATGTATGATTCTTACAGATACGAAATTCAGGGGAGAAAAAAAGCAAATAAATCACAGAAGAAGCCATTCAGTCTAGATCCATTTATTTAAATTTCAAAGCCAGGAAAAATTAAATGGCATATTATTTAGAGATACACAAATAAGTAGTTTAAAAAAGCAGTATTTATAAAAGAAGGGAACGATTGACATAATATTTAGGATAGTGGTTATCAAGGGAAAAGTTATGATATCAAGGAGGGGTGCATAGTGGGCTTTTTGGGTGTTGTTAATGTTCTGTGTTTTCGTTATTAGTACGTGGATATTTGTTTTATTTTTCTTCTTTAAACACAGTGTTTTGTAGATAAAAGTTTTCATAAACTCTTTTGTTTGCAATTTTCACAAAATAAAAGTTAAACTAGAAAAATTAAGCTAGGAAAAAACCTAATGAAGTAGAATGATTTTTAATTTTTTGAGAAACTTCCATACTGTTTCTTGGAAGTGGCTGCACCAGTTTGCGTTTCCAGTAACAAGGCATAAGTGTTTCCCTTACTCTGCGTCTTTGCCAACACTTATTATCTCTTGTTTTTTGGTTGATAGTCATTCTAACATTCTGACTCTAATAAGGTGATTTCTCATTGTGATTTTGATTTACATTTCCCTGATGATTAGTGATGTTGAATACCTTTTCATGTAACTGATTGCCATTTTTATGTCTTCTTTGGAAAAATGTCTGTTCACTTTCTCAGTCTATTTTTAATCGGATTTGGTTTTGTGCTGTTGAGTTGTGTGAGTTCTTTTATATTTTGGATATTAACCCCTTATCAAATATTTTCTTCCATTCTGTAGGCTGTCTTTTCATTCTGTTAATGATTTCCATTGCTGTGCAGAAGTTTTTTAGTTTTATAGAGTTTTACTCATTTATTTGTGCTTTTGGTGTTAAATCCAAAAAGTCATTGCCAAGATTGATGTCAAGAAACTTACCTGCTATGTTTTCTGCTAGGAGGTTTATGGTTTCAAGACTTAAATGTAAGTCTTTAATCCATTTTCAGTTTATTTTTGCATAGAGTAGAAGATCAGGGACCAGTTTCATTCTTTCATATGTGTCTGTCCAATTTTCCCAGCATCATTTATTGAAGTGGCCATCCTTCGCTATAGTGTATTCTTGGCTTCTTTGTCATAAATTGACCAAAGATGCATGGGTTTATTTCAGTGCAGTGTATTCTGTTCCACTGATCTATGTGTCTCTTTTAATAGTCGTACCATACTATTCTGATTGCTGTTGCTTTGTAATACAGTTTAAAACCAGGAAGTGTTGAGGCTTCTAGCTTTGTTCTTCTTTCTCAAGTTTGCTTTAGCTATTTGGAATTTTTTGTGGTTCTATACAAATTTTAGGGTTGTCTGTTCTATTTCTGTGAAAAAATGTCATTGAATTTTTCATAGAGGTAGAATTGAATTTGTAGATTGTTTTAGGTAGTATGGGCATTTTAACAATATTAATTCTTTGAATCCTTGAGTGTGGACAATCTTTCCACTTATTTATGTCTTCAGTTTCCTTCATCAGTGTCTTACAACTTTCACTATGCAGATCTTTCAACTCCTTGGTTAAGTTAATTCCTAGGTATTTTATTCTTTTTGATGCAATTGTGAATGGAATTCTTTGTTTTTTAAGATTTATTTATTTATTTTTATAGAAAGAGAGGGAGAGTTGAGTAGTGGGGAGGGGCAAAAGGAGAGGGAGAGAGAATCTTAAGCAGACTCCATGCCCAGCACAGAGCCTAATGCAGGGCTCCGTCTCACGACTCTGAGATCATGACCTGAGCCAAAATCAGGAGTCAGATGCTTAATCAACTGAGCCACCCAGGCACTTCTGGAATTATTTTCTTAATTTCTCTTTCTGATAGTTCATTGTTAGTATATGAAAACCTAAATATGATACAAACTATAGATTATAATACCAACAGAGAATTTTACTTTTCAATTGAGGAAACACTTAAAAAAATAAATAAATTGAGGAAGCGCTAAAAATATTTCCATTAAAACCAAGAGTCTGAATTTAATTGTAACAATAAAATATATTTTTATTTATTAAAAAAAACGGGTGTCTGATTTGGAATGCTCTTTAAATGAAATAATTAGTACAAACAATAAGAAACAAAAGATGAAAAGTAACTTATATTAAAACTGATGAGAGTACGTGTAAGAGGAGGTCAGGTGCCACATACATGTTAGAAAATTAATAGTTTTTTCTCTATATTTATATTAAGAACATAAATATGAAAATGGGAACATTCATTTATAGTAGCACAAAAACAACAAAATAGTTATTAATCACTAAGAAAAACAGTATCTATCTGTTGAAAGTCCATCTTTTAGATAGATATAAGATGTGAGCAAGTAGAAGGATATACCATATTCTTGACTCAGTATAGAGTAGTCTCTCCTATTCATCTCTGATACCTGTAAATTAATATATAAATTAAATGCAGTTCAAATGGAACTGCCATCAGAGTTGGATTGGGAGAGAGGATTACATAATGTGATACTAAATATTATATGGAAAAATACAGACCTAAAGGAAGTATGAAAAAGAATATGAAAGGTTTTAATTTGTTATATAGCTGAATATAATGCAAAGCCTCTGTAATCAGAATAAATTGTATTCACACAGCAATTGATCAATGGGAGAAAGTAGAAAAGCCAGAGAAAGATGTTATTATGCATGAGAATTTAATACATGATATGTATGATATTCTAATTTAGGAGTAACAGGATACTTTTCAAATTGTTCTGGCATAACAGCATCTGTGTGGAAGAATATAAAGTTGAACATCTTCATTTTCATTATATCATATTAAAAACAATTACATGGATTAGATAATGAAGTATTAAAAATAAATTAATAAAGGTATTTGACAAAAAACTTATATACTGCATATATTATGTAACGATGTTGGAGGAGGGGCTTAACCAAAGTGGAAAACAGGAAGTTAGAAAAGAGGGACCAATCAATCCAAAATTTTAATCTTTTAAAGGCAATATTATCAGACAAAGGCAATGGATAAATGATGAATTTGAGGAGAGGGAATATTCATTACAAATGACATGGAGTTAAAATGGATAATTTGCTAAGAATTTTAAAAAAGAAAAAAGAGAGAAAACTCAGTAGAAAAAAATTGGCAGTTTACCAAAGAGGACATCGAATGGCCTATGCTTATATGAATACAAGCTCAAATCTCATTAGCAATAAGGGGAGTATAAAGCCAACATGAGCTTCTTTCTTGAGAGAAAAAATAAGCTCTGAACTCCAGAGTGTGGTGACAGCATCTTCCATGGTAACCCACCCTCACAGTCTTCCACTGTTTCCTGGCTGCTTTGCCTGTCCCTAGGAGGGGATAGACAGAGGAAGACCAGGTGGCTGCTGCATTCTTAACAGTCACAAGAATCAGTGGCCTTCAGGGATATGGCTCTGGACTTCACCCACGCTTGACACATCTCACAGAAAGCTGTACAAAGATGAAATCAGTCATCTGGTGTCTGTGGGTTGATTGTATTCTTCCTTTAATTGTCTTTGAGTTATCATCTTGTCTTTCAGGTAGTCTGCAGTGGAATTGAGAATGGCTCAAGCTATTATTGCTTTTCCTACTATTGGGTTTTCAGCTCTGCAAATCTGAGTAATTTTCCAGTGAGAGCAACAGAGTTGCTAAGGCAGGAAGAAAGATAGTTTTACTAAAGACTGAGTTGAGGCAGGGAAAATGCACTTAAAAACGAAGACATAATTTCCATGCAGGATATTTGTAGGAAGGAACTACTTAATGGCACGATGGTACAGATAATCCACATTTGAAAGGAGCCCTTTGAATGAACTGAGTATGGGAAAGATTCACTTATAGCCCAACATTGGTTTGACATATGGTAATTCATAATGAAGAGAAACACCTATAAATACAGGGAATGTGAACAAGAAGTCAGCTAACTGCTTAATATATACCAGATTTCATATATGAGAGAAGCCCTCTGACATTATTTAATGTGGACGAGTCTACAGTGACCATCTCTTAAACGACACAAGAGCAAACACTCTGGGAGAAACACTTACACTTATGTAAACGCTGTGGGAAGGTTTTGGGTCATCATTCATCCTTTCACCAGCATGAACAAATTCATACACCAGGAAACTCTAGGAATATGATGAATGCGGGCAATAATTCAGCTGTATAGCTAACCTTTAATACACATAGGACAATTCCTGGGGGAGAGAAGAAACTTGGTACATGTGACCAGGGAGGAAGAGCCGTTAGCACAGATCTAACTTTTCTTTGCCCAAGAGAACTCGTTCTGGGAGAAACCCTAAATGTAGAAAAATTTTTAACCAGAGAAAGCCTCTGGATGAACATGAGTATCTATACCAGAGAAATAAGGAAAATGAAATAAGTATGGAAAATCACATGTGTACAAACATTGTAAATATAGGGAATGAAAGAACTTCTCCAGTGATGGCTCGAATACTAATTGCCATTAAAGTTCTCACGCTGAAGAGGGACCTATGCCTAAAATCACCTCTGCTAGTATGGAAGTACCTTGATCTGGGGAGCACACTGAACAGTTCCTCCAGGGAGAAGAACTCTATGAAACTTTCTTTAGCATCCAACTGAAGAAACATACCACACTTTTGCCGAATGACATGTATTTAAACATACGTGGTATACTGATGTCAGATTACGAATTGTACTTAGAAACACTTAAACCAGAAGTCAGTGACAAGTAGTAATCATCAATGAGACGAACCCTATTCAAAAGATTACTAATTAAGAATATTAGCGCATTAAATGTTATTGCTAAAAAGTCTTCTAAAAGCATCAAACATTCTGCTGACTGTATGAGCCAGTTTTTCTTTAAATAATCCTTCATGCCAGATAAGGGCAGCCTGGGTGGCTCAGCGGTTCAGCGCCGCCTTCAGCCCAGGGCATGATCCTGGAGACCTGGGATCTAGTTCCACATCGGGCTCCCTGCATGGAGCCTGCTTCTCCCTCTGCCTGTGTCTCTGCCTCTCTCTCTCTCTCTCTCTCTGTGTGTGTGTCTCTCATGAATAAATAAATTAAATACTTATAAAAAATAAAATAAATAACTCTTCCCTTTTTTTAAGATTTTATTTATTCATGAGACACACACACACACACACACACACACACACACACACACACGGAGACATAGGCAGAGGGAGAAGCAGGCTCCCCACAGGGAGCCCGATGTGGGACTGGATCCAGGATTCCGGGATCACACCCTGAGTCAAAGGCAGACGCTCTACAGCTAAGCCAACCAGGCATCCCAACCTTCACTGTTGATTAGCAAGTGTCTGGGTTTTTGTTTTTTTGTTTTTTTTTCAGCTAATACAACATGGTTCCAAAGACTTTGAGGCTATCAGAAAATAACTTTCAATATTAACCAAAAAATGTGGAATGTGAATGCTAACCAAAAATGTGGAATGTGAAATAATATATCTTTTATGTCATTGATGTTAAAAATACATATGTTCATGGAAAAGACAAATGGAAATATGGATAAACACATTATTGTAAATAAATTTAAAAATGTGTTTGTCAGTGTTGTCCACAGGGCAAGGAACATGGAAACATAAAACGAATGCCTGTCAGTAGAGAAGTGGTTGGATAAGTTATGATACCATTTCACCATGAAATATTATGCAATCATTAGAAGTGATTTAAGGCTATGTAAGTTGATATCCAGGAGGTACCACTGAATTAAAAAAGTAAGATGCAGAGAAACCTGGATATAATACAATTTTATTTGTATAAAGCAAATAGGAAGAAAAAATAAGCCATTTCATATATACAGATAGACATATATGTATGTATATTTATATTTATGCATATATACATATATATTGTAGCTGATGCTTTATATGCTTGTATAGTAGGACTGAGTACTGAAAGACACATACCACCTTATTAAACATGAATGGGGATATGAAACTAGTAAAAAAGAGACCACATAAACAAAGGGGAAATTTTAGATGTATTATGATAACAAAGGGGAAATTTTAGATGTATTATGATAACATTTATTTAAAATCATACATATGTGTTTTGTTATGTATACTTTTGTGTTTAAAAATATATTTTTTAGAGAGGCTGTGTTTTAAGGCAGATTGATTACTCCATATCCAAATTATTACTTTTTTTTGGGATCACAGTGAATAGTGAACTACAGTAATGAAATGAAATGAAACTCACAAGCCTTTCGAGGGGGTTTTATTTGACATCTTTGCTCCCCAACATGGAAAAAAAAATTCCATCAAGACAAGCATGTCATATAGTCCATAAAAGAACAAAATTAAAAGCAACAAAGAAGTCTCATAAGCTAATTGTGGGCTAGTGCAAAACTTAAGTTATTGGCACTGCTTTCTCCTTTTTCATAGATGAGGATGGACTTGGTATAAGCATTATTGGAATGGGTGTTGGAGCAGATGCCGGACTTGAAAAGCTGGGAATATTTGTCAAGACAGTAACAGAAGGTGGTGCTGCTCAGAGGGATGGCAGGTAAGCAAACTACTATCATTAGTAACTAAAATCTTCTAGGAACTTTTTTTGTATTTTAGTGGTAGCTTTCTTCTTTTGATTTTTTAGGACAGAATTTTGGAATATGTCTCAGATATGGAAAAGGTTAAAATACTAAAAAAAATAAAATAAAATAAAAATAAAAAAATAAAAAAATAAAGAAAAGGTTAAAAAACGTGAATTACTTTCTGATTTGTGGGTGAAATGACTACTTTCTTTAAAGTATGTTAGATGAATGAGTAGTTGGATCTGTTATCTCTGTCTACCTTTGGTATCTGTCCATTCATCTCTCGTTCTAGTGGGAAATGGGCAGAAGCATGGATATATATTGTTTCAGATTATGTCCTGTGGAGATTAGTATATAGTTTTACTTCAGAAATATCAAACCAAATGCTAATATTTCTGGTACTTCTGAGAATGACAGAGGTAGAAAGGAAAATAGAAGCCCTAATTCTGCAATGATGATAATTCTGGAGATCACATTTCTCAAAATGCATTCTGTCTAAAAACACAAGTTCTTGAGTGCCAACTAACCCTGTAGAATTAACATCTCTCAGAGAGGAATCTGATAGTCTTTACTTAAACATCCACCTTGGGTAATTAATCTAGATGCACACCTGCACATCAGAAGATTGTTGTTTTATATCTTAGCTTTCATCATCTCAGGCTGCAAGTATCTGTAAAGAGTTTGATCAGTCCTCACTCTGCATTCCTGCTGCATTAAGTTGGGGCTGAAGAAGAGGTTAGCAATAGAAATGAAAGTAGGTCCAAAAATATCAGTCCCAAATTCAAAGGAATGGCATCTTATCTTTTTTCTTTTTAAGGAATGCAGAATTTGTCCAGGGCTTTGATTTTGTCCAGGGTTTAAGTATATATCACTTAACCATCTTATCAAGAAATGATAAAGTATGTTGAAAACCATTTGTAAATCTCTGATGGGATACATAGTAGCTTTATTTCTTTTGTAATCCTAAATACACATATTGATAAAACATATTTTCCAAGGGAAACTAAATTGATTTTTTAAATGGAAAGCACAACCAGTATCATCTCTTTCCGTGAGGTTAGGGACAACATCACAGTCAGTAGCCTTATTTGTATTCCCAGAGCACTTGTACAGAGAGGGTCTGAAATGAATACATTTTTTTAGGATTTTATTTATTCATGAGAGACACGGAGACAGAGGTAGAGACATAGGAAGAGGGAGAAGCAGGCCCCATGCAGAGAGCCCGATGCAGGACTTGATCCCGGAACTCTGGGATCACACCCTGAGCCAAAGGCAGACGCTCAACCACTGAACCACCCAGGTGTCCCTGAAATGAATCTTCTGAGTGAATGTTCAGTTGATTGTGTATCACATTTAAAGTGGGATTTAATATTTCGTGTTAAAAGGTAATTTTGTTAACAGTCTTCCCCATTTTCAAGTAGTTAAGGAAATAACCTTTTTACCCTTTCAATGAATTATATAATGGTGGTAGCAAAATCTCCCATTATTAATTTAGAAACTGTCTTCCGAGTGAGCTAAAATTTGTTTGTAAGACCTGTGTCATTTCTCTTTAAATTTCATGAAAAGTTTAAAAACTATTCCAGAATGATAGGAAATAATTCTTATTGTTAGTATTCAAACAATATGTAGTTATTATGAACCATCTCTCCTAAGTCAATGGGCCACAAAGCCAAACCAAAATACAAATTGATTAAAAAACAAAAAAGGTAGAAAATTTTGTATTCAGCACTTAGCCAATTCCCATTGTTCTGAACTCAGACTTATTTGTTTTTCAATCACTCACTTTTAAAATTAGGTTTGTTTTTGGTTAACCTGTTTTCTGATTTGTTGTCCTACATAGATAGTTTCAGTATTTACGCCCGTATGGGTATGAGAAGTTTGCTTTATCAGTCCCAGTGTGCATTTCCTCCACTCTTTTAAATGGATGTTTATCTAGAATGGTAATCCTGCTGTTGTTACAAGAGATGCTTAATAAATGCCTCAGTGAATATATTAAAGGAGGCAATTTGATGAAATGAGCAGAATCTTTGGGAACATGTGACCAGGAGTCTTAATTCTGTGTCCTTTACCTCCCAGCTGTGGGCTGTTGAACAAATTAATTTTCTTGTTACCTACATTGCAGGGTTGTTGTAGGCATTAAATATGTGTATGTAAATTAAAACCTTCCACAGCGCTATGAAACTGTTCTTGGAGTAGGAATAAGCCTAAAATATATTTAAAAATAGTTATTATGGGGAGTCTTTTGAAAAACTATAGAAAGATGTATAAAATATGTACAGAATCATAAAATGTTAGAGATTCCAGAGATTCAGATGAACTTTAGAGATCTTTAAATTCATATCTTTCATTTTATGTGTTTAAAAACTGAGGATATATACATGTATATATAGCCTCATTATAGACCTATGGCAGTGTTCATATCTTTTAAATTATTATATTATTATTCCCACCATTGCTGTTGTGTTCGTTTGCACAATACTTAAATATTTGTTGTTAAAATTTACCAGTATAAAAAAATTACAAAATAAACAGTTGATTGCTGCCTCCAGTTAATAATTTCTTTATTGTATTAAGGATTTACAAAGCACTATGATTAGTATGATGCCATTCTTTTGTGGGTATGTTTTCTATTTGTGCATCTCCCCCAGCTTCTCTTTCTCTTTCTTTCTCTTTCTCTCAAAAAATGTAGAATCAATACACACCAAAATATTGAATGGCTCTAGTCTGTGTGGGTATCTTATTTATTTATTTATTCTTAAAGGTTTTTTTTTTTTAATTTGTTCATTTGATACAGAGAGAGAGAGCGCACACAAGTAGGGGAAGTTGCAGGCAGAGTGAGAGGGAGAAGCAGACTCCCCACTGAGCAGGGAACCCAACACAGGGCTGGACCCTGATATGACCTGAGCCGAAGACAGGCACTTAACTGACCCGGTTACCCAGGCGCCCCTGTGTGGGTATTTTAAAATTTCAGCTAATATAAAACATTTAATTTTTCTACAGAGAGTTTGTAATACTTGTATGTATATTTCAAACTCCAACTAAAAATAAAAAGTTAACATCATGTGGCCTCAGGAAAATTGCTCTTCAGACCTCAGTTATGGACAAAATTAAAGTTCTGGATTAGATGTTTTTAAAATTCTTTTAGCTTTAAAAGGATATGTCTTTTTTTCTTTAACCTTTTTAGGTTGCTTTAGTCCCCCCCCCCCCTTTTTTTAGAGAAAGAGAGAGAGAGAGAGAGAGAGCATGTGTGTGTACATGCACTTGAATGCAAGTGGGGGAGGGGTAGGGGGAGAGAGAAACTTAAAGCAGATTCCTCCCTGGGTGTGAGCCAGATGCGGGACATGGAGCCTGACCCCGGGCTTCATCCTATGACCCTGAGATCATGACCTAAGCTGAATTTAAGAGTATGTCACATAACTGAATGAGCCACCCAGGAGCCCCTTGTCTTAGCTACTTAACTCTATCTAAGAAGATGATTTCAATTTAATCTCAGATTTGGTCACATTTCCTTCAATGGATGTTAAATAAATAGACTTGCCCAGAATATTCTTTTCTCTTTCCTCCCCACTAACTTCCCCCACACAAGAAACCTTTTTTGTTGTGATTGCTTTTCCTCCTTCTAAAATCTCATAAACTCACCATATTTTGAGCACTTTTGAAAATTTGCCATGGGCAATTATCTCTTACATCATCCAGGGTGTAGTTAAAAAGTTTTGAGTCTTCCTTACTTTTTGGTATTATGCCCTACATTCGAAATTTTCCTTTGTCAAGCTTTTCATACCTTTTCATTATGATGCCTGAAATGTCGGAGTGCTCAATAAATATTTGTTGAATGAGTGAATACTTAATGCTTTTATCACTTTCAAAACATTTGCTCAGGCCTAACATTGTTCTCCCCCCATCTCGCCACCTCCCTTCTTTTTCTTCTCTCTCTCTCTTCCTCTTTTTTGTGCTACCCTGCCTCTTATAGAGCAACTGGGAATTTATCTAAGTGACATGACTTGATAGCCATTTCCGCCATCTTTTAGTTTCTTTAGGTAAAATAATGATAACTACAAATATTAAATAATATTAATTTTAGTAAAATAAAACAATAATTGTAATTAAACACACTTATTAAATATTAATTATTTTATTAAAATTAATTAATATTTACTAAAATATTAATAAAACCATTAGCTTTGCTGCCATACATTTTATGATTGGTATGCAGGACACTAATTATTTCTCCAGTCCTCTTTCATGAATGTATAAAGCAAAATCAACTTTATAACACACTTGAAAATTCTGAGAGTAGAATAAGTCATGTGGATGGTACCTGACAAATGATCGTAGTGACTCTGTGCTAAAAGAGGCAAATTAAAAATGCATTTGGGATGTGCTTTGTTTCTGGCTACAATGTTTGTTTCTCAGGTGTTTGTATGCTATCATTTTAGAACACTGTCCTGTTCAGTTTTTTGGAAAAAGTTATCGAATGTGAAATGACAGTGCTATGTAGTTTACCTTCATTCAAACCTTTTAAGGTTTTCAAACATTTTAATTATTTTTTACCAGCTCTTGGGTAACAGCAACACAGAAAACAGATGAAGAGTTTAATTCTTAGTTTCCCCTGCAGCAGAGGCTCCCTCCAGCAGAACCCATCTGTGCCCCTGGGGCGCCCTCAAGCCTGGGACAACTTGAATAGAAACTGCTGTCTTAATTGTGCCCATCTGTCATAATTCCATGGTCGATGGTTCCCGCCCCACCCCCCCCCGCCCTGTGCACACACTCCTGTGTCACTCTCCTCATCAAATAGACGGCGTATTCGTCCCTTAGAGAGTTGGGATATTCCTGCTTTGATATGTACATATTTTCGTTTTTATTTTATTTTATTTATTTTATTTTATTTTATTCATTCATGAGAGACACACAGACAGAGGCAGAGACATAGGCAGAGGGAGAAGCAGGCTCCCCTCAAGGAGCCTGATGTGGAACTCGATCCCAGGACCCCAGGATCATGCCCTGAGCCAAAGGCAGACGCTCAAGCACTGAGCCACCCAGGCACCCTGATACATACATTTTTTATATACATTTAAAACTTCACTCCCCGTGAAAACTGTGTTGACCAGAGTTCATTAATGTTGCTCCAGCTGCTCTCCCTTTCACGCAGCAATGGTTGCTTTGTTTAGATAAGCCCTGTGAGGTAGAATTTTTGTGTTTCCTCTTCCCAGATATATCAAGTCAGCAGGTAACTATCCAATAACATGAAAAAAAACCTAGAATCGCCCAGTTGCTATATTTTTGTTAGCTTTCCTGCCATTGGCTCTGGGTTTTAGATTCAGAGTTGAGGGACGTCAGAAATGGGATGGAGGCCCCCGAGCAGGAGTTGTTCACTGTTGTTGACTAGCACCCAGCAATAATTACAAACTAGCCAGGTGCATTCCCATAAACCCATTCCAGGAGGCAGTGTTTTCAGGGAAAAACAGGCTATTTCCTGTGCTGTTCTGTAAAACTTTTGTAAAGCCCAGATTGTCTATATTCTTTGTGTTCTGGAATGGTCTGATTCAGAAAGGTGTCCTTTTAATATTTAGCACCAGAACTCATGCCTTGTCTTTTTTGCTCTTCTAATTATGAACCAAGATTTGAGAGATGATCAGTATCTCTATGCTGTGAGGAAAACCTTTTTCTCTACCATAATAATCATTTATGTGTTAAATACCTTGCTGGCTTATGATCTTGTTGGGTCAGAGTATGGTGCCAATAAACCTGAATTGCTACCCTTTCTTTTTAACCAGTATTATTCCTCTCATTGCCTGCCCAGTCCTCTTTACCTCTCCAACTCCACCTTCTGCTCATTTTTGGTTTCTTGAGTTTGTCTCCACCTTAATTACCACACGGCCTTCCTCTATGAAATGGTAAATTAAAATGTCTCAAAATATCAGACGCCATACAACTTCCCTTCCTCTCTCTCTCTTTTAAATTAAAGGTGGTTTTGTTTCCTTGGTGTTTTTAAATTGTGTATCAGATTTCATTTTTTATCTTTAATGAATGTATCTCTTTTGAAATGAGGACTTTTAAAAGTAAATATTCTTTTAATGAAAATAATAATCAAATAGTACCGAGCTCTCTTCATCCCCTTAATGCTGTCTGTATTGAGGCAGGCAGGAAGAATTATGTAGGATCAGGAACCTGCATTTTAATCATGGGATGCCTCTTCCTCACACTGTTGTGACCACAATGAGCAAATCCGTGCCAAATATCTGTTGTCACTGTCCTAGTTGCACAGAGTGCTTTATAGAGAGCTTGGGTCACTTTTGTCTTCTCAGGGACCATTTCCAGTGCTCTTCATTCCTTTGTGAGTTCCATATTTCCATCTCGTATTATTTTCCTTCTCCCTGAGGGACTGCCTTTTACTTTCTATCACCAGGTCTGATGGTGGTGAATTCTTTCAGTTTTTCTATATCTGAAAACACCTTTTTGTTTCACTTTTGCTTTTTTTGAGATATATTATCTTTATATATAGAATTTAAGGTTAACTGTTGGCTTGTTTTTTGTTTTTTTACCTTTTAGTATTTTTTCCAGCCTTTTTTCTTTTTTAGGCACATGAGCATGTGAACAAAAGTATGTATACACAGATGAATTAAGAAAATTAGAAAGTGCTATACATATTGTTTTATTTTCTGCTTATTTAAATTAATTGTACATGAGAAACACTGTAAAATTTCTGTTGAGAAGCAGAAGCTCAAAACCATGTGTATTAATTCCCCCTGTCCTTTTATTTTTTTTGAGACAATGCATTTTTGGCTTCGAATTATAGATTATCAATCCTTGAGTCCAGAACCTTTAGTTATTTTATAGTTACACACATATGTATCTTTAATAAAGAACAAGTGCTATAATGCTTCAGTCTAAAGGAAAATCTTTTAGGCAGTTTTCACAGTCACTATGAAATGCTATCATCGAGGGTCAAATTAGCATTTGCTAATTTTAGAAAACATCTTAAAGTTTTAATGTAATGCATGTTCATTGTTGAAAATTTAGAAAATAGAGAAAAATATAATGAAGACAGTAAAAATTTCATATAATTTCACCACCTAGAATTGATTGATCACTACTAAAATTCTGCTGGTGAATTTCCTTCCAGATTTTTTTCTGTGCATATTATGCCTTTGTTTACTTAGTTAACAAAGTTAAGGATCAGTTGAATATATAACTTTTTGGTTTTTATACTTTTTATTTATCAGAATAGTATCTGTTGAGTGCTTACTATTTGTCAGGCGGCCTGCTATGCTCTTTATATTTTGTAACTTATTTATTATTGCTAAG
Organism: Vulpes vulpes; assembly: GCF_048418805.1. Lineage (NCBI taxonomy): Eukaryota > Metazoa > Chordata > Mammalia > Carnivora > Canidae > Vulpes > Vulpes vulpes. Next base: position 85,558,844 of record NC_132786.1, read on the forward strand.
AGCTATGATTAAATATGAATCATTATTATTTCTGTCTATATGTAAGGAAAATTTGGCTTTTCTCAGCTAATCACAGCAACTAAATGACAGAGCCTGGCTATAAATCTAGCATATCTGACTTTAGAACCTATACTTAAATAATACATTATGTTATGTCACATCATTAAACATTTTTCTACAATGGACTTTAACGGTACATTATGCTGTTGTATTATATATAGAAACCATTTACATATTGCTATGCTAGTATGTTGTTTCAAGGTGTTGATCAGATTAGCATTTTTACATAAAAATCATTGTGAATATCTCTGATTATTTCTTCAAAATTACTTCCTTGGAGCGGAATTACTGTGTCAAGGTGCATTACATTTTATATGCTTCAGAAACACATTGCTGAGCTGCTCTTCAGAAAGGTTGATGTTTATACCCCCTTAGTGTCAAGAGCAGTCTACTATACCCTCAAGACTGAATATAGTGTTATAAAATCTTTAATAAATTGGTAAGTGGGATATTGTTTTTAAATTTTAATTTCTTGTTTATGATCCTCTTAAGATGTTTACTGGACACCGATGTTTCTTTTTTTCTCTGTAAATTATATTCCATTTGCTTTTTTCCTGTTACATTTCTTAAAACTGAGCTTTCATCTGTTCTTTCAGTGCTAATCTTCACAAATGAGGCAGGTGGTGCCTTCCAAATGCCTTCACTTCTTAACTGCGTGGAGCTTTCTCTCCTATTTCTATCCAATTTGATAACAAAAACAATCAAGTACAAGAAACTGAATTAAAGTGCAACTCTAAACTTACACACAGAAATTCTGTATTTAGTTTATACTCTTAATTTGATCAAATTTCTTGCTTTAAAAATTATTTACCTATTTTTTGAGATATCCAGTAAACTTTTCTTAGACCTAATCTTCTTAAAATTTTCAGTGACATACTATAATCGTTTATTTCTAATGAGATCCATGCCCCCTTCCTTGACTTCGTGTTTTTTGTTTTGTTTTGTTTTTTGTTTATGGTGTGTGTGTGTGTGTGTGTGTGTGTGAGAGAGAGAGAGAGAGAGAGAGAGAGAAAGCGAGGAAGAGAGAGAGGGAGAGGGAGACAGCTATATAGATCCTTTTCCTTTTATTTTTCATTCTGTATTATAAGAATGTTTCTCTCTCAAATTAGCTTCTTCAACTCATTTTTACATTCAGTCAGTGAACTGACTTTTTTAAATGACTATAGAAATTACTCCCAAATTATATCTCAATCTTGGTGTATGTAGAACCTATTTACTTATATAACTTATGTCTTATTTTCATCTCAAATTCAACAGAAACTGAATTCCCCTTTTCCTTTTTTTCTTTCTTTCTCTTGATCTGAACAGCCTATTTTTTCTATGTCAACCCTATTTTTCATTACTTTAGATGTAAAATTTTCTAGTCATCCTTTGTTTTTTCATTTATTTTACCGATTTAATATCTTATTGTATTGGATGTTTTTTTTTCTTTTGTATATTCCTCAGATTCTTCTTTTGTGTTCACTCTTTGAGCCATATGTCTAGACCAGGTCTTTCTCTTACTATGCTGTAGTTTGTGTAGGGCTTCTTTCAGCTAATCTTTCTTGGTTTGTCCTTACTTTGTCTCAAGATTATTCTGTAATTATCACTTTGTTTGAATAGTCTTTGTGAACAATAATGTATAGTTGGTCCCTATTTTTTTTATTTTTGCCAATCAGAGCCCAAGGTCGTGTTGACTTTGAATACCTATGTTATTTAAGCACATATTCAATTGTCTGCTTCAATCAGGAAGATTACATTATTGTCTGCACTGGCTTCCTTCCCCAACCTCCTTGCACATCTTAGTCAAAATAATAATTACTATGACTACTGTGTATTAAGGCCATATAAATACATCAATTACTGTGCAAACCCTTTCCTATACATTTTTGCTAATCATTGAAACCAGTATGGTAGTTACAGTATCTAAACTAAGGATTAATTCAGGAATTTATTGTTGAAGAAACTTGAGGTTTCATAGAAAATGAGATTAAGGGGTGCATGGGTGTCTCAGTTGGTTAAGCATCTGACTCTTGATTTTCGCTCAGGTCATGATCTCTGGCTCCTGGGGTCTAGCCCAGCATGGGGCTCCATGCCCAGTGGGGAGTTGACTTGCCCTCCCCCCCACCCCGCCTCTTCCTTCTACTTACATGTGTGTGCACACATGCGCTAGCATTCTCTCTCTCTGAAATAAATTAATAAAAAAAACCTTAAAAAATAAAGAAAATGGGATTGAGAAAACTGTGGTCTGAGGTAAATGAATGAAAGCATCTAAATAAATATTTGCTAATAAGATAAAACAATCAAAATGAGTTGTAAAGAAAGACTATCAATTACCCATTTTAAAGTTTTGCTATAATAGGTACAGTAGTTTATTTACATTTAGTATTTTGCATGTAATGTACTTTTCAGTAAGGTATCTTTTTCTGGGATCCCTGGGTGGCTCAGTGGTTTAGCGCCTGCCATCTGCCCAGGGCGTGATCCTGGGGTCCCAGGATGGACCTGCTTCTCCCTGTCTCTCTCTCTCTCTCTCTCTCTCTCTCTCTCTCTCTCTCTCTCTCTCTCGAATAAATAAATAAAATCTTAAAAAAAAAAGATATCTTTTTCTAACACCCATCCAGCATTAGGAAAATGCTTGTGAATTTTTGTTTTTTCCTCTTGGTGGTGATATGCGTTTAAATGGTGTTTTCCACCCCCTAAAACTTTTTCCAAGAATCTATTGCTTTTCCAGTTTTGAAGATTTAGATTTGTTTACCGTCAAGATTAGAAACCTGGTAGCTCAAGTTATCAGTCTCCTTCATTTCTTCTCCTTTTCACTGTGCTTGTAGGAAGGTGGGTGGGTCTGGATTTACCTTACTTCAAATTTCTTTCTCTCTTCCCAGGTCTACTTTGTAGAAACATTTACTCCCAGTCTGTTCTGCTTTCTAGTTCTTTCCTTTTTCTGCCTTTCAGGCATTGCTTTTACTATTTCTCCACCTCACCAAGATTTAAAAATATTCCTAAAACAATATACAAATGGGAAACAGCACTGGGAACTTTCAGTAGATTATCAATAAGTGAAAGCTTTGGGATTGAAATTTAGCTCTAAGCAACTCTGAGACCCAGGTGGAGCCCGGCTGAAAACTTAGCCTCTATACACTTCAATGTACATGCATTTATGTTTGTCATCCATAAATGGATTGATACCACTTCTAAGCATCAATTTTTGGGGGTATATTTCCTTATGACTTTAGTTTTTAATGTTTGTTCTGTTACTTTTCCTAAAGGTAATTTCCAGTAATCTCTAGTCTTTGCAAGAGTCACATTTCCATTTCGTTTTGTTTGTTTATTTTGATGGCACCATACACTATAGCTGATGACTCTCTTGGCTTATTTGCAAAAACACCATGACTTTGTTATGAATCCATCTATTCTATTTTTTCTTTGCCTCAGATTCTACTTGGCCCTTACCTCAAAGAATCAGTAGCTCTTCTCTGTTAATATCAACTTATTTTGTTCATATCTTAACACACTTACTGTAATATTTTGTATACTTTAACACATTCTATGTCTCTCATTCCTGCAACATATACACATACCCTTGTACATTCATAAGTATTTGTGTGTGTGTGTATAATATTCTCAAATAGGAATCATACTTCATTCAAATTGGTATCCCATCTCACTGTTCTTGGAGTATAGTGGGGATTGACTCACTCTTGCTAAATTACTGACTGAATGAATCCATCAAATCAATAAGACAAGCATATTATTTTCTCTACTTACATTTTTCTTGCTCTTTTGTTATCTTCCTTCTGGTTAGAGTACTTAGAAATGTCCCTTTAATTGTATTTGTTTCATTGCATTTTATCTAAATTATCCTGCACAAGAATGTGTATTTTCAGAAATTTCTTTGACCTTGCTTGTACTTCCTTTATTCTTATCCATTAAAACAATCATCACCCTCATTTTCTTTCACCTCTGATTGCTCTGTCTATTGACAATGTAAAAACCTATATTTTGCTTTTATTTTTATTTCCACCCCAGTAAATGCTAGCCCTATATTTATTTGCTTACAAAGAAAACCTGTCGTAGAAGTTTTCTGTCTTCAGGCACCTGGGTGCCTTCTTTACTTCTTCAGTATCTGCCTTTGGCTCAGGTCCTGATCCTGGGGTCCTGGGATCAAGTCCCCATCAGGCTCCCTGCCAGGAGCCTGCTTCTCCCTCTACCTATGTCTCTGCCCCTCTCTGTGTGTCTCTTGTGAATAAATAAATAAATAATCTTAAAAATAATTTTCTGTCTTCTATTTAGTAGTCCTTTAGCTCTTCCTTAAATTTTTGTCTTTTCTTTTAAATGTCTGCCTTCTCTAATAAGTCACCTTACTATCTTTTCACTTTACAAAAGTATAACAATGATGTTCCTTTTGAGAGTTTGAGCTTTTCAGCTTTACTTTTTTTCTCCCCTGGAAGCTAACTGTATTCATCTTTCAAATTCTATATTTCAACTTTAATTTGGCTTTTCAAAATGCAAAGTATATTTTAAATATTTGAAAGGTAAAGGATTTCTTCTCGCCTTTATCTTCCATAGATACTGGTAAATCAGGCACTTGAACTGCCCTGAAAGTTTCTCAGAGGGCTGCCATGCATTTACAAACACAGTCATTTGTCACTCAGAAGCACTGAGGAAGTACTGCTGTCAAACCAAGTGCTGAGCATTTATTGCTTGCATAGCATTCCATTTTCTTTTATGTAAAGGTTAGGAAGAAATAAAGTCATAATTTTGGCCATTAAAGTAATCTCGAATCAACTTAGAATACAACATACTCACTCCTGGCACATCCCTACACAACAAAATAACTTTTATAAAGCAACACAAGGAAATGTTAAATTATATTACACAAATTAAGTATACACATAAACAAAGATAGGAAGTTTAAAAAATTGTAGACAGTTTCTGAGAAAAATATTTAAATGACAGCTGGCCAAGAGAAGATGTTGTCACAAAAAAGACAATGGCATAAATAGAATGATAGAAAGGGAACCAATAATTATGACATTTGCCTCTTTTGAGTCTGAGTAACAGCAGTGTATAAAAATGTTATCCTAAAAGGGGGCGTTTAACTTTTGTCCCATCCAGAAAATAAACTACACATGAAAGGAATTGTTTCTTTTCCTTTATTCTCCAAAATGGTTTAATAAGATTAGCAATATGTAATTATTGCTCTGGGCTTAGATGTAAGACCCAAGAAGTTTGTAATCTGTTTGCTTAGGGAGACCTTACACCTCAAGAAATATTAAGCAATTATCTGGTAACATGTAACATTAGGTGAAGGTATAAAACATATGGTGTAGAAGAGGTTCAAAAGATTAAAAAGATCACTAGGCTTGGATATAAACAGATTAATGCTCAAAGAGAAGTTAACATTTGAGCTGAGCCTTCAGAAGAAAACTTTTGAGAAGGCAAAGAAGGGATATGTGGGCATACGTTGTGTAAAAGATACAAAGGCAGGAATGTGAACAGTCTTTTCAGGGAATGGTTTGCCTTACAGTTCTTAGTTATGTATGGATGTTTTTGGACAAAAATTAAAATGTAGTTGAGTTGATACTAGTTGATGGTAATGTGATGTTAGGTAAATAAATGGAGACATAGCAATGTTTATAACAGTATTTTCAGTATTGTTAAGATGCTACATGTCCTTACATTCACCTGTAGATTCAAAGAAACCGCAACTAAAATCCCAGCAGGCTTTTCTTTTTCTTTTTCTTTTTTTCTTAAAAATTGATTAGCTGGTTCCAAAATGCATATGGAAATGCAAAGGACCTAGAATAAAAATTCTGAAAAAGATTAGAGGACTGATTTTACCTGGTTTTACAAGACTTACTATAAAGCCTCAGTATGTGATATTGGTATAAAAATAGAAACATATGGAGTAGAATAGAAAGTAAAGAATAGATTGAGACATACCCAGTTAGTTGACTTTCAATTAAAGTGCCTTGATAACTCAGTGCTAAAATGTACAGTCTTTTCAACAAATAGCAGTAAAAGGATTACCTATCCCTATGATGAAAAAAACCTTAGCCACAAATGTTACTACACCATAATTAATTAACTTTGATTAATTAATAGGTCTAGACATAAGAGCTCAAACTCTGAAACCTCTAAAAGAACACAGAGGTGAAAATCTATATTATTTAATCCATTTATTAATATTTAAGGAACCTACCCTCTAGCACAGTAGCCAACCAAAGATTCTTCAACTTGAGCACTGTTTCCATTTCTTATGGATACAGTACTCCAGTCTTGTGCACCCTTGTGAAGGGTGGAGGTATGGGGCACAAATGATAGAAGTTTAAATGTCAGGAAAGATAGTGTGGGATTAAAATGTCAGAATTAGGTTAAGACCCAATTCTGAAGAAACTTGATAGCTACACTAAGTATTATTTTATGGGAGTGATGAAGCTAGTGGTGTTTTGGATAAAATTGTTCTTTAAGATGAATTTTTAACATTTTTATTTAGATATAATTCACATGCCATACAGTTCACTTATTTAATTATAGAATTCAGTGGTTTTCAGAATATTCAAGACGTGTGTAACTGTTACCTCAATTAATTTGAGCACATTCTGACCACTCCAGAAAGAAACTCCATATCCATTAACAATTATTTTCCTTTTCTCCCAGCTCCTCCCTCTTTCCCTGGCTTTAGGTACTAATCTACTTTCTGTCTGTAGAGATTTGCCTTTTCTGGACATTTCATATAAACAGAATCACACAATATATGGTCTTTTGTGACTTTTTTTCACTAGCATAATGCTTTCAAGGTTCATCCATGTTGTAGCATGTGTCACATTACATTCCTTTTTATTTCCAAATATATTATGTTGAATGGCTATAACTCATTTTGTTTATTCTAACATCAGTTGATGGATATTTGGGTTCTTTCTACTTTGGGGCTATTATGAATAATGCTGCTCATGTACAAATTTTTGTGTGGACCTGTTTTCATTTTTCTTAGTATATACCTAGCAGTGGAATTTCTGGGTCATGTGGTAACTCTGTGTTTAACCTTTTGAGGAACTGCTGGATGGTTTTCCAAAGTAGCTACACTGTATTATATTGCCTCCCAAAATGATGAGCCTTACAATTTTTCCACATCCTCATGAACACTTATTATCTTTCTTTTGATCAAACCATCTCCGAGTGCATATGAAGAGGTAGCTTATTTTAGTTTTGATTTGCATTTCCCTGATGGCTGTTGATGTTGCGCATCTTTTCCATGTGCTTCTTGGCCATTTGGGTATCTTCTTTGGTGAAGCGCCTATTCAGATCCTTTGCCCAGTTTTTTTTCTCTTAAGGTATAATTGACATATTAGTTTCAGATGTACAACATACTGATTTGTATACATTGTGAAATGATCACTACGTAAGTCTAATTAACATTCACACCATAAATAGTTATAATTTTTTTCTTTTTTTCTTGTAATGAAGACTTTTATATAGCATCTTGCAAATATACAATACAGTATTTTTTTTTTAGATTTTATTTATTTATTAATGAGAGACACAGAGAGAGAGACAGAGAGAGAAAGAGAGGAAGGGCCAGAGACACAGGCAGAGAGAGCAGGCTCCATGCAGGGAGCCCAATGTGGGACTTGATCCTGGGTCTCCAGGATCATGCCCTGGGCCAAAGGCAGAGCTAAACTGCTGACCCACCCGGGTTGCCCTACAATAACAGTATTATTAACCATAGTTGCCATGTTGTAGATTACATCCCCATGACTTACTTATTTTGTAGCTGGAGGTTTGTACATTTTGACCACCTTCATTCGTTCCATCCACCAGGCTGATAATGCAACCTAAACAACTATATCCTTTCTCTCTCTCTCTCTCTCTCTCAAAAAAAAAAAAAAAAAAAAAAAAAAAAAAAAAAATCCCATTACCTCACCTACACAGTTCTATTTTTTTTTTTTTTTTTGTCACTGTTGCTTCTAGCATAGTCTCAATTATCCATGTTACATTTAATTTACAGTTTACTTACCCAACTTCTGGTAGGGTAGATAGGGACTTGATAATTGTCTATCACACACAAGTAATACCAGATTAGTAATACTATTTTTACATCTCTTTAAAGTGCAAATATATACACATTCCTTAACATGATGCAAAGTTAGAGTAACTTCATAACATTTTATTTTGTGTAACTTTGAAACATTTTAACATAAGCAGAGTTACATACATTAAAAGCTATGCTTTATGACCAAGGTTTTAGAGATAAAACTAAGAGTCTTGGAAATCATGTGTTAAGCTGACAGTCTATAAAACTATTGATATAAAAGTTTGTCAGAATTATGACTCAGTTTAGTTAAACACAATTTAATTTTCTTACACTTTTTAAGCTTTATGTAGAGACACTGTTAATCTGATTAATATCCATATCAGAATATTAGGAAGTTCAGATTAGCCAGTCTCTTCATTTGGAAAATACAAACCCACACCTTTACAAAATCATGGAGAAAACATAGCTATGTATTTTAAACCATAATTATTAAATTAGTCTTATTTGTATAAAGATTCACTTTTATTATGTGAACGGGGCTTTTTATAAAAATATTTCTGAGTTTCTAGCAGAATCTCTAAGAAGGATTTTTTCTTAAATGTCTAGCACATTTAAAGTTTTCATTGTATATTAGAATATAAGATTTATGAAAGTGATTACTATTCTCTGTGAACCAGATTATCACTCCTTTAACTTCCAAGACTTTATAATTTAATTTATTAGTACCCTTCTATGTTAGGAATATATTTTATGCTCACACAGTGAGAGAGAACGGCTTTTCTCAATTACAGCAACACAGAGAATTTGTCACTCAGAAACAGCTTTAAGTATTCAAAGAAACACAAAAATTCACCAGCCAAGATTTCACAGGGCTATTTTCCTTCTAGCATTTATGAATTTTTTTATGAAATAGTTTTAGCCCAAAGTAGACCAAAAAATTAAGGATAGCAACTCAAATTTTTTATCATCTCTCACATGAGAGATAACAGATCCCCATAATCCCAGTAGCAGTCTCAAATGGTCAGATTATAAAATTACACTCCTACTCATTTTTGCTACCAGGGGGGAATTATTTATCATTGTTGTTTAGAGCAAACTAGATCCAGAACCAAAAATGGCCAGGACCAGAAAAAAATTCAAAAGTACTACATTAGGAAAAAAAAAAAACACGTTAACAAAGATAGTGTTCTATTACTGCTTTAGAAGCAGTCTGGGGACCAAGCAATTATGCCTGGGCTTAGATAGACCACAATGTGTATTTCTGTGGTAACAGTTGAGTTTGGCTTTGTGAATCCATTCTGGCATCTTGGTGGAAGTTCCAAAGCTGTTGCAGGCTAATATACCTATAAAATGAACACGGATTAGACTTTACTTAACTCACTAGTTAATGAGAGAATTGTGGTATGAGATGTGGTAACTGAGATGTGGTAACTGACTCAAAGGACATTTTAGAAGTATGTGGTTAAAAGCAAGTTATTAAAGTAGTCTTAGAATAACATCACTAAGTTAGATATAAAACTAGTTAATATTCTACAGGGAAATAAACCATGGCCTATGAGATTATCTTTTCTAACAGAAGAATAGTATCTGAATTTATTCAGGACCAAAAAAAAATCTATAAATTAACGCGAACTTAAGTATATCCAGGATCTTAATCAATTTTAAACAGTGGATCAATTAAAAATACATTCCCCCAAATTATCCTTGGCTGGACCTGTTAAATAATGCACCTATATCATCTTGAAAAAAATCAGTTGCTCTCCTTTTAGTTCTTATTTTCAAACTTTATTTTTTTTATTTTTATTTTTTTATTATTTTCAAACTTTAAATGACTTTTCTTAACACAGGGCAACAACATGTGATATACTCAACACTTGTCCAGAGTAATTCCAATGGCATAAGTTTTATTGATGGGAAGCATCAGTATGATAAAGATGTCAGTTTTCCCCAAAGTAATTTAAGAATCAGTAAGATTTTATTAAAATCTCAATGAATGTTTTTATAGAACTTGGCAAGTAAGTCCAAAACTAATTATGAAGATGAAAAGCTCAAGAATAGCTCAGAAAAATTTGAGGACAATGAACAAGATGGAGAGAATTATCCTATAAAATGTCAAAACTAATTATGAAGCAATGGAGCGTGCAGAGATAAACAGACAGACAAGTAGAAACGAATAGAAAAACCAAAACATGTTGATGGACATTTGAAACCCTGACAGATGCAGCTAAACAAATCATCAGAGAAAACATGAACTCTTATTAAATGTTATTAAGCCAATCGTTTATAACACTTGGAAAACATAAAAATAGATTACTAACACATACTATATATAATAAAAAATAACTTCCAGGTAGATAACTACCTAAATGTAGGATGGCAAAATTTTAAAACTTTTAGAAGAAAATACAGAATGTTATTATAACCTTGAGGCAGAAAGGGGTTCCTGAAACAAAACACAGAACTACCTGATACAAAACTGAAATTACAAACGTGATTATATTTTTAAAAATTGTTTTCCTCAAAATCACCATTGTTCAAAGAAATGTGAAAAGATAAGCCACAGATTGGGCCAAAGGTATCTGCAACATATTTAATTGAGAAAGTGTTAATATACAGGATATATAAGGACATCTTCAGTAAATTGGTAAGAAAAAGACACCTAACCCAACAACATCAACAAAAAATGGGTAAAAGACATGATTTAACAGTTTGCACAAGTGAATGAATGACTTAGAAAGATATGAATAAATGTTCAACCAGTCTAGTAATCAGGCAAATGCAATTAAAATCACAGTGTGATGTCTTTTTACACTTATAAGATCACCAGTATTTAAAGGATCAGAATATACCAAGTATTAGTGAGAATGTGGAAAGTCAGAACCTTCCAAAGAGTGCTGTTGAGAATATGCATTGGCATAAGCATTTTGAAATAAAATTTGTCCGTTTAAGTTGAAAAAGCATATGTTCTTTGATTCAGGAATTTTATTTCTAGGTATATATCATGCAGAAACCCACACATGTGCATAAGTAGACGTGTACAAGCAGAACTCATAATGGCTAAAATGGAAAACAATGCAATTGTCTGTCTGCAAATAATGGATGAATATATTTTGATATATTCATAAAAGATGTATGTACAGGGTTGTTAAAATGAGTTTGTCAAGTGGTATTTATATGTGTAGTTAAATCTCATACATAACATTGAGTGAAGCAAACTAAATTGCAGAATGAGAGGCATCCTTCATAATGTTTGAAAATGGCAAATGTACACGTATATTGTGTATATTCATGTATACATATTATTTCTACTTCAAAACATCCATAGTAAGATTGAGCACCAAAATTAGTATGATGGCTACCTCTATGAAAGCAGTGAAGGGACGAGAATTAGAGATGAATAATAAAGGGCCTTAGCTTTTCTGGAATACATTTCTTTAGAAAAAAAAAAATCTCACTCCAGTATTGCACGGTGCTGAGATTTGATAAAGTTGGATGTTTGGTACATGGGTATTTATTACCTAATTCCCTCTGCATTTCTCCATGATTGAAATACTTTAAAGTACTTGAGAAAATAAAAAGAAAGAAATACTTCCTTTCGAGACATAAAAAAAATGGTATATATAAAACATGTATATAAATTTAAAAGCATTATAGAGTAAACAACACCAATACTGCATGTAGCCCCTAAACATAAATAAATATATGCATTTATATATACATGTCTGTGCAAACATACATACAGTTAGTTATGAGCATTAAAAATTTCAAGCTTATAACTTGAATAGGAAGGGTTCTCTGCAATTCCTGGTGATGTTTTCTCCTTGAAGAGTAGAGGTGGAAGGCAGGGCTAGGGATGAGGCCCACAGCAGGTTTCAGCTGGATTTGTTATGTTTTATGTGATTTATTAAGGACAAAAAATGATGTAAGCTTGTCATACATTAGCAGTTAGCAGTTCTTTTAGCAGTTAGCAGTTCCTACCTTTGTAATAGGAATATAAATATTGGGCAAACCAAATCTCTCCATTTAGTATTGCTTATCTCTGTTTTTCAAAACGATCTTTTATTTTTTTCCCATTTTACCCACTTTTTAAGATTTTATTTTTATTCATTTATTTTTTAATTTCTTTTATTGGAGTTCAATTTGCCAACATATAGCATAACACCCAGTGCTCATCCCACCAAGTGTCCCCCTCAGTGCCCATCACCCAGTCACCCCAACCCCCCACCCACCTCCCCTACCACAACCCCTTGTTCATTTCCCAGAATTAGGTGTCTCATGTTTTGTCACCCTCACTGATATTTTCCTAATTTTCTCTCCTTTCCCTTTATTCCCTTTCACTACTTTTTATATTCCCCAAATGAATGAGACCATTATCAAAACAATCTTTTAAAAAACATTATGCATTTACCTAAAATCAGGAGCTTGTGGATAAAAGACAAATTTTGGGTCAGTAAAAGTATCATAAAAATCAAGTATTTTGTCAACTTATGTGTTGGAAATGGTAATGTACTATCAAAAAAGTTAATTGTGGGTAATTTTTCCCTTTTTCCCAAAGAATACAAGTTAATGACCAGATTGTGGAGGTGGATGGAATCAGCTTGGTGGGTGTCACACAGAATTTTGCTGCAACAGTTCTCAGAAACACCAAGGGCAATGTCAGGTAAATATGTGGCTCCAGATATGTGTAATTTCATTACTTATAATTTTGTTGAATTTTAGTTTTCTAGATGTATGTAATTACAATGAAGATTTTATCTGAATACTCAACATTTGCTCTTAGTTCTTAATCTTTCCTTCTTTATTGTTATTAGTTTATGCAAATATAATTTAGGACCAAAAATTATGCTATTTCAGAATGACATGAAGATATGAAGTGTACAGTGTACAGTATCAATATAGTTAATTACTGAGCTATGTTAGTGTGCCTAACAGCATAAAAGTTCTAAAGTCCTCAACAAATTAAATTTAGACTCTAAATCCTTTCACTAAAACCAGTTACACAGTAAATTGAAATTGAAATGATTGTATGTATATCCAGTGATACATGTTTTTAGATAAATTGGCTTAATTACTTGAGGTTAATAAATGCATTTTTAAAATCTCTTTATAGACTTTGTAGGACTAATCTTTGGTCAACTGTAACTTTGACAATTTAATAGAACAAAGGGTACCTTCTTTTGAACCTTGAAGTGTATATATCCTGTCCTGGGGGTTCTGAAAACTGTAGCTTAGAAAATAGATAAGAAAGTAGTTCTGAGCCAACTAAGGTCACAGTGTGAAATCCATTTTATTTGGTCATAGGGCATTTATTTTTAAATATAGTGTTGTTTATGTCTTAATACTTTTCCATCAATCCTATGAAGGAACACATAGGGGATGTTATATAGTATGGGTAATTATCAAAATGTTTTAGTGTTATCAGAATGTGATAACCAAAAATCCTGAAAATGTCAATGAGTTAATATTGCTGTAAAGAGGGTCACATGATAATTTTATTGCAGCATGTTTTTTTGTTGCACAAACATGGGTTTAAGTTTTAGATTTTAGACTTTTTCAGTTGGAAAATACCCTTTTATGCTGAAGGAAATGTTTAAGGAATACAACATCAATGACTTTTATGGATGCTATGTTGATGCTTCAAGACTACTCACAATCCTGAGAGAAGTATGTGAAATAATTGGAAATTGCACAGGAAAAGCCATCTGATGCTCTCTTAGAGACCCGTGTGGGTGGGCTACCTCAGGAAATGGGATTGTCTTTCTTGTTTTTCTCAAGAAAAGACAGCACTTTCCTCTCTCAGTAGAGAACTTGGTTTTAAAGCTGCCCATCAGGCTTTGAAGTTTAAAATTAAAATAAGTAAGATATACATTCAGCTTGTAAGAACATTTTTCTTTTCTTTTTTTATAAGAATATTTTTTGGTAGCGAGGAAGTTTATAGTTACATGAAATCATAGCCATCCTTTTCTTTCAAGCCTCATGTAAATTACAAATGGCCTCTTAACGATCGATCTCCTGATTTCAGCCTCTCCCTTCAATCTGCTCTCCTCATCCTTCCTCCAAATGGGAGGAAATAATAGCAATTTTCAAATGCAGGAAGGTCTACAATGGAAAAAGGAATGAACTCATTCTATGTCATTCTGGTCCTGGAGGATCTCAGACCTGAGGGTAGAAGTAATAATTGTGCGTCTGTAATGTGCCTCTCCTCTTCTGAGATCTTCCATGGCTCTCCATTCTATACAGAACCTAGGCTCTTTATCTTGCTATTAAAATATTTCATCACCCATTCCCATCACTTACCCCTCTCTGTATTCATGTTTTGTTATAGTCACACTGCTGTAGTCATATTCCTTCAAACCTGACTTGGGAATTACTGTTTTATTATTGTGCCTTTTCCTCCCTGTCATTTCTTCTGTTTAAATACTGCCTTCTGCACTGAGTGTTATACTATATGTTGGCAAATCAAACTCCAACAAAAAGTATACATTAAAAAATAATAAAATAAAATAAAATACTGTCTTCTGTTTAGAACCTAGTTACCTTGAGGACTGTATTTCAGCTTCTTTATCCTCCAAGAAGTCCTCCTTCAGCCCCCATATCCCCTAGCAATCTCTTCTTCCAGGTAGCACTCATCATTCATACTACTTTTTTGACCTTGAGGTTATAGGATATTACTTTTATCTTTTACAGGCATTCACTTATTTCCTCATTCACTTTGCACAAATTTTGATTATTGAAATGGGACCTTTAGCCCCCCCAAGTTATTTAACCCAGGGTCTTAATTAATTGAATATAAGAAAGCCTTTTCTCAATTTTAACTTATTAAAAATAATATTTGAGTCCTCTGAATATATTTTAGGTGGTAGTTCTTCATAAAATATTAATACAAAAACAGGATCCCCAAACTAGACCTGTGTTTTTAATTAACTTTTTAAAACTGAGAATTTAAAATATATATGGTTTTATATTTCTTATTAATTGGTGACTTAGCTATCACACTTAGTGGATACTGAAATTTATTTTCAAAAAGGGATATCTGAAAAATTAGTAAATTTAGTTTGATTTTTTTCCTAACTACTAAGCACAGATCTGGGAGGAATGGGAAGCCATGGATCTAAAGATCCAAGTTAGGAGACAGGAAGCTAGAAGTGATGAGAAAAATGAAACAGATGTGGGTGGTGATTATTATACTGAAGTATTAGAGGTCAAGATTTTTACTTATTTCCTAGAAATGTATATGAAATTGGTGCCAGCATTTGAATATGAATCAGAATCAGACACTGAAGTTCTGCAACTTCATCCACACCTACAGAGAATCATTTTCCATCTGACTTCAGTCTGCTTTATTTTATTGAATTTTAAATTACAATACTTGAGTTTATGAACTAATACTACTAACAAAGACCCCATTAATATGACATTTTTAACACACTAGAGAAATTACAGGTACTTTGTGATAACTTTCAAGGGTTATATATTTTTCAACTGTACATCCTTTATATGAGGTGAGAAGTGGGTTCACCTCAAACCAGGTGACGTTCCTGGGGGATTGAAAGTCTTAGCCTGACTCAAAGTATCAGGAAATTATTATTATTTCCTTCATTTTACTGATGTCATTTAAAACTAAGTACTTGTGGTAAGTATTACACTTACATCATGTAATTACTTTACATAATTGATTAGGAAAGGACTCACAGGACTCAGTTTGTAGTCAGAAATGATGCAACGCACCAGCAGCAGCAAGAGAAAGATAAGCATTAACAGGGTGGGCATGCTGAGCTCAGACACAGTCTTCTTCATCATCCCTCCACTGGGACTCACAGGACTTGTTGGTCTCCAGATGCTAAGCTACCTCGGGCATGTGCATGAAGCATTGGTACCAAGAAGTCCAAAGTCTGTATATGGCAGGGATTTCTCACTGAGATCATTAACCCCCTCTCCCAGATTCCATCAAATCCAGGTAGAAGGAATAAATCCAATGATTGTTACCAAATAGTTTTGACAGACTAGTCTGTCTTGCTATGAAGCAGTTCATGGACACATATATACAAAACATCATTTATCCCTGGTTGGTATACCTCACAGCTTTGACCAAGGTTTGGTACCATGCTCCAGGCAATTCTGATTTGAGTACTTTGTCAATCCAGCTGGTGTCCAAATGAACTCATGCTATATAATACATATTGCATAACATAACGGATTTACTGCTCTCCTTTTAATTTCATTTAAAACGTTTTTATTTGAGCATATTTATTGAATATTTCAACATTACCTGGTGAAAACCTAAAGAGAAAATGTTGTAAGTTATTTAAAAACCTATAATCTTTTTGGTGGTTGGTAGAATGTAACTTGCCAAATGTAATATAGTTAAAAAGTTAGAAAAAAGTTCTATTCTTATTGTCATATCCTGCATTGTGTAAAAAATAGTCCAGATTCGGTTCATTTGAATCAGCAGGTTTATCTACTTAAAATTCATTTTTATATCAGAACATACTAAATGATGCTTATCTTGGAGATCCTTAAAAGAGCCTTATGTGTCTGTTGGTCCACGTAAGGTTGTGGAAAAAATACTTTTAAACTTGAAATTATAAAGTCATTAGAAAAAATAATTAGTTTGAAAGAGATAAAAAATACTGGTTGTTATCTATGGAAAGAAAGTAGCAATCTCTAGATATTGGGAGACTAATTAAAAGTTATACAATACAAACTACCTTCCATTTATTTATGGATGTATAATTTAGTTTTCTGTGATGTTGTTTTGCCAGAGAAGTCTCAAATGTAGACATTTGACTAATTTCTTCTGTTATATCTCTGTGGACAAAAGGAAAAATGTGTTTGAATTATAGCCAGAGAATAGGTACAACCATACAGCTGATTCTGTTACAAGTTATAAAATATTATTTAATGTATTCACTGATATTTCTTTATGCACTTAGTACTATGGATAATTGTCTTTCTCTAGTAACTACCTTTTTTCACAGGAAGCCAGACCTAAGGGATTCAGATTCTGCCTTAACCATTTAGATGAGTTTATGGAAGTGTTTAAATCTCCCTGTGCTGTAGTTTCTTCATTTATAAAATGGGTGTCATAGTAGTACCTTCCCTATACATTTGAGAGGAGTATTAAATGAGTTAAAACATATAATGAATGCCTAGAAAAAATAAAAATTTGGTGAAATCTTAGTGATTATTATTTTCTTCTGAAAACTCTGATTCCTTCTTTTTTTAATAATAAATTTATTTTTATTGGTGTTCAATTTGCCAACATACAGAGTAACACCCAGTGCTCATCCTGTCAAGTGCCCCCCTCAGTGCCCGCCACCCATTCACCCCCACCCCCCGCCCTCCTCCCCTTCCATTACCCCTAGTTCGTTTCCCAGAGTTAGGAGTCTTCCATGTTCTGTCTCTCTTTCTGATATTTCCTACCCATTTCTTCTCCCTTCCCCTCTATTCCCTTTCACTATTATTTATATTCCCTAAATGAATGAGAACATATAATGTTTGTCCTTCTCCGATTGACTTATTTCACTCAGCATAATACCCTCCAGTTCCATCCACGTTGAAGCAAATGGTGGGTATTTGTCGTTTCTAATGGCTGAGTAATATTCCATTGTATACATAAACCACATCTTCTTTATCCATTCATCTTTCGATGGACACCGAGGCTCCTTCCACAGTTTGGCTATTGTGGACATTGCTGCTAGAAACATTGGGATGCAGGTGTCCCGTCATTTCATTGCATCTGTATCTTTGGGGTAAATCCCCAGCAGTGCAATTGCTGGGTCGTAGGGCAGGTCTATTTTTAACTCTTTGAGGAACCTCCACACAGTTTTCCAGAGTGGCTGCACCATTTCACATTCCCACCAACAGTGTAAGAGGGTTCCCTTTTCTCCGCATCCTCTCCAACATTTGTGGTTTCCTGCCTTGTTAATTTTCCCCATTCTCACTGGTGTGAGGTGGTATCTCATTGTGGTTTGGATTTGTATTTCCCTGATGGCAAGTGATGTGGAGCATTTTCTCATGTGCTTGTTGGCCATGTCTGTGTCTTCCTCTGTGAGATTTCTGTTCATGTCTCTTGCCCATTTCATGATTGGATTGTTTGTTTCTTTGCTATTGAGTTTAATAAGTTCTTTATAGATCTTGGAAACTCTGATTCCTTCATGTAGATTGTTAAAAAACTGAGTCGATTTTATAGCCATTTCTAACAAAGGCACAGGATCTTATAATCTGTAAATGGAAACCATTGTTAGTGGTTTCTCCTTTTAGTTCTTTTGGAAGTATCAATATAAATCTTTTCTCCATCTCTTGATTTTTCAGTTTTAGATCAAAATTTAATGGTTGCTTATTATAAAACTTTCACTCCTTAGGGGTTTTTTTAGTTAAAAACTTTTGCAAGAGTTTATGACATTTACTTTTTATTCTGTGGTTACAGTTGCTTAGGTAGTCTTTCTATAAGTTAATTCAAAAGATTAAAACCAACAAGTAATATTTACAATGTTATGGTTATGAAAATATTATTCAATCTAGAATTAAGTGGTATGACTGAATTGATAGAAAATGAAATGCAATTTTATGTCATTTGATCTGTGTCACTTTTAAGGCATAAAAGTTCTAATGGAATTTGACTTATTTCTAGCCTTCTTGATTTCCTCTAGGTCATACATAGCTGCCAGCATGCTTGCATGTCTGAAAATGTATTCTTTGGCCCTCAAATATAAGTAGGTATAGTATTTGAGTTCAAAATACTTTTCTTTCAGTATTATGAAGAAATTTTCCATTATCTTTTAGTATCTGCATTTGGTAAAGAGAGATTTTATATTAATCTGATTTGTAGTCCTTTATGGCTTTCTGTTTTGGATTTTTTTCCCCCTCTTAATTTGGTTTTTGAAATTTTTGTCAGACTATAACTAAATCTGTTTGTTTGTCTGTTTGTTTTGCTTGGAACTCAATCTGAACACTTGAGTTTGGGAAATTTTCTGTTATTATCTTATTATTTTCTGTATTTATTATTCAATACCTTGATCTTATCTTCTTAAACCAGTATTAATGGGGGATTAGATGCCTTGGCCATATCCTCTAACATCGTATTTTCTCTCAGGATATCCATCTTTTTACATTTTTGTTAGTACATTCTAACAATTTCCACAATTTAGTCTTCCAGATTACCAATTTATTGGTAAACCATGGCCTTTTTTTTAAAAAAAGCTTTTCTGGCCTATTTTCTGTTTCCTTTTATTACTTTAAGCTTTGTCCTCTCATGTCCAAGCTTGAGAGTTACTCAACTTCCTACTTGAGATCTTCATGTGGCTTTCAGCTTTAATTAAATTTCACATAGCACATCAAATGTAATATGTTCAAATTATTATCCTTTATTTGTACCATTCTCTGTCTTGTACCCTCCTCCAAAAAAAAAAAATAATAATCATATGATCTTTACTTGGATGATTCCCTCTTATCAAGTCTCAATTTGAAAATCACTCTTTAAGTGAATGAATTCTTCTTATATTGTGCTATGTATGTTGTCCAAACCCCAAGTCAGGTTCTATCATGTTACCATTTTTCTACATAGCATCCATCAAATGATCCCCTGATGATCCTCTTTTTCTGGTTTTGCTTCTCTTGTTCTGTCCTCTACCACGTTGACTCTTGACTAGCCTTGATGGTTGGAGTATCGAGGAAATAGTGATATATGATTTCTGAGGCTAGACTATAAAAGGCATGTGGCTTCTACTTTGGTCTTCTGGATCACCAGCTCTAGAGAAATCTAGCTGCCATGTTGAGAAGACATTCAAACAGCCTTATGGAGGTAGAACGTAAGCCTGCCAACAGCCAACAGCAACTTGCCAGCCATGTGAGGGCAGCACCTCAGAAGGAGATCTTCCAGCCTCAATAAAGCCTTCAGATGACTGCAGCCCCAGTCAACATTTGATTGAACTTAGTGAGAAGCACCGAGCCAGAACTGCCTACTCAAACATCTCTTGAATTCTTGACTTAGAGAAGACATGGAAGATAAAATGTCTATAAATTTCGGGGTAATTAATGTTACAAGTTAGAATAAAAGTGAGGACATCATTATAGACCTAATAGATATTATAAGCACTGGCCAATATTATGAAGAACTTTATGTTGGTAAATACAACTTAGAATAAATGGTTAACTTTCTTAGAAGACAATACTATGACAAAGTACCAAAGCTCACTCAAGAAAAAGTAGTGTGTGTATGCATATGTGTACATGTACATATGAAGATGGATTTAGAGTTTAAGCTTTCCAGCAAAGAAAATTCCAGTTCCAGTTTGTTTCATTGGTGAATCTCACCAGGCATTAGAGGGTGAAATAACACGACTTCTATATAACCTTTTCCAGAACATTGAAGAGAGAACACATCTCTACATTTATAAGGCCAGAATTACCATCATATTAATGCCAGAAAAAGACATTAAAACAAAAATCATTACAAACCAATATTGCTCATGAACATAGATATAGAAGTCTTTAACAATAATTTAACAGATTGAAGTCAGGAATATATAAAAAGGATAATACATTATAGCTAAATGGCATTTATTTTTGGAATCCATGTTTGATTTAATGTTTTAAATTCAACTTAATGGAATTTTCCATACTGACAGAAGAAGGGAGAAAAAAATCTTACATCATATGCTCATCCCAGTAGATGGAGACTGAAAAGCTCTCAGGAAACTTGAAATATAAGGGAATTTCTTAAATGTGATAAATAGCATCTAAGTAAAACCTATAGCTAATATCGTATTTAATGATAAGAGACCAAATGCTTTCTCTTAAGTGTAAGAACAATGTAAGTGTGTCCACTTCCACCACTTCTATTCAGTGTTGTCCAGGGGTTCATAGGTAGGTCAGTGAAGAAAGAATAAGAACTGGAAAACACATAGATTGAAAAGAAATAAAACTCTATTCACAGACAAGATGGTCATCTTTGTGGAAAGTCCTAAGAAATCTACAAAATATGCTACTAAAACAAGTAAATCAAATAGGGTTCCAGGGCATAAGTTGATGTACAGAAATCAGTTCTATTCTGTTTATTAGCAACGAGTGATTGAAAATTCAGATTAAAAATAACATTTATGATAGCATCGGAAGAATGAAATACTTAAGGATAACCTGACATGATATGTTGACAACTTAAGCAAAATATTTCTGAAAGAAAATAAAGACTACCTAAATGAATGAAGCAATAGACCATGTTCATGGATCAGAATACTCAGTATTGTTAAAATTCCAGTTTCCTCCAAGTCTGCAGACTAAGGGCAATCTCACTGAAAATCTCAGCAAGATTTTTTGTAGAAATTAATATTTTTTAAGAAGAACAAAGTTGAAGAACTTACTGCCTCAAAGCTACACTAATCACAGCAGTCTGGCTTAGGTATGGCTAGAAATATAGATTAATGGAACAGAAAAGAGAGTTCTTTTTTTTTTTTTTTTTTTTTAATGATAGTCACACAGAGAAAGAGAGACGCAGAGACATAGGCAAGGGAGAAGCAGGCTCCATGCACCGGGAACCCGATGTGGGATTTGATCCTGGGTCTCCAGGATTGTGCCCTGGGCCAAAGGCAGGCGCTAAACCGCTGCGCCACCCAGGGTTCCCAGAAAAGAGAGTTCTAATATCAACCTGCACAGACATGAACAATTGATTTTTGACAAATGCATCAGAATAATTCAGTGGGGGGAAATTGTAGTCTTTTCAACAAATGGTGCTGAGACCATTGAATAACCATGTTAAAAAAAGAAAGAGTAAGAACACTTGACCTTTGTCCCACAGTATATACAAAAATTACTTCAAGATTGATCATAGATCTAAATGCAACAATTGAAACCATAAAATTTCTAGAAAGCAGGCAAAAATCTTTACGACCATGGGTTAATCAAAGATCTTTTAAGACAAAAGCAAGAAGTATAAGAGAAAGACATGATAAATTAAACTGCATCAAAATTTAAAACATTTGTTCAAAAAATCCTTGAGAAAATGGAATAACAAGCTAAAGACTGAATATTTGCAAAACAATTATCTGATAGAGAGCTGTTATTTAGAAGATATGAAGAACTCTTATAATTCAATAAGAAGATGTATAATCCTATTAAAATGTGCAAATCAATTAAAGAGACACTTTACCGAGGAAGATACACAGTTAAGCACATGAAATACTGCTCAACATCATTAATCTTGGGAAAATGCAAATTAAATCCACAATGAGGTACTACTACACACCCACTAGTATGGCTGAAATTAAAAAGACTGTAATACTGTGCATTGACAAGGATATGGAGCAGCTTTAACATTCATTCAATGCCAAGGGGAATGCAAAATAGCACAGCCATTTTGCAGAATAGTTTGGCAGGTTTTTATAAAGTTAAGCATGTACTTGCCATATCAGCTAGCAATTCTATTCATAGCTACGTATCCAAGAGCAATAAAAACATGTATCTACCCAAAGATTCATACTTACATATACTTCATATGAGCTTTGTTCATAATAGCTTAGAAGCAACTCAAATGCCCTTTAACTGATAAAGGATACACAAATTGTATTGTATCCTATGTAATGAAATATTTCTCAGCAATACAAAGTTACAAATTACCAATATATTCAACACAGTATTTAACTGCCGGAACTTTTTTTTTTTTCCAGAACTATTATATTGACTAAAATAAGGCAGACGGAAAAGTCTTTATAACTGTACTTTAAACTGCAGGCCTTTAAGAGGCATTTTTGAGGCCATGAAAATGGCTTCCACTTTGGCCCTTTTTTCCTGCTTGCCCCTGGGATGGAGCCTAGAGTGGGTGCTGCTTATCAAACTCCTGCACTTGCTGTTTAGTCAGGAAAGCCTTACAGAGTCCTGTGCTGGGGGTAGGAGAGGGAGCTGCCTCTTCACGAGGCCCTCCACCACCTCTGAAGGCAGGGCCTGGCCAACACCACTCAGTTCCCGCCTGCCCTCAGTGGTCTCGGATCCTGGTGTGAATGTGCTGTGAGGGCAGCACTGTCTCTTTAATGTTCATTGAGGGCTTAATAAATGTTTCCTAAATGAATGAAAAAAAATATATATTGTGGCTATTGTATTTGTGACACACTAGATATATTTGTGAAAACTCCTTGTGTTAGCTTAAATTTGGTGAATTTTATTGGATATAGATTTGACCTCAATAAAACTCATTTTTAAAAATGTTATGTTAATAGTCACGATTAACTTAAAAAGCACCATGCTAACTACTTACATTGATGGGGTTGGTGATTTGGAAGGAAGACAACGTTTACTTAAGAAAGGCAGAAGTAGTCAAACAATTTCCTCGGCAATATATATATATATTATGCTATACACTTTTATTTAAAAAAATACTTCCTTTAATTTTTACCAGAAAAAATAGTATCTATATTAAATTTTTCTCTGGATTCTTTTCTTTATTCAGACATGGATTCAACATAATTTTTAAGAACTCATGTTTTCTTGGGTGTACAGCTTTAAGTGAGACCTTTCTTTCTTTCTTTTTTTTTTTTAACTGAGACCTTTCTGATCTTGTTTATCGCTATGTCAAAGACATAGTGTACCTATTGTAAAACATATCACCTCAAAATTTAGTGACTTGAAACAGCAAACTTTATCTCATGGTTTATGGGATCTACTTGCCAGCTCTTTCCTGAGAGTCACTCTAGAGGGATGCCTCACAACATAGAAACTGGATTTCCCAGAGGGAGTGATCCAAGAGAGTACTATCCAAGATGGAATCTGTCATCTTTTAATAACTTAATATCCAAAGTTTATGGAATATCCAAATTCCATCAGTTTTTTATTTTATTGGATATTTATGGAATATCCAAATTCCATCAGTTGTGTATTTTATTGGATAAAATAATTAACAGGTCCCTCTTTTACTCCATGAATATCAGGTGCCTGAGATCACTTGGGTGCATCTTAGAGGCGGCCTATTGTGTCCTGATCAACAGTTAGTTGGACAGATGGGTGGATAGGTGGTCTGATTAATGTCATACCACATATAACTCATTTGTTTATGTTGCATACCCCCTCTTAAGAAGAACCCTGAAAAATTTGAGACTATTTAGGAAATATTGACCAGGATGGGAGAGATCTAAACATTTTTTCCTTGTATATATAAAAATTAAAGGTTCTGCCATCTTTTGCCTCCAGTAGACAATTTTAGGAAGACATAGTAACAATTGTGAAGCATTTGGAAGAGTGACCATGGATAAAGACTTAGGTATTCTTTTTAACTCCAGATAGTCATCCTAGTACTGGAGAACAGCAGTTATAGGAAAATGGTGTTATAGGAGAGAAATTGTATAGAAATTGTGCTTCAACATGAGGAATTTTCAATAAATTGTATATTTGCTTTTCAGAGCCATTTACATTAAACTTCAAATGCTTTCTGGCAAGTACTGCTACTTACGATCAATAACTGTGCATTCATTATGCTTTTATCCCTTGCATATGTGTTTAGTGACTTTTTTGACATCCATGTGACGTTTTTGGAGATGAGGATTTTGTAGGAATTGTAGTTACACATAATAAACAGTAAATTAATCTGAAGGTCTTAAATATTTCCCTGTCCTTTTTGGAAGAGATTATAATACTCAAAATATAAATGAATGTTGAGGATTTGGGGGTTGTTCTTTTTTTTAAGATTTTATTTACTTGAAAGAGAGAGAGTGTGAGTAGGAGGAGAGGCAGAGGGAAAAGCAGACTCCCCGCTGAGCAGGGAGTCTGATGTGCAGCTCCATCCCAGGACTCAGGATCATAACCTGTGCAAAAGGCAGATGCTTAACCGACTGAGCCACCCAGGTGCCCGAATGTTGAGATTTTTAAATAAATATGCCCTTGTTTACTTTGGATTCACACGATTCACACCTGGATATGTAAGTTCTAAATACAAAAGGTTTTTAAATTTTTTTTTTTTACTTTAACATCATTGGTTTTCCATTTGAAGATCTCCATTTGAAGTGCATTAAATTTTGTTTGCTTCACTCACATCATTTTAATAAGAGGCCTTGTTGCCATTACAGCACAAGGGAAGTTGAAAGTTTCACTTATCATCAGAGTCTTGATTTTGTGATTGTGCATAATGGAGTGTCATTTGTAATGGAGGGCAATGGGGGCACCACTATGTTCATGGGAATTCTCAGTCCTTACAGATTTTATGTTTACTCCCTTGCAGTGAGGCAAGAGGAACAGCCATATGGATTTGGGGCCATGGATATTAAAACTTAAATTACTTACATGACTTATATGACTATATAACTGTATAGATATGAGAATGATCAACAACCACTGGTGATAGAAAATCAAAAACAGTGGAAATTTTTAAAAATTGTTTTAAAGGGGATTTTGGCTTAATGAGATATCTTCTAGTGCCAGTATAGACAGATTAGCATTCAAAATTGTTTTCCTTTAAATATTTGTATACATAAATATTTAAACCTGAAATATTAGAGTTAGCTTTCTAATCAAGAAATGTTACTTCTTAAGAAGGTATAGCATTTTTCAAAAATATTTAAGTTTCTACCTAGTATGTGGTATGTAGTCCTTGAAGTGGCATGTGTTACGCAATATTTTGTTTTAATTCAGCTACTTTTCTATATTGAAATACAGTGGTAGAAAAAGGTTCTTATGATTAAAACTGAGTTAAATACAAAATTCATTTCAAAGAAGTAATACTTAGAGTTAAGTTTAAAGATTTAAGATCTAGATATTTAAAGTCTAGCTTTTAGAAGCAAATAGGTTGATGGGCGACGGAGGGTACTTGTTACGATGAGCACTCGGTGTTATATGTAAGTGATGAATTACTAAATTTTACTCCTGAAACTAATATCATGTTAATGATTAGAATTTATTTTGAAAGAGGGAGAGAGTGAGCAAGAGAGAGCACAAGCCAGGGAGAGAGGCAGAGGAAGAGGGAGAAGCAGACTATCTGCTGAGCAAGGAACCCAGTGCGGGGCTCAGTCCCAGGACCCTGGGATCATGATTTGAGCGCAAGGCAGATGCTCAACCAACTGAGCCACGTAAGCATGCCTAGCTAGAATTTAAATAAAAAATTGACACACAAAAAAAAATAAAAGCAAACATTTTCCTAGATGAGTTTAAATTTTTAAATGTTAAATATAGAGTATGTTACATTAATCTCAATCCCAGTAAAGAAAGGAAAAATATGTGAGTACCCAAATACAAGAAAGAGGCAAAGCTTTATTGTGTAGGACTTTAACCTCTAGATATCTAATAGCAAAGCTTAATGAAAGCAACCAGATATGCATTCAGCACCATTTACTCAAGTACAATTAAGTCAAATATTTTAAAAAGCTATCTAGCTTGGAGTAAGGCCATAAAATGTGATCAAACACAGAAAAAAATGAGACACTTTCTACAAAAATGTTTAAAAGTACCATGTGATCTTATGATCCAAGACTCTAGTCTAATGAGAGTAGGTGTTGTGTATCTGTATCTGTTTTTTTTTTTTTTTTTAGGTTTATCTTTTAGGTTTTTGGTGTGACACAAATATTTGTTAAAGAATATCTGAATGAAAGAATTGATTACTTAAGAACCTATATCTACTATAGCTTTCCTTTTTTTAGATTTGCTTAAGTCTACATTAAAAATTCTTTAGTTTTAACAATTTTTTTATTTTTGACATCATTTAAGTGCCATTTTTAACTAGCATATCATTTTTAGAATAAATATCTGTAAAACAAGGCCCTCATAACTCATCATTTTTCAACATAAACTCTTGCATCATTTACACTGAACATGTAGGATCTTTATGAGTTAAATTCAGAAAATTGTAAATGCAATTTTATAGTTGTTTAGTTTTTGTTTGACAGCTCACCAGAGAATTCAATAAACTAATCAAATGAATCCTGTATAATCTCGTCATCTAAACTCTAAAGGACACTGCATGGACACTGCTTGGTCTGATAATAGATGGAAGGAAAAGGGAAAACTGATTTATCTATCTTTACCTATTTTATCTCAGCCTGAGGGAGAGAGGGGGCAGTTCTTACTGAAATAATTCTCATCAAAACAAGATAATTGTTTGAAACACTAGAAACAAACCATATTGAACACATAAACCCTCATTTTGTATTTTAGTTTAACCTTTATTTTTCAATTGTAACCTTAGAAAATACCTAATTTTTTATTTAAATGTCTATCACAGTTTGGCTTCTGTAACCTCATCCTTTATAGCTAAAAATAAAAAGATCAATCCATTCCTTGTTGAAGCAAACTAAACAAATTGAGAAAGTAAGAAAACATTTTTTTTTTCTTAAAGGGTCTTAAAGGCTGATTTAACTACATGCATGTCACTTCAGTCAGAAATGATGTCCAAGATGTAAATCATAATTGTGCATAAATATCAGTTGATTTGGTCACGTATGTTTAGAGGGACTGATTGTTGCTGACTTTATTAATTGTTATATTTTTGGAGACTTTAAAAATTCAATTTAAAGGGATCGTGTCATCCATACTTTTATATTTTGACAGTAACTGAAATTAAGGTTCTCAGAACTTTAGTGCAAGTATTTTATCTTCTTACTGTGGTTGACTTTCAAAAACCTACTCTGTTTTCAAAGCTAGTGTGATTCAAGTAAGAGGTAATTGGGACAGTGTGCACAGACAGAGTACTTACTACCTAGCTATTAAT
The DNA here is from genome assembly GCF_048418805.1 of Vulpes vulpes. Lineage (NCBI taxonomy): Eukaryota > Metazoa > Chordata > Mammalia > Carnivora > Canidae > Vulpes > Vulpes vulpes. The sequence goes on from NC_132786.1 coordinate 85,586,596, forward strand.
ATATTATCCAGGTAAAAACAACAGTAAACATTTGTTAAATACTCTCTAGGCACCAAGTCCTTAGTTAAGCTTTTTATACGTATTGTGTAATATTTATTTAAGCTATTATGTTCATTTTATTACAATATGGAAACTAAGGATTAGAAATGTTAATATATTCAAGGTCACAGAGCCAATAAGTCATGTTTATGGGTTAGTGAATTTGTCCTATCAAAGCATTTTTCCCCTTTTACAGACACTTTCCACCCCTTAATATTACTATCACAACATATCTATAGTGTGAATCTGTAATTGAAATGATAACCTTACTTTAAATCTTGCATTTTCTGCTCATTTCAACATGTGCCAGATTGTGCACATATTGTTATAGGAGTCCTTTTATAAAGACATCTTAAAAATGGACCAAACATTTAAGAACATATAGAAACGTAATGTGAATCTTACACATTTTCCAAATGGGAGATTTTTATCACTTTCATCATCATAGTAATAGTGCCTAATGTCCTTTCCCATCTATGCCACATTTTATTCTTTTATCACTCCTTTAGACACATGAAGTAGGTACCAATTTTCACATGAGGACAATAAGGCGTGGAGAATAGTTTAGTTCCACTTGTGCTTTTCCTCTGAACCATACTTACCAGGATGACATTCTTCTAATGCACATATGAACTATAAATTACACTGGATTACAAGGCTTTAGAGATATGTGTAGCTAGGTGCTATAACGCTGCCCCAAACAGCTGCCTGAATGAAGAGATGTGTACTTTAACAAAACACTTTAAAAAATATATTTCATGAGATGGGTTGTCTATTTTATATACAATTAGAAATCACTTTTATTTCTTAAGACTGTACAGTGATTTTGAATACAAACTCATATTGGAGAAATAGTGAATAATGTTAAATTGTAGGGACAAATTCAGAAAGCCACACTGTGATTTGAGCAACTAGGCCTTCATGATTTAAAATGTTGGTTTCTTATGCGATGTGGAACAATTCTTATTTCCTCTGAAATTTCAATTACACATTGATTTGTTCCTTTTAGTTTTAGCATCACGAATAACTCTGGTTTGGAATTGGAAATCATGTTTTGAGGGCAGGAAGAAGCTTGCATGTCCTATTGGAATTCTAGTTTATTATATGATTATATACTTTATTAGTATATGATATACCATAATATTCTAATTTGTGTCTTAGAAATAATTTTCTGCTTAAAAATTTCTCACAAGTTCTTCTTAAGACTCCTTCATTCACATTTAGAGCCATTAGCAGTGGTTCTAACTTGTTGGCAAGTGAACAAAATCTTATCTTTTTCACCCCCTGAATTGTGTTCAGAGTAATTTTAAACGTTTGCTTTGCAGAAGAAATAAACTTCTCCATTCTTAGGGAAAACTGTTCAACTAAAAGATCTGACAATATAATTCTCAAATGAGTTTAAAGAATTTATGGCTTAAATGAATGTAATTCTAATTTATCTTTTACTTTGAGCTTGGCTGCTGTCTTCAATTAATAGCATTTAATACATTAATTGCTTCCTTCAAACTCCTCCGTCAGCTTTATAGTATGTGATACTCCCTCAAACCCCACTCTGTTATGCATTTGAAGAAACATAAAAGATGAATCTAGATTTTCTTAAATCTATCATTCTAGGATATGAGCTTCTTTAATTGCTTAATGTTTATATTCCTAGACATCACTTCTGACTTTCAGACTGCTAACCAAAAATAGAATGAATTCTAGATAGTCATTTTATGTCTAGATTAGTTGGACATGCTAAAGACTTTATGTATCTTCCATCATAGAAACCAAATGTCTCCAAGTGAAATAAACAAACAGGTAGGAAAAGAAAAATAAAAATGTCTTCATAGGGAATATGATCTTACATATAGAAAAATTCTAAGGAATCTATAAAGCCTACTATGATTAATAAATGAATTTAGCAAGGTCAAAAATACAAGGCCAGTATTCAAAAATCAATTATATTTCTATATTCTAGCAACAAACCATTAAAAAAAATTTAAAAATCAGTACCATTTACAGTAACTTGAAAAAACATGAAATAGATATAAATTTAACAAAGTGTAGCTACAACTTTGCACTGAACATTGTAGTGTATTACTGAAAGAAAGTAGAATCTAAATAAATGCAGAGATGCACCATGTTCATGGATCACCTCAATATTATGATGTCAGTTTTCCACAAATGGATCTATAGATTCAAAGCAATCCCAAATCAAACATCAGTGGGATTTTAAAAGAAATTGATGACCTGATTATAAAATGTATATGAAAAAGTAGATAACTTTGAATAGTTAAAATAGTTTTGGAAAAGATATACAGAATGGAAAACTTCACACCACCTAGTTTCAAAAGTGATTTTATGGTAATCAAGCCAGTGTGGTATGAGGATAGATATATAAATGGAAGAGATTGGAAAAGTCCAAAAATCAGCCCAGAAGTACATAGTATCAACTGATTTTCAACAAGTGTGCTGAGGTAATTCAGTGGCAGTAATGAATAGTCTTTTAAATAAATGGGGTGGAAACAACTGGCCATACATGTGGAAAATAATGAAACTCCATCCTTACCAAACATTGTGCATGAAAATTAATTTGAAAGTTACTATAGACCTAATATAAATCAAAACATTAACACTTCAAGAAGAAAAATAGGAGAAATCTTAGCAATCTTAAGTGAGGCAGAGATTTCTTAGATAGGAAAGAAAAGGTATAAAGCTTTTAAAAAGTGGTAAGTTGGACTTCCTTGCAAGACACAATTAAGAAAATTGAGAGGTAAACCACAGACTGGGAAAGGATAATAAATCAAACAGAGATACACACGCACTATTTGAATATATGTATCTATGTGTATTTATTATATACAGTGTACATAAAGATATGCATCCAGAATATATAAAGAACTATTCTAGAACAATAATAAAAAGTCAGACAATCCAGTTTTTTAATTGGTGAAAGATTTGAAAAGGTATTTCACTGAAAAATATTTGTGAATGTTCAATAAGTGCTTGCAAAGATACTTAATGTCATTGGTCATCAAAACATTGGAAATTAAAACCATTATAACCATTCAATAGAATGGCTATAACCATTCAATAGAATGGTTAAAATTTTAAAAGACAGTACCAAGTATTGGTTAGAATGTAAAGCAACTGTAATTCTCCTGCATTGCTAGTAGTAATACAAAATGGTACCCTCTGAAAAATAATTTGGCAATTTCTTTAAAAGTTGAACATACATTGCCACACATTATCAATTCCACTATTAGTTATTTGTCTACAGGAAATTAAAATGTATGCCCCCACAAAGACTTGCACAAAAATGTTTATAGTAACTTTGATCATAAAATCCAAAATCAAACTCAAATACCCACCAGTAGAAGAATAGATAGACCAAATGTAGCACATCCAATACAATGAAATACTATTCAGTAATAAAAATAAATGAATTACTAATACTTGCATCAGCATGGATAAGTCTCCAAAACATTATAGTGAGCCAAAAAAGTCAGACACTCTATGATTACATTTATATGAAACTCTAGTGAAAACAAATATAATATGGGCCCAGGGTGAAGGTGATTTTACTAGAAAGGGAAATTGTATATTTTAGGTTGATGAAAATGTTCTGTAACTTTATTGAAGTGATTACAGGTTACCTTTGTGAAACTTATCAAACTGTGCGATTAAAATAGATATACTTTATTATGTGTAAATTATACCTGAATAAGGATGAAAATTACAGAATTTGCAAATTCTACTTATACTTGATTCCCAGAGGAAAATAAATGATAAATGAACACCCAAGCGTAAGTACAAAGTGTTGTTTGGAACTACATAAAAATATTGCTACAGAGACAATTAATTACTAGCACGTAAGTATAAAATTTTTGACTTTCAGTGATTTTGTACAGAGAATGGTGGTATATTTCATTTAAACTTATAATCTAATACAGCAATGCATTATAATCAGAGAAAAAACATCAGTTAAGTATAGAAACAAGATTAAACGGAGAGTGACATCCAAAATACGAAATTAAATGATACATAGCAACTAAATAATTTTTGCCACTCATATTTTTAGAGAAATAATACCACGTATTAGTGTGAAAAGATGTTAAGAAGTGAAAATTTGTTGAGCAAGACACATAGTATTGATGAGGATGTATCATTAAGTGACCGCAGCTTGCCATAAATGAATGACTTCCCATGTTTTTACTTTATACTTTTTTAAACAGTAATTAATAATAAGATATTTCTTTTTGTCTCTTATTTTTTGAAACCACATCTCTCCTCATACCATCTTTTTCTCCAAAAGTGAAATCAAATTCATGACCTCTCCTTATTTTAGTTTTTCTTTTTAAAAACAAAAACAAGACCTATATTTGTTTCTCTTTTCTCCAAAGTTATAGTAACTTAGCAGAAGTTAATGCCTCTATTTATTTACCCACCTAAGGCATGCTATTCCCCAGAATAGTTTTGAAGCAGTTTCTGCATTGTAAGGAGGACAGTATTAGGGAAACAATTCTCAAGTTCAATTGTACAGGAAATTAGGAGTTTGCTTCCACTTTGTAGAGCATCAAAAATGTGTGAAGTACTGTAGAATGGATTACATCTTTTCTGTTTTCTCCCAAAGTAATACTTTTTTTTGAGAGAGAGAGAGTGGTGTACAAGTGGGGGGTTGAGGGCTATGGGGTGGCAAAAGTACAGCGAGAGAGAGGCTTTAAGCAGGCTCCATGCCCTTTGCTCACCAGAAGCAGGGCTGATCTCAGGTCCCTGAGGTCATGACCTGAGCTGAAATCAAGAGCCCAGATACTTAACCAAATGAGCCATCCAGGTGCCCCATTTTTTTTAAGTCATCCTTCACTTTTTCATTTTCTTTTCCTTGAGAGTATGTCTAAAATAACCTGTTTAGCTGCTCAGCTAATCTCCCCTTCCATCCAGGCATAACATTTAGAGTATAGATGTGATACTATTTTCTTGAGGTTTGATGGACCGTGATGAGCTGTCAAGCTTAGTTACTTTTCTTAGTACTCCTTTTTGCTGGAGAGTCCAACTATATTTGTCTCCTTTCACCTTCTTACAGATTTGTTATTGGGCGAGAAAAACCAGGACAAGTGAGTGAGGTTGCCCAGTTGATAAGCCAAACACTGGAACAAGAAAGGCGCCAGAGAGAGCTGCTGGAGCAGCACTATGCACAGTATGACGCCGACGATGACGAGGTAAGTCATGCTTGCAACAGTCCTTCCTACCTTTCTTCCCATGACGTTCCTACTTTACAAAACTCTCTTTACCGTGTAAAAGTATGATAGGTTCTTTGCAGTTTCTCAAGAAGAATGTGTCTACATTCAACCTCACAAAAGAAATATTACTTACATCTGTTATAAACTTATGAATCAAGGAATGGTATCCTCTTGACAGTGTGAAGACTTTGGGATCAAATAAGTCATGTTTTACCACGGTATTAAATTCACAGAAACAAAAAAGAGTAAAAACACCAAAATGCAAATAATAGGTGTCTTTTTTGTTGGAACTTGGTGATTTTCTCTCTGTTTTATATTTTTTTTTAATTTCTCCCTCAATTTTCTATAGTAAATGCTTTTTGAAAAAAATTAGTAAACATTCTGATTGAAAAAACACACTCATACATACACAAACACATAGAAAAGTACTAAAAATTGCTGGGTGTTTTCAGGTTTCTTTTTTCCAGGAAGAGAAAGTTCTTTGGATCTGCTCACTGTGATTTGTGCTAACATAATGCAGAACAAAGCTTTCCACCAGCACATATTCCATAGAGTAGATACATATTGGAATAATTTTGCATCCTGCTCTCTGTAGAAGATCAAGTAAATGAGTAGAAGCTAACCCCCAAGTGAAAATGGCTCTCCAGAATCCTTGTGTGTTGTAATGTAATACAGATGCTAGTCTATTTCTAATGTAAATGCCAAATGTACGTTGATATAATGGGACAACATGCTTTATTATAAACATGTTTAAACATGCATGTGTTTCATATTGGCATGTCAAAATATCTATCAATAATTTAATCAGATATTTCATACTCCATAAACATAGTAAATATTCAGGTAAAACATACATTATTTATACCAGCTGATATAAGGACAGTACAACTTCATATGGTCAATCTCTACTCATCTAAATATATTCTTTTTCCAGAGCTTTCTGGGTTTTTTTGTTTGTTTTTGGTTTCTAGCCAGGACATAGTGAAGATTAATAAACAGACATTGAAGTATTTTCATGTATTTTTAGTCTGGAATGTTTTAACCCAAACATGTTAATTTTTTATGTGTTAGTAGTTTAATGTAGTTTATTCTCTATTTATTAGACAACTAAAAATAGTGCATCAACTAACTTTTGATCAGAGAATAAATATTACAGAGTCTTCAGGTGAATGAATTAGTCTCTTAGAATTCTGTTTAGTTGATTTAATTTTTTACTTGCAGAAACCATTTGAAATAACTAGTATTTTTTTTTATTATACTGAGACATAAGGTATGAAAATGTTACCTTGGATTTAGAAATCAAAAACAGTTTCCTCAAGTATTTACATTTTTGTCTTAGTCTTCAGTTCTCTGTGCTAGTGTTTTGTGTTTTATCAGACACTGATTTGCTTTGGCTGCATGCCTATTTTTAGGATATTAGAATCGCTCTCTGCAGGTTTGGTTTTTACCTGCTTGCTCTGCTAGAAAGAATTTGGATGTGAGATTCAGGGGAGTTCGGGTGACATCAAGTGGTGGAAAGCGAGGAAGCCAAACTTGACAGTCTGTGGGCCTCAGTCTCTTTGGCTTTAAGAGACTGGACTAAATTTCTGAATTCTCACTAGCTTTTAATATGCTGTGAGTGTGTGAAACAGAACATCAAGTCTAGCCAGGAAAGAGGGAAAATAAGATAGTTCTTAAAGCTCTCCAAGTGAAAATTTTAGATCACCTGCTACATACTACATACTTCTTCCAATTATTTTGAGGAATTGGTCACATTCAGTCCCAAAAGTTTTCAGCTCAAGCCTCTAAAGCTTTTTGTTTGTTTGATGTAAGATTTTCTCTAATTTAGTAATTTAATTAAATGAAAAATGAGTTTCTGTTATTCAACTTTTATACCTAGGAGTATATCATATGAATTTTTTTGTTTGCCTAGTTTTTATAAGAAAAGCAGAGTTGATTGTCACCTGAGCAGATATTTTTGGGACTAGAAAGGTAAATAAATATTCAGTGCCTGGCACTTTGCAAGGCGAATTTCCCTACATGATTTCATGTAATCTTTACAGCACACAGAAGAGATTTTTTTTTCTAGAAATGAAGCAAACGAGGCTTTTTCTAGTCATATAGCTAGTAGTTGGCAGATTTATAATGGGAAAAAGGTCTTCCTGTCTCCAAAGTTGGGACTCTTTACAACACATTGCTGTTCTTGAATGGAGTGGACTAATAGGTCTGTCTTTGTTCAGGCACCCACAGAATAACTGGGTGACAAGAGATGTTGGAAAGAGGATTCCTGTTTTGGGTGATGGACTTTCTTGTAATACTTAGGTTCTATGATTCTTCATTCTGTATTTCTAATAATAGGGGAATTAAATACATGGAGAATTATTTTATTCTAGGCAAATAATCCATAAGTATCCTATGAAGATAGGGCTTAAAGGGAAAAATAACTGAGTATATGATTTTTTTTAAATTAAACTTTAGGTTAAACTTTTTCTTCATCTTCAAGTTGTAGAAATAGAAATCAGATGCTTGCTACTATGTTATTCCAAGTAACATTCACTTTACTGGAAAGGTCAAGGAGCCTTTTTCTTTTTTCTCTTTCATGCTCCTCTCTGACTTGTATTTCTCTCCCTTTCTTGTGTGTTGGCAAAACATGCTCAGCTAAAACCAACTGTTAATATTCTGTGCATAGGAGAGATGAAAGCTGTACAAATAATGAAAATTCACTCTTGTATAAACACTTTACTTACTTGATATAAATTCTTTTTTTTACTCTGCTACCAAATAATTGTTAAATCAATTTGAGTGGTATGTCCTGTTTTTTATCTACTCTATTTCTCTCTGTTAATGAAAAGTAAAAGGATGAGAAGAACCAGTAACCATTGGTTATCCAATGGGTAAATGACCTTGAATAACTGAGTTAATTTTATATGTAGTTGAACAATGTGTTGATTTATGTATCTTTATTAATCCTGAATTGTGTAATCAATCATTTGGCTTCTCAGTTTTCTTATCATTTATGGAATCATCTTGTAATTTCAAGGTTAGAATCATTTTTATTTCACAGTATCCCCTGTGACATTCCCTGGGCCAGCTAGGAAAACCTCTAATTAAATGCAGAACAACTGAGTTCATCCAACTAATTTCTAGAGCCAGCGCTTAGATCAGTATTGTCTACTGAAGGATAGATAGCTTCTGGTTTTGGTCAAATCATCCAAGGTTGATTCTAACTTGGAACTTGTCACATTGACAGAGGGGAGTTGCTTGCTTGAATCGCCTTTGGGGAAAACATTGCAACGTGAGAAATATATCCTGAAATTGTAAAAGTACAGTAGTTCTCTATCAAAACCATATTTAGGATTAAGAAGACCTTATCATGTATTGTATATGCTTACATATACCTGTTTTAATGCTTTAGGAAACTGTAAGTTGTACTCCAATAAAATTTAAAATATATAGATAACCCCCAAACTTTAACCCCCAAATGTCTACATTTTGTTTTTTTCCCCTCAAATATTTAAATTAGAGGAGTTTACAATAAGCAAACAGCCAAATGAATTTTAATTTACATTCCTGTTTCTGTTTACTCTCTGTTACACATTGTGATTTAAAAAAAGTTAAAAGGGCTCTGCCCAAAGGCTAAAGATAAGGGGGAGAATCCTGTATGAAGAGAAAAATTAAATCTGAGCAATTGAAACATTTAAAATGTAGATCTGAATATATCAGTAATTAGCAATTGCGTTTCTGGGTAACAGAATTATTGTTCATTTCTTTTTTTTTTTTCTTTCTTTCTTCTTTGAAACAATCTGGAAGGTAACGATGGAGGATTTCAATAAGCCCCTCACACAGTCAGCACTATCTCACGAAATTCTGGGGGTATGGTAAATTTTTCAACTAGATTTTAATTTTCAATAACAAATTTAATCTGTCATACTCCACAACTATCAATGTTTGACCTTTTAGTGGTGGGATGTTGTAATTTTGGTATATGCTTTGTGTAGCATGAGTCATGTGTGTAAATTCTGAGCACATGTTTCTATCAAAGATCATTATGCAATGTGAAATACAGTGGGCTCAGACTAGAAGTGAAGTATGAAATGGTACTATACCACTTTTTTGAATTAGAAAATGCATACAATCCTTCACACTAAAATAAACTGTTTTACATGCACTTTGAAATTATAGGATTATTTTGGCTTGCTTCTTTAAATATGCTTTTAAAATATGATAATTATTACATTTTAAAGTCCTAGATTATATGGTATTTCAAAGTCTCTTCAGGCACTAGTTTCTAGCAAGGTTAATCATCACTCTAGAAACTGAGGCCCCTTCTCTTAAAACATAATTTAATCTCACTTTTGTAATTTTTTTTTCATTACTGTAAATTAATATAATTATAACTATATCATGAGAACATTAGTTTTTAGAATCTTTTAAAGTATTGCATACAATTTAGAGCAGCTACCTACATGGATATGCATTCTTATGGCTTGTGTTAACATGTAATAATTAGAGTCAGAAATATAATGGAGCTGTGGTTTGCATAAGTGTTAAATGGTTTATGAGAATATAATTTTTAGGCGAAAAGCATTAAAGGGATCACATTAAATTTGACTCATGGTGTTTGCTGTTCCTGGTTGGAAACAGCTTGTGTTGTATGAACAAGAGATTGCAATTATTATGGATGGCCTTTTAATAATGTAAATTGACTTTATACTGTTCATAATGTTGAGAAACTAAGAGTGGGAGGCATTCTCTTAGTTCTCAAACGTGTGTGTTATAGCAGGCACCAGAACTTCAGTGTTTTTTCTACCGTTTATCATTAGGCTGCTCTCTTTAATGGGGAAAAGCCATCTTTAATTTTTGTTGTCAACCATTTTAGAGCACTGTGGCTGAATTGCAAGGAGTGTCTGGCAACAGCAATAACAATAACAACTATTTCCTTAAGGTTTGTTTTTTTGGTGGAAATTAATGCTTATCTGCACCTTTCTGCTTCATGTGTGAAATTAAATACTCTGTGTGTCTCATTAACTAGCTTTGCACTCGGAAGAACTCTAGAGCTGTATGTATTGTATGTTGAATAATAGTTGGAAAATCATCACTTGAAAATAGTATTTAATTCTGAAATATAGCACATAGTCTATAGTTGCAGGTTCTGTAAGTTGTACTCACTCTTCTAATGTTTAACCATGGATGTTGTTAACCCTTAACACTTTAAATATTTTGTGATTCATTTTAAAAGGGAAGGAAAAGATACCCGGCAACAAGGCTGTATGATGTATATACCATATAGCGTACACATTGTTTTTAAACCCAGTACTTTTTTTTTTAGAAAATAATCTTTTGATACAAATTTCTTCATTTTTCAAAATAAATACACATATCTTTAAATTATCATACTACTTATTTACATGACTTATGTGGTGGACATAGCAAAATGTCTAAAAACTATTATACTTCACATAATAAAATACTTGTCACTATCTTTAGCTGCCAGTAACAGAGGAGCTTAAAAATGGAAGTATATTTAAAATGGAAATTGGATTACGGTGATGAGAGGAGCCCGAAGAATAAGAGAAATATAAAACCTTTGAAACAACTTGTTTATAGACTCCAATTTGACTGGATTGTTAGCATCATTGAATTTAATTACATCCTTTAGTTTGTGATCCCAAAATCTACAGTACTGGTCATTGTCATTGAAACCCAGAATCAGAAGATGTTTGGAAAACCTTTAGTTGAAGCCTGTTTATCATGCTTGATCTAACCTAAGCATTGTTTATGTATACACACACAAGCACACACATTATCCTCTGGTGGTAGACATCCTCCTTAGAAATATTCTTGAAGGACCCTCCTTAGAAATATTCTTTGTATATAAAAACATTATTACTTATGATATTGAGCACAGACAGGAAGATGGATAGTGTCAAGGAAAGATAGAGGTTAGAAAAGAAACCTTTGCCCTAAATAATGTCATTTTTTAAACTCATTTTCTATATATTGTTTATCATAATGCAAGTGATTTCAGTGTTTTCATGTTATTTTCTTTCCAGTCACTACATTGTGATGGTATTTATTCATGAGTAAGGTATAAAATACTAAATAAACTCTACTAAATTCTCCTATGCCATTAAATTCCTTTGAGAATATAGCTTTGTATGTCTTAGAAATCACGCTAGAACAGTTCTATATTACAATGATGCATCACAGAGTTTGACTTGAGGGAAGTCACAGAAGTAAACACAAATGTCAGGATTTTTCCAACTTTGAGAACATTTACCAACTGTTGAATATAATTTTTTAGCAAAAAGTTATAAAAAGCAAGAAAGCTCAGTGAAGATGGACCTTATCAGCTTTACTTTCTAGTGGGCTACCGAGATCCTTTGGCTTCCCCATGCCTCTGCTCCTTTGGTCTTTTCTTCTTGGAGTACTGTTCCCTGAACCCATTCTTGGTTGCCCTCTATGCCCTTGAATCCTGTTCACTTTCAGGGCTCAGTTTAGGTTTCGTGTGTTTTCTCTACAAAGCCTTCTTGAACTTTCTCAGCTGAGCTAGGGACTCTTTTCTGTAAAGTCAATAATAGTACTACGTGTATCTCTCTATATCATCATTTACCCAAAAATATCCCCCACTAGTCTGTAATCTTTTCAAAGACAGGTTTAATAACTGGTTGATTTTTTAATACACACTGTCATGAGCACAGTACTGGGCAGATGAGAGGAAGCCAAGAAATTGAACTGAATTGAATCACTCAAAGGATGCTAAGATGAGAATTGGAAAGTAGAGTTAAATGAGAATAAAATTTAGTTAGAAACATAATCTAAGATAGTGAGAGAAGAGTGGCACAGAGTCATGGGTAAAAGGCATGGTAAGACAAGAGATTGAAGGTAGGGACCGAGAAATAATCTGTACTTGACCTTTGGCACTTTGGGATTGAGCACCTTTCCATGGGCTTTTGCTTCCACATCTTAATTGTTTTGAGAGAACATGAATTTGCAAGAAGACCCAATCTCTATCACACTGCACCAAAATTGTCTGAATGTAAAACCAGAAAAAAGTGAATATATATATTTCATTCTTTGAAAACCTTTGGATCTTAGAAATAGGAAGTTGGTGACTCATATTGACATGACTTCTTTTTAGTCATAACTGAATAAACGTGCCATAGAAACAGAATAGTTGAAGTGGCCTAAGTGATGTCAAGATCAATATTGCATAGATAGCCATCTTCTGCCCTATAGCTGTCAGCCATAGAAGTACATTTTCATCAGCAATAAGAACTAAATGGTGACCTGACCAAAGACCCCAATGTTCTAAAGCAGCCTTATTATGGAGGCTTAGAGGTCTGATAAAGATTCCATTTAAACTGATATTGATACTAATAAGGGTAGTGGTAAAAATTCTTAATGGATTTCTGGAATTCCAGTTCTAAAAGGGGCTTTACAGAAATACTTATTGACATAAAATTGACATAGAATAAAATGTGTAGATCTTAAGTAGATAACTTGATTTCTTTATCATTATATATACATTATTCAGATATTAAAGTTAACATTAATGAAGGATAACTTACATACAATAAAATGCACTAATTTTAAATGTATTAATTTGGGTAGACAGTTTCATGAATAACCACCACCACAGTCAAGGTACTGAACATTTTCATTACCTCAGATAGTTTCCTTACAGAACTTTGCAGTCGCTCCCAGCCCAAACCAAACCATTTAATCTATTTTCTTTTTTTTTTAAAGATTTTATTTATTTATTCATGAGAGTCACAGAGAGAGAGAGAGAGAGAGAGAGAGAGAGAGAGGCAGAGACACAGGCAGAGAGAGAAGCAGGTTCCATGCAGGGAGCCCGATATGGGACCCGATCCTGGGACTCCAGAATCACGCCCTGGGCAGTGAAAGGCAGGTGCTCAACAGCTAAGCCACCCAGGCGTCCCCATTTAATCTGTTTTTTGACACTATAGATTAATTTTGTCAATTCTAGAATGTCCTTTGAACAGAACCATAGAGTACATACTTTTTAATATCTGACTTCTTTCACTTTCATAATGTTACATTTATCCTAAGTGTTCTGTATATTATGATGAAACTGTAATTGGTATTGCTTTGAGTTACAGTAGACAAAGCCCAAGGCCCAAAGTGGAATGTCTAATTGGAGAACTCCATCATAAAGCTGAAGTCTCATGGGCTATACTACTCTGTAAGATGAAAATAAATCTTCCACTCCAAAGACCACATGAGAAATTGCCACTGTCAGACCTTGTTGCCGGGTGGAAGGGAAGAAAAAAATTTTTCTGAGACATTGTAATCACAGCAGCCTGAATTTATGGTACACTTCAAGAGAAAAAAGCATGTCCTTTCTTATGTCATTTATCTTTTTTTTTTTTAGATTGATTTATTTATTTTAGAGAGAGAGAGAAAGAATACAATGGAAGGGGCAGAAAGAGGGAGAGAGAAACTCAAGCAGACTCCACACTGAGCCTAATGCAGAGCTCAATCTCAGGATTCTGAGATCACAACCTGAGTAAAAACCAAGAGTCGGACACTTAACTAGGCCACTCAGGTGCTCAAAGCCATTCACCTGCAATCAAAGCGTAAAAGTTAAAGTTTCAAGAAAAATGAGCTTATAATTGCAAAGTAAGCTAGGGAACTAAATCACTATGAGTAACAAAAAGCAGAAGGAAGGTTCAGGGAGGAAGTGAGAAGGGACAGGAGAAAAAAAAGAAAAAGGAAAGAAAGATAAGGTCCCCGTTATTTTGTCAGTTATACCAAAATGGAACAAATATTTCCAGTCGTATGTAACTTTTTCCAGAAGACAAAAATGAAAGTGGTACAGCTCTAATACCAGGAATGCAGTAAAACCTTGAGAGTGTGAGATGTATGGGTTAATGAGGTATAATCTTGGTACCAAAACCAAATATTGATGCCGTAGAAGACTTATAGGCCCATCCTATTCATAAAAACAATGCAAAACAAACAAAAAAAAAGCCCTATACAAAATATTAACAAATCATATTCAAGAACATGTAAAAGAGATTTTATAGCCAAGTTGAGTTTAGCCTATAATTCAAGTATGGTTTAATATTTGAAAATCAGTCACTACTTGTTTTTGACATGCTGGAAGGCAAGAAGTAAAAGAAATAAATTGGAAAGGAAGAAATAAAAATTATTGCAGACAATGTGGTCATCAAACCTCAAATATACCTATACATTAATTATTAGAAATATTATAAGATTTTGGAAACTTTACTAGACACATAATTAATGGTTTTGTTTTTTTTTTTTTTTATGATAGTCAGAGAGAGAGAGGGGCAGAGACACAGGCAGAGGGAGAAGCAGGCTCCATGCACCGGGAGCCCGACGTGGGACTCGATCCTGGGTCTCCAGGATCGCGCCCTGGGCCAAAGGCAGGCGCCAAACCGCTGCGCCACCCAGGGATCCCTAGACACATAATTAATGTAAAAATAGCATCTATTTCAGTGTGTCTACAGAGAGAAAATATAATTTATAAATTTTAATTACTTCGGTAGAAGGCAAAATTTTGCTTAACAAAACATAGACAAGACCCTTATGGGAAAAAATTTTTATTGAAATTATTGAAGAAGACTTATATGAAAGGGAAAAGAAACTTTTTTTTTTTTTTTTTTTTTTTTTAGAAACTTTGTTTATGGGTTAGAAGACTCCGTAGTTTAATTGAGTCAGTTCTCTCCAAGTTGATTTATATATCCAATGCAATTTCAGTAAAAATAATTCTAATGAATTCAGAAATAGAATTCAGTAAGCTATCACTAAAGTCCATAGGAAATAACAATGCACCAGAAATAACTATGACATTTCACATGCTTTAAAAGAGAGATATTTATTATTAAACTGTAGAAATTTAGTCTCTGAAGCAAAGAAGGAGCAAGTTGGTCAGGAAGCCAAGAAGCAGCCCCTCATATAAATGAAAATTGGATTAGTGACACCAATAACATTCTAGGTGAGTTGAGAAATGTTAGGCTTTTCAGTGAAAGAAACATGGTGAAATTGCAACCCACATCTCAGTCTGTACCCAAAAGCTCATTCCAAGTGCACTCAGATGCAAAAAAAGAAGAACCCTAAAATTTAGAAGACACCATAGAAAAATACCTTTATGACCTCAGTGTAAGAAATGGTTTTGCTACATGAAACACCTAAGAAAGCAAAACCATAAAGGATAGTATTGAGAAAATCGACTACATTAAAAATTAAGAACGTCTGTTCATCTGAAGAATACCTTTATGAAAGCAAAAAGGCAAACCAGAAGCTGGAAGAAAATATTTGAAAAAGAAATAACTGGGATGCCTGGGTGGCTCAGTGGTTGAGTGTCTGTTCCTTTGGCTCAGGTCCTGATCCCAGGGTCCAGGATTGAGTTCCGTGTCAGGCTCCCTACAGGGAGCCTGCTTCTCCCTCTGCCTATGTCTCTGCCTCTCTGTCTCTCATGAGTAAATAAAATAAAATCTTTTTAAAAAGAAAAAGAAATAACCGAAAGAGGATTATATAAAAAGTACTTCTATTAGCCAATATGAAAAGAATATAAAGAGGGCCATTGGCTTTAATGCTCATGTCATAGAAGAGGAACCTCCGTGACTGATGAACATATGAAAAGATGCCCAAATATATTAGCAATCAGGTTGTGAAAATTAAAAACTAAAACGAAATACCATTTGATATTTACCAAATTGATTTGAATTGGATATTTTAAATTTTGGTGAGGATGTAGAGTAAAAGGATCTATTATTCTCTGCTCTTAGGATATATTAATTGGTCCATCTACTTTGAAAAACAATTTGATATGATCTAGTAAAGTCATCTCCACGGTTATATTCTTTACTAAACAGTTAGTAAACCTCTTATATACATGAGCCATAAGATATGTTGTGATATTTTTCTTGTAAATGAAAAAAATTTGACACAACTGATGTCTCTATCAACAAGAGAATGGGTAAATTTATTGTAGTGCATTCAGAGTGGAATAATATACAGTTGTTTTAGCAACCCACAACAAGTGGTGGAATCCCAGGAACATCCCATTTAAAAAAAAGAGAGGTTGGGCAGCCCTGTTGGCCCAGCAGTTTGGCGCTGCCTTTGGTCCGGGGTGTGGTCCTGAAGACCTGGGATCGAGTCCCATGTCCGGCTCCCTGCGTGGAGCCTGCTTCTACCTCTGCCTGTGTCTCTGCCTCTCTCTCTCTCTCTCTCTCTCTCTGTCATTAATAAATAAATAAAATCTTTAAATAAGACAAAAAAAGGCACAGGAGTATATAAGCAATATGATTCCACTCATATGAGTCTTAAAACCATTACAAATAAATGATACATTGTTTTGCTCTACATAAATATGATAGAACTAAAGTAAAACCAAAAATAATAAAATTCAGCAAGATTATTTTAAAGGGAAGCACCTGAAATCAAATCAGGAGCGCACACACAGAGGACTATTAAAATGTCGTAATACTCTCCTTTTCTTGAACTAGGTTGTTCATTAGTAGTTGGTTATATCATTATTCGCATAGTATCTATATGTTTTAAAAATACTCTTCCTGTCAACTCAATATTTAATGAACAAATTAAAATCTGCCATGTACAGTTCTTGTATTTAGCAGTTATATGGATAAAAAATTGGCAATTACCTAGTCTTGCTCTCCAAGACTGATGAAATGGCTTTCAGACTCTATGTCTCAAACTTGCCTCAATGTGACAATCGTATGGTACTTCTTTAAAGTTACAAATTTCTCCACCCAGCCTCAGACCTAATGAGACAGAATATGCATTGTATGAGGCCTAGGATTTGGGGAGTTTTGGGGAAGGAGTCAGACATGATCAGAGCTGGAGTTATTCAGCTTAAAGATGCCAGGAAAACTGACCTTTGAGTCCTGGTATTGCAGAGACTTTGTAAGAAAGAATTACTGCTGTGAACCATCAGATGGCCACGAGGAAAGGAGTAGAATTATTCTCCCTCAAAGGAAATTGTAATTTATCATTTTATTTATCATTATATTTATATTATATATTTATAATTATCTTTATATTTATCATTAATTCATAGATAATCCATAGAAATACCATCACTGATGTTTATATTGGTTTTACCTTTTTGTTTACTATAAATTCTATAGCTGTAACTTCAGGTTCTATCTGATGACCTGTTAGCATTTTTGCAGTCATGTGAGTCAATTTGTATATGTACACACCATATTTTCCAAGATTCAATTCATTGTATAATTATAGAATTATTAAAACAATAATAACATGTGCCACTTTGGCCCCCTATAGTTGTTCTCTTCTGCAGATTAAACATTCAGGGAAATACAAATCTCTTAGTCTCTTCCCACAGTTCTCCTGGCATCAGAATAAGTGCTTCATTGTTTCATTGGCAAGTAGAACGAAACTCAAGGAAGGCTGCCAATTTGAAATTGCAGTGTGACATTTGAATTACAGAGGTCTACTTTGGTCTGTTGACTGTTTAGTTCTGGATCTCAGTGGGAAAAATAAGGATCTTTAGTTCCCTTCTCATATAGAATATATTTATCAGGGACTTAAAGACAGTGGCATTTATGTCCTAGTGAGTAGGTAGCATTTGTTAAGAGGAATTGAATTAGGAATATTGAGTCATGGGAAAATGTAGTTCATACTTCCGAGAAGCTTGCTATTCTGTTTTGGAAACAATAAATATATGTGGTATAAATATATATGGTATATAAACAATAAATATATATGGTAAATATATATGGTAAAGAATTTAAAGCATTTTCAGGGCAACCCATCAAAAGGCCAAATAACCAGAGTGTGAAAGCATCATCACAACTAAGGACATACAAAATAAAAGTATGAATTTAGATTTGGGGTTTTGATTTTTTTTTTTGCAAGAATTTTTTGTTGTTTTTATTTGTTTGTTTTCTGTAACCTAGATATGGGTCAATATTGGTGTGTTCAAGAAATAGAAAGACCGGTTTACCTGCAGGCAAAATATGTGGAAAGGAATACTATTTGGACAGTCTTTGAAAAGGTAATTTGAAAAATATTGCAGGGACTTTAAAAATCAGCTGAGTTGCTAGACTTTTTCCCTATTAAAAATAATTAGGAAACAGTTCTCCATGAGGCTCTCAAATTTCTGAGGCACTGGCTGCCCTTTGTTCTGGGCTACAAGATGTTTGTGTAGTGAACAGTCTTGGAAGATAGAGATAGTCTTCCCCTCTGGAGCAAAGGTGGTAATGTTACCTGCTATAAAAGATGCAGGTTACCTAAGCTCTTGGGTCCCCTCTGGACAGGCCTGCTTGTGCAGGTATCACCTGGCCCTCTTCTCATCACTCTTTGGAAATTGGAGTTTAGGGAATCAACACAAAGATATGATAGCTTAAATCAACTAGTACAAAGACCCATTCTGGGTTAAAAGAATGTTCTGACCTTGTCACAGTCATAGAGAAACACACTGGCACCTACCGTGAAGGGAAGGAATTTGTAATTGGCATAATCAGAAGCCTGGTGGAACTTTAGTGAGTTTACTGTGGAGATAATGCTAGTTATCTCCAAGGCATATAATGCTAGTTTTAGAGAAGTAGCAACTGTTGGATGGTCTTTGACTCAACCTCTCCTACAGTTTATCATGCTAGCTGTAGTCATTCAGCAGCAAAACATCAGAAAGTTTTTTGTGGTGTGTCTTGTCTGCTACAAAGGAATATCGGCCCTGTCAGCGAGAATCCTTTGAGATAGACAAACTCCTGTGGGAAACCATTGATGAGTAGTAGGGTCCCAACTCCCCTACAGTGCCAATGAAAGTACCCTGCTAGAGAATGAGAAAGTGTCCTACATCAGTCTAGCTAAATTGCTACAGTTAGCCTTACCATCTTGGAAAACTTCCCCATCCTTTATGTTCTAATCAGTTCCTGTTTATGTTCTAATCAGTTCCTGTTGTGGGAGTCAAGCCAGTGGCTACTGGGTCAAAGACTCTCCAAAGCTAACTTGGTTGTGTCAGTAATGACAACACCTTATATATAGTGCCTTAGGTGGTAGATACTCGAAGTTTGATTAAAACACAGGTAACCACTGCACTTCTCAAAACTGAAAATAAATGCACTTTGTTACTGGTACAGGGCTGCCTTCTGCCTCTACACGCCTTGTGGCCACCTCTCTCTACTCTGAACTCAGCTGCTATGAGGAGGAAGGTGACTAGGGGTCAGGATGAGATCTCCTTTGTCCTCCAGAGAGACAAGATATTATAAGAACCCCTTAAGTACACTAGGGAACTTTGGGAGGGGAGGCACTCAACTTCATGGTGGTATGGATACTGGCTCACAAATCACCATGTCACCTGGTCATGTAGTGAGGAAAGATGCCCACATTCTACTGATGTGGTTTGGGCAGGGTTCACAGTGAGAAGGGAAGCAAAATGGCCTTTTGGAAGGAACGTTTGGGCAGATGCAACATAATACTGTTATGGCTTCACTGCTCAATGTGTAATGTTATTAATGTGATGATATACACCTGCCCTTCTTTGTTGCATTAGTGCCAGTGGAGAATCTGTCATTCAGGGATTGCCACATGTTAGGACAGTAATAGTAGGACGAGAAAGAAAACACTTTCCCTGTTTCTCCCATGTGGGTCAGCAGAAACAATATAGAATCCTAGAAAAAGAAGGAGAAATCACAGCTTATCTAAACACATAATGGCTGCCAGACTGCTTGGGCCATTTCCCAACATAACATAACTGCATGTCTGATGCAGCAACCAAAAAAAGAAGAAGAAAGGCAGCTATTAACTTTCTACTAAGTTCTTAATGGAACTTAAACTGAATGACCAGTGGAAGCTTTATGACTCGGTGGTCTAATATTCTGTTTGAGATGGGTCAACTTGAACTCACAGACCAATAAGGTTAAAAGGGCCCAACAAACCTTGCTTGTCAAATGGAAATGGTAACTATAAGAAAGCTACTACCAACCTGGCCCAGCAGCAGCATCTTAGATTTACATGAACAAGTAGCAGCTTTCCATTTTGTGAAAACTTTATCTGATATTCTACCTCTTGAAACAAGGCCACTGGCTCAGTGAGACTTTCAATTCATAAAGGTTTCCTTAAATGCCCGGGCTTGATTCACTGATGCGTCAGCTAAGCTATCCAAAGCTACTAGGCTTTCCAAACTCAACACCAGCTATACAGATGCCAAAATTACGTCGACATCTTGCTCACTGGGCATAACTCAAGGCCATTCCTATAGGTCTGAGCAGTACCCCCCTTGATGAACCTTGTTACTGACTCTTAAGCTGATGTAAGTGACTTAACTGTTTGGTCATCATTACTCATCAATTACTTGGTCAATTGCTTTCCTAAGTGAGAGTTGACTTATTTTTTATATGCATTGTGCGGGCAATTATTCTTAGGGTTGGACTCATTTAATTGGATGAGGTGGTACAAAATTTGTACTTTAGATTAATGTGATCAGGGACACCAGTCCTGGAAGGCATTCAGATCAACCTCAACTCACTGGCCAGGGTTGTTATAGGTGATAGAATTGTCTGAATCATAGATATTCTTCTTGTGGGCCAACACCAAGCCTGTGCAATCCCTGATTCTTGCCATATCTGAATTAATACCTTAGGCCAACTGGAATAAATAAACTTGAGGAGAAAGCTACCTGAATTTCTAAGGTAGACCTGATGGTTTACGGGATTTATGTAGCCAGTCACATCTGAAAGCCTGGGGAATATGGTTGATCTCAGTTACTGCAAGTTACTCATTCTGTTGCTTGGAGTTCATTTAATAGTCGTAATTATATGAAATAGACTAGGTCCTAGCCACTGGAGTCACACTGATGAGGGAAAGTCGTACTAATAGGAAAATTCACCAGAAGCCAAAATGGTATAGAAACAAGGGCAGATATCACTGGGAGACAGTTCCTCCATAGGTCTCTGACTTCTCTACAAGAGGCACTCATGCCTTTCTTTCAGATTACCTTTTTAATGATGTTTGTATAATGAACAGTCTTGGAAAATAGAGGAGTGTCTCTCTATAGGGCACATAACAGACTTGCTTATTACCCATTATAAAAAAAATATGAGTTCCTTCAGTTCAGAATTCCTTTTTTGGGGGGTTTATGGTTCATGTTTCTCAATGTAATTATAGTTAGAAACAACTATTTTAAGAGACTTTTTTCTAAGGAAGAAAGAAAATGAAACTATCTTTTAAAAAAACACTTGGTATTTGAATACTCACCAACCAATTCAATACAGTAAAATAGTTGGAATGGGGAAGGATTATAGAGGTTGAGATGGTTAGGATTATTCCTAGAAAATAAAATTTAAGAAATTGTAATTGAAAATTGCTTCAGTAATTGAATATTATAGATTATAGTACATGTAACTATTTCTCAGTTCTCTTTTTTATTTGAATATAGTTGGCACACAATGCTGCATTAGTTTCAGTTGTATGACACAGTGATATGACAAGTTTATACATATTGCTATGCTCACCACAAGTGTAACCACCATCTGCCACCATACAACATTATTACAGTACCAGTGACTATATTCCTTATTCTGTACCTCTTATTCCTGTGATTTATTCATTCCATAACTGAAAGCTATGTTTTCTACTCTCATTTACCTATTTTGCCCGTCTCCCTACCTCCCTCACTCTGGCAATCATCAGTTTGTTATTTGTTTTTATGGATCTGTTTCTGCTTGTTTGTTTGCTCATCAGTTTTGTCTCTTGGACTCTACATGTAAGTGAAATTATATGGTACTTGTCTTTCTCTGACGGATTTCATTTAACATAATATCCCCTAGGTCCATTCATGTTGTCTCAAATGGCAAGACCTCATTCTTTTTTATGAATGAGTAATATTTCATTTTATATATATATATTTCATTATATATATATATATAAAACAACTTATTTATCTATTCATCTATTAATGGACACAAGTTGCTCCATATCTTGATTATTATAAATAATGCTGCAGTAAACATAGGGGTGCATATATCATTTTTAATTAGTGTTTTCTTATTTTTTGGGTAAATACCCAGGAATGGAATTTCTGTTTTAATTTTTTGAGGAACCTCCATACCTAAGTTCAGAATTCTTAACAAAAGATGTTAGTTCCACCTTCTGCTTCATTTTTAGACCTATTCTCCTGGCAGTACCCTGGCTTTGAACTTTGTTTGGAAACTATTTCTTATTTTTAGAATCAAGATGTTCAAAACCATCAAGTCTTAGTTCCTTTCTGTTTAATGGTCCTTTCAATTTCTCTCTTTGGTCACATTTTTACCATTAGCAGCAAGAAGAAATCGGGCAGCACCTTCAACACTTGTTTGGAAACCTACTTAGCTAGATCACTCCATTCACTAGGAATGTTTCCAACTTTCTTCTTATAAATGGTGATAATATTGCTGAGTTTTCTGGCACTACACAAGAACTGCCCCCCCCCCCCAACTCCGGATTTCCACTTACAATGTGTTCAAGGCAATTTAGGCCTGCTTTAACATACTCTTCAGAATCCTCCCAGCCGTCCTTCACTGCCTATTTCCAAAGCCACTTCCTCATTTTTCTGTGTTTGTTATGGCAGTTCCCCCTTTCTGTTGCTCCATAACAAATTACCACCACAATGTAGCAACTTAAAATAAGAAACATTTATACATTACAGTATCTCTGTCTGGGTCCATTTAACTGGATGCCTCTGACTCAAGATTTGTCCCATTGCTGCAAATAAGGTGTCCGCCAGAGCTACAGTCATCTGAGTGCTCAACTGGGGGAAGATCTGCTTCCAATTCATTTGCAGCTGTTGGCAGGACACGGAAGATACACTTCCAAGCTCCTCATGTGACTGTTAGCATGCCTCAGGTCCTTGCTGACTGTTGGCCAGAAACATCAGTTCAGTATGATGTAGGTATCTTGGTAGAGACATGCTAAGAGGACAAAAGAGATGCAAGCCATAGTCTTTTTGTAAACTAATCCCAGAACAGACATCCCATCACTGTTGTATTCTCGTTGTTAGAAGTGAGTCACTAGGTCCAGCCCACATCCAAAGGGAAATGGATTATAGAAAAGTATAGATTACCCAGGAAGAAGGATCCTTAGGGGTCATTTTAGAGCTTGCCTACCATGGTGGGAAACAGAGTCCCTACTTTCTAAAAAGAAGGGGTGAAGAAAAAAGACTAATGGAGGCATTAAAATACTGTAAAATCAAAGGCTAATTTATAAACTGTCTACCACAAGTGCTAGAAAATTTTAAGAAGTGAAAAGATGAGTTTGAGTTGTTAGAAAAAATTTTATAGACACATCTTCAATCTATCTAGTTGGAATTTTAGGAAAAATAATTTGCCAGTGATAGTACCAATTATCTGAGGAACTGGATGCTTGAAAGCAGGGAACATGGAAGGCTATATCAGTAACATAGGTATAGATGGTAGATGTTTCTTGCTCTAGTAGCTAGACTGTAGAATGAAGTGAAATATCAGAAAACATTCTTAGAACAAAGATTATTGGCAAGAAAATTTTGAATGGTTTGAGAAATGAGTATATATCTTGGTCCAGGCATCATGTGGATGTTTCACATACTTTATTTCTTTAAATCCTCTCAATGTACTATGAGATTGGTATCTTTGGGGACATTTTATAGAAGAAGAGAGCACAAAAGATGTAAGCTAAATGGTTTGCCTGCTCTTGTGCAACTGTGAAATTGTTTTTTCTTTTCTGGGGCCTGGTCTCTCTGTCACCAAAACTCATGCTTTTTTTGCTGGTGTTGCCCTGGAGAAGCCAGGGATAGTGAAAATTATCATAGTCATCAAGTCATCTAGTCTTTTATCATATTCTAAGCACTGTGATGAATACTTTGAAGATCTCACTACTAGAAATTCTCCCAAAAAACTTAGGAATAAGATGCTGTTATTCCCATTCTATAGATGAGCAAAGAGACTAAGTGGCCTAACATTACAAAAGTAGGACACACAGAGTCAACTGACAGAAAATGAAAGAGAGATGCCTTTGCAGAGAAGGGGATGCTTTTGCTGAAAGCCATCTGGATGGCTGGCACAGATTTAGGAATTTTAAACATTAAAGTGTTAGTTTGAGGTCTTTCTCCTCCAGAGAAAAAGCAACTCTCTTCTATTCTCTAACAGAACTGAGTCTGAAAATATATATAACCAAATTCAAATCCAGTAAACAAATTCCAACAAAAACTGCATAATCAAGGCTATTTTTATGATTAGCACCATTTAGTTTCCCGGAATTTACCAGAGCAAACATTGCTACAGCAGAAATTACTGCTAATGGTTGAACCTAACAACAAGAGAAAATCCCCAAAAGGGTCATTTGGGCTCCAGCTGCAGCTGTGCTTCACTATATTTCTTATTTGAAAGCTGAGAATTAACAGGAAAATCAGGGCTCTGCTGTGCTGTGCAGATGTGGCTAAAACTGTATTAATTTATTCAGCAAACATTTGTTTAGTGCCTACTATATGCCAAGTGTGCTAGCCACACTGGGATTATAGATACAAATCATACCTGGCACTTTCAAGGAGCTTACGGTTGAAAGTGGTTGATAGGAGGCAGATATCAAAGAGCCAAGTTTTATGAGTGATATAAGGATATAGCAGAAACATAAAGGAATGGATTAAAAGAGTCTTTGGGCAGCAACTTCATAGAATGAGCTGAGTCTTGGATCTTCATCTTGGATTACTGGGGCAGGATGGGGCCCAGTAAGTGAAGACAACAGAGGCCTGAAAGTTTTCTTGGTCTTGGGCTGATGCCCCCAAAACTGGGAGTATAAGAAGAGGAGCAGGTTTAGGGAAAAGAAAAATTTTACTTCAGAAATGACTGGTTTGCTTATAAAAGATTCATGTGGTGGGGCTTCTAGGACATTATATTTATGAGACCAAAATTTAGCAAATGTCTGGTTATGAGATTCAATTTTGGAGATGCTTCAGCGTATGTTGCTGTTGTGGGATTAGCACCACGACCAGCAGCGGCAGTGATTGCTTGTTTTGAATGCCTGCCATGTGCCATACCTTGTATTCAACACATTACAGACTCCGTCTAAATTAATCTCATGACAACTTTATTATATATACTAAGGAGCTATTTTTATCCTCACTTTATAGATGAGGAAATTGAAACTTAAATCTGGAAGCTATAGGCTTCAAAATCATGATTGTTTACTTGGTCTCTGATGAACCACCTCATCAATATAACAGATAATGTCCCATACCTTCCATAAAACCTAAAATTAGATCATCAGCTCTCCTGAGTGCTCAAAGCTCAAAAATGTCTATATGCTTTTGCTCCTACCAGTCAAAAGTTCGATATTTACTAAGAGGCAGAATCTGTCAGCTATACCTAATTATTGTTGTAATCATGTATTTTAATAAAATACTAAGTGCTCTAATATAATATGAGTATGAAATAAGTTGTGTCCATGAAAAGGAGATGAAATGGTTTGGAAAGATTCAGTAAAGTAAAGATTGGTAGCTTAAGAAAATTAGATGTGCAAAGGAAACATAAAAGAGACCAACCATAAACATCTAGAGGAATTTTGTACTCATTTTGCTTTGCAAGGATCTTTTCCATCCATTTTAAGACTGCAGCAATTCTATAGACTGTATGCTATGGTTCTGGTTTATATGAGAAAGAGTGCATGAAACATCAGTCAGCAGACCCGTAAGCCAAATCTTTTGAAGGAGACTTCTATGCACTTGCCCAGGGTGAGCACCTTATGAGAGAAAAAAAGAGGGCAAGAACTTTGCAGCTCTCTAGAGACAGGTGCAAATCTTCAGAGTGAATTGAATGAAAATGTTCAAAGATGTGGAAGGTGAATTTCAACACAACAAGATTACCCACCAGCATTTTTGGTTAGGGAAATATGAAAGGAATGTATTCCCATTTTTTATCCTGTAAAGCTTTACTTTCTGTAGACTGCAAGCAGTGTAGCATAGAAGAAAGAGAATGAGCTTCGGAATATGTTAGCTCCAACAACATAACTAATTGTCTGATGTTGGGTAAAGTCTTTGAGTCTCAGTTTCCTCTAAGTACAATGGAATAGTAATACCTATATCACACAGTCTTCAAGAAACAGTGTTGGGTACAGTTACAAAAGAATGGCTGTTCATTTTATTGCACCCTTGGGTAAGCAATAAAAAAGTCTAAGATATTAATCAAGAAGGTAGATGAGTTGTGAAAAGGAACCCTTACTATCTCTGTCAGTTCTTACACTAAGAACAATTAAAATGGATTTTCAGGTTGGGACAAAAGATTTTTCTGTTTACTCGAAAGACACTGAATCTGGCCAGAAATAAGGAGAAGGAAATGGATGCCAATGTAAATACTTTGTTGTGAGACTTTTTTTTTTTTTGATGCAGTATTGTCCACCTCCCTATATAAATGTCAGATTCAATCCAGTCTAGTTGTGAGGTTTATGAAATTCTGCCTACCTATCATTCCATGTAATTTATTTTCATATTAACCCTAAAAGTGGTGTCCATTTTCAATAAAGATGAGACAATCAGAACACATTATTCTTAGTCTACTAAATGTAACTTTTTAGCTTCTAGATGTTAATGAGGTTCTGTGGTAAATGCATCCTTTATCATAAAGCCTGTTTATGTTGGGAGTGGATCAGCAAGAGAGAATGAAAAGATAGGTTTTTTAAATTTTTTTTAAAAAATTTTAATCTTTTTTTAAAATTTTTTTTTATTTATTTATGATAGTCACACACACACACAGAGAGAGGCAGAGACACAGGCAGAGGGAGAAGCAGGCTCCATGCACCAGGAGCCTGACGTGGGATTCAATCCCGGGTCTCCAGGATCATGCCCTGGGCCAAAGGCAGGCGCCAAACTGCTGTGCCACCCAGGGATCCTGGTTTTTTTAAGTTTTTATTTAAATTCCAGTTAACATATAATATTAGCTTAGGGTACAATATAGTGATTCAGCACTCCATACAATACCCGTTGCTCATTACAAATGCAATGCTTAGTCTCCATCACCTATTTCCCCCATCCTTCTGCCCATCTCCCCTCTGTAACTGTTGCTTTGTTCTCTGTAGTTAAGAGTCTGTTTCTTGGTTTG
The DNA here is from genome assembly GCF_048418805.1 of Vulpes vulpes. Taxonomy (NCBI): domain Eukaryota; kingdom Metazoa; phylum Chordata; class Mammalia; order Carnivora; family Canidae; genus Vulpes; species Vulpes vulpes. The sequence continues at coordinate 85,613,912 of NC_132786.1, forward strand.
CTCTCTCTCTCTCTTTATTCCCCTTGCTCATTTTTTTGTTTTTTTAAATTCCAGTTGACATGATAGTTTTAATTTTATTTTTATTGAATATTTGTTTATTTTAAAGACAGAAAGCATGGTGGAGAGGGGCAGAGGGAGAGAATCTCAAGTAGACTCCCTGCTGAGCACAGAGCCTGACCTGGGGCTCAATCCCACCACCCTGAGGGGTTGAGATCATGACCTGAGCCAAAGCCAAGAGTCTGATGCTTAACTGACTATGCCACCCAGGCACCTGGGCATGATAGTTTTTAAACACCCTATCCAGAACCTCTAATAAGTACTAAGTAGAATCAAGACACTAAAAGACATATCTTGACCTTAGTATGCTTATAAAACTAATTAGAAAAAAACATTAGTAAGTGGAGAGATGAAATGAAAGATAAAAAGAATTTCAGGAGAATTGCAGATAATTTGGTTATTGAGGAGAGGAGATTGGTAAAGTAAAAAACAAAACAAAACAACTGAATCAAGACCAAGAATTGTTAATAACTTATATTGATGAGTGTAATTTTGATAACTAAAATGAATGACAAAGCCAGAACTAAGAGAAGAACTACATATACTGTACATATATTGTATACACCCTACTCCTGTTATTCATTGTAAGAAGTATTAAAAAAATAAAAAATACTGCCTTCTTAACAAATGCCTTTGCAGTTCATTTTAAAAAATATACATATATTATCGAAAACTTCCTTGGGAGCTTATAGATATTGCCAAGCAAGTGCCATAAGCATTCTTGGATATACTTTTTAAAAAATATTTGCTATGATCCTGTTATATGTCAGGACCTATTCTAGGCACATGTTTATATTCATTCCCTTACACGTAGTGAAGAAGTGCCTATTTTCAAGCTGGGAAAGGGAAATCAAATTATTCATTTCAATGTTATGTTTAAAATGCACCACATTGTCATCAGACTTAAATGTAGCTTAAGATTTTATGGGGTCATTCAGGAAATTCATCAAATTTATGATGTAGAAGTAAATTTTATTATATACCTGGTTTGGGCCTTTATAATGAAGGCGTGGCTTTGCTGCTAGTTGTAATTAGGATTAAAAGCAAGCACCCAGTTTAATATCTTTAAACGAAAACTTTCAGCAAGGTATCAAGATTGCGTACCTAACCAGCCTTACTGCATTTCTATTAATTAACATCACTGGGATTTACAAAGTAACTATTGGTTCTAAAAATATATGTAAGTAGGAGGTGAGTTCACTTACAGAATATCACAAAAAGTTATACCAAATCTGGAATTAGGGTTCTTCTATGATTTATAGGATCTAATCATACCGACAAGTGGAAACTACCTAGAATCATCAGCCCTCACTGCTCAGCTACATTCTCCTCACCGTGCCAGAGACACTTGGAAGCATGTTTAGAGTTTACACATTTTTCAGACGGGTTTCTAAAGAGTCCAGGGAGGGGTTCCGAGTACTGCAGTGCTATTTCACACAGAGATACACTGAGCTTACTTCTAGATACAAATGCCACCAAAATCAAGGTCTTCATGATAATGGCCTTCATGTCAGCAAGCAGTGTCTGAAGGATGCTGAGGCAGTTTCTTCATCCTGGCCAACGGCCTTCAGATTCCCTACTGGAAATCGTACCTACTTCTGGGCTCCACAATTTAAAACAAGTGTGGAGGACTTGGAGAGATAAGTTCAAGCAGAAGCACAAAGATAATGACAGGAGAAATCCAGAATAATTTCACTTGAAAAGGAGAAATCAGAATGGCAACTTAATAATGGTCTTTCTGGCATTAGGAATTATTACACTGAGGTTAATGACCAGATTTTCTTCACGTGCAAAACAGTAAAAGAAATAGGATTTCAGTTAGCAAGAATATAGTACAGAACGAAAAGAAAAAACAGCAGATGCTAAGCCTATGTAATCAAAGGAATAGATCACTCCACACACTTTATGAAAGTGTTTTTAAAGGGAATATGAATTCCTGTCTGTCTTATATATCATATATAATAGTACCTGAAAGAACAGGGACACATTAAATGAACTTTGTTTTTTGACCCTGTGAATCAGTGATTTATCTTTAAATTATATCGTAAGGTATATATTTCAAACAATTATTTTGAATTAGAGCCTCATAGCCTAGTGCTGCCAGGAGAGGAGCCACTTTCTAATAATGTTAAGGAGGTTAGTCGTATGGAGGAATATTTATCCCAGGGGCCATGAACTCACGCACCTTCAGGGACCCGTGGGTACTGCGAAGGAGTGAAGCTAACAGCATAGAACAATATGGAGTTGTAAAAGTTGTGGGGTATCTGAAGGCGTGCGACCCATCCAAAAGACGCAACCACTGCTGAGTGGCCCGGTTGTTTTCTTGTCACAACATCCGCATATTGCCAGATCTTTGGCTTTCTCAAGAAAAACTGGAAATCCAGAATGTCCGGTGGATTTTTTCTTTAACATTGGAGAAATACTAAGATTTATCAAAATCATGTGCAGGCAAAGCAATACACCTCTGTGGGCTGTAAGTTAGAAATCTTCTGGTCCCTAGTTAACCAACACATTAGTCAACAAACAAAAGAGAGCTGATTGCACTCTAAAATTTAGGAGAGTTACATCTACAAAACCTTCGTGTAAGTCTTCTTTAGGGTCTTTTCAAACTCTCTGTATCTTTGGATCTTCCCTGCTTTCAGTATTGGGTGACTTATTCATACAGTGGTGGGAATTTATAGGAATTACCTATTTCCCTTAGCAATATAATTCTATTTCGTAAAACCATCACATACTTAGACTGAAAACAATGTTTGTTGTTCTTGTGAAAATACTACTGATCCTGTTAGATTTTTAGGAATGCACTGATATACGGCATAGACATGTCACTTTGGATCTTTGAACTAACATTCGCTTATAACCTTGGCTGCATGAGGCATGCTTGACTTCAAAGCCTACTTACACTTCACCATTTGGTGACATGTTTTATTTCTCTTTCATAAAATATTTTCAAGTAACTCACTTCTACCTGGGGTGAGGACAGCTGGATTTCTGAAATGCCCTTCCTTTCAGACAGGAGAATATGCCACAGATGAAGAGGAGGACGAGGTGGGACCTGTTCTTCCTGGCAGCGACATGGCCATTGAGGTGTTTGAGCTGCCTGAGAATGAGGACATGTTTTCCCCCTCAGACCTAGACACAAGCAAGCTAAGTCACAAGTTCAAGGAGGTAAGTCGCAGATCTCCAAAATATTTCTCAATACCTTTCCATTTCATTGTTAAGTACACATTTAGTTTGAAAAGAATGTATTGAGAAGAACCAGTTTTCAAAAGAAAGCCTTTTGATATCAAATTGTCTGGAGTCTCATGGACTTTCAGGGTGAAATTTAAGTAGATCCCATTCCACAGTCCTTAATTTTTAAATACTTACTATTTGTTACAGGGATATCTTATGACTTGTCTAGTCATATATTTTCAAGCTGTAGCTGAAATGTGCAGTTTTCATGATAAGTTAAGGTTCTGGTTTTTGTTTTGTTTTGTTTTTCAGTTTTATAGAATTTTGAGAACTTGATGATAGTGTCTCTAAGGCGGCAATGTCTTTGAAAGTTTTTTTTTTCTTCTCCTTAAATAGACAAGATCCCCAAAGGAATCAACTGACATACCTAAGTAGTTTAATTGAGGAAATTAAAGCTTAATGAATGAACTCTGAGCAGAGTTAATAGAACCACTCAGGGGTGGTGAGGTGCACGGGGATTGGCAACAGCAGGAACTTCATCCAACTTCCTCCCAAAAGAAGGCTTTCATGGGTAAAGAGGAAAAGAGAGTCCTTTTTTTTTGTTGTTTTTTGTTTTTTGTCTTTCCCAAGAACAGGATCTTTATTAGATGCAGCCACTCCTAAAAACTACGTCTTGGGGACAAGGAGGATACACATACTCAAGCCCCTTCTCTCCTCCTGCGAATGCCTCCACTCAGCCAAACCCAGGCAGGGATCTGAAGAAGTCAGCCTCCGAGGTAGCCACTGATAGAAAAGCGACCAAGAATGGGTCCGAAAAGGGCAGATAGATTCAGATAACCACATCAGTTCTTCTTCCAAATGAACCACTCAGAACTCCCAACTTGTAAAACAGAAACAGTTATGAATAGGCCCCCAAACAGTTTATTCTTCATTGTTTTAGGAAACATCCTCCATTGTCAAGGCAAGGATGTCATTATTTACAGTCTCCCTGCAAAAAACCCTAAGGCACTGAAGCCCTAAAACCACTGCTCTGTGGTTTCCGGCCTGTTAGGGACTTGACCATTTGGAAGAAAAAGTTCTCTTATACATGAAAAACAAGGTTGATAATTGTAAATGTATGATTTCTGATTTTATTTCTAATTTTCTTTTATAATTTCTGATTTTGATGTGTCATAAATAGGTTAGTTTTATATGTTCTGATGTTATACCTACCATGCATAATATATTGACTTACCTTTTTAATTCCTTATGATGAATTTATACTTGTGAGACCAGTATCAAAGTGAATGTACTTTTAAAATGTTAATTTTTATTGAAAAAATTAGATGTATTATAGAATTTTAGAAAATGCATATTTGTATAAATGCCAAAAAAAATTCATGATCCTATTTTTGTATTTGGGATTATACAATACATGATAGGTTAATTTCCTACTCTTGATACCTTGATATGTATAGTTGTATCTTAGGATTTTCTCAAGTCATCAAATGTTCTTCCATAAATGATGTTTATTCACCCTATAGATCTCTTATCGTTGATCTACTTAATTTTTTGTCTTGGAACATTTCCTTTGTTCCCAGGTTTTAAAATATTATCATTATTAAAAGTTACACTGCAATAGATATTTGTGTGCCTATCCTTAAGATAATTTCTCACAGTGGAATTACTAAATCAAAGAATATTAGTATTCTGGGGACTTGTGGTACTTAATGCCAAGTTGCCACCAGAATGGCTTTTCTTGGCGATAGAGAAATTTATTTATGCCATTCAGTGTGTTGAAGTGCCCATTTCTCTCCCACCAATTATTATTTGTCAGGTTGAACCATTTCCATTTGTATATAGTTCACAGAGTCCTTGAGGCAAATACATGGGTTTTCCAGATGATTTATGACTATTCCTAGTTCTAAATCAGATACAAACATCTTGGGGACAAATGAAGTACACTATTCTATAATGATCACAAAACTCAGAATTCTGTTACAGTAGGAGTAGCAATGCTTATCTTAGGGCTAGTTCTTATAAAGGCTTTCTGCATGAACTGATACCTTCAAACCCAAGAGCAGTGCAGAGAAAGTTCTGCTGAAAGTGGCTGAGTGGGAGGAAGAGGTAATATAGGGACCTGTTTTTCTACAGCTCTGATTTGGCCCACGAATACAGATTATCTAGGGGAGGAGATGGACTTTAAAAAAAGGCTTCCTTTGAATGTTGTTAACTCTCAATCCAGCTTTGAGGCAGTGAAGTCAAAGTTGTATATCTGGGCAAAAGCCTATAATATAGCTTATCCATGTTGCCAGGCGAGTGTGGCCCTACTTTTTGATAGATAATTGAGCTGGAAGTGGGGTCCACATTCTTTTATGGAAGCCAAAGAGTATAAAAAGCAGAAATAGTATATGGAAGGTTATATTCTCCATCTTCTGAATTGAGAAAAGGACTCCAGGCTCTGTAAATATTGTTTGAGGTATACTCCATTGTGTTGACAACTGCATGGTCTAGACCCAGGGGTCGGCAAAGTGACCTATTGGCTGCATCCAGCTCACTGCCTTTGTTGTAAATAAAGTTGTATTCAACACTGCCACAGACATCTATTTATTATGTGTGTGTGTGTGTGTGTGTGTGTGTGTGTGTGTGTGTGTGTGTTATGGTGGTCATGCTACAATAGCCAAATTAAGTAGTTGCACAGAGACCATGTGACCTGCAAATCCTAAATTATTTGCTATCTGGCTTTTTTTTTTTTTTATGATAGTCACAGAGAGAGAGAGAGAGAGAGAGAGAGAGAGAGAGAAAGAGAGGCAGAGACACAGGTAGAGGGAGAAGGCAGGCTCCATGCACCGGGAACCCGATGTGGGATTCGATCCGGGGTCTCCAGGATCGCGCCCTGGGCCAAAGGCCGGCGCCAAACCGCTGCGCCACCCAGGGATCCCTATCTGGCTTTTTACAGAAAATGATTGCTGACTTTGGTGTGGGCCACTGCATGATCTGGACATATCCTATCTAACAGAGTGGATTCATTTTTAGCCTGAGTAACCAAATCTGTAGTTTTCTTTTAATTTTGGTTTTTAAGAATTGAAGTTTCATTATCACCTCAAGATCAAGCAAATCTCACATTATTTCACTTCTAATTCTTCTATTCTCTTTTTGTTACATATTTAACAGATTAACATAGTCCTTTTTCTTCAGAAGATTGCCACTGAGTATCAGTGTGGCATACTCTGTCTCAGCATTTGTGTCGTGTACACTGTCATGATCACAGTTTTAAATTTCTTTATGTCATTAACATAAATGCCCAAATACTTACATTACTAGATACTTTTCATAAGATTATGCACAAAATGTGGGGTGGAGATAGAGAGTCATGTGTATTGGAGTCTGACAATGTCTCCTATCACAGAAGTTTCTCTTGATTGCATTATATCAGGCAGCAGTACATGTTGTACTCTTAATAGAGCACATTAAATTGACATTATCTCAGTAAGTCCTACTTTGGGCCTATTACCTATCTTCCCACCAGCCTCTCAGCTCCTCTGTTTTTGCTCACTTTTATATCCTGTTTTCTCATAGTTCTTGACAGATAGTGGTTAAATATTTGGCAAACAAATGGCATAAGGCATCTACTGGAAGTTGTATAATTCAAGACAGGTACCTAATTGAATTTCCCTGAGTAGTTGACAAGATAGCTAGCACTTTTATTAAAAGCTCATTCCTGCATTTCCCTCTGCTTGGAAGACCAGCATTATTATCTACAGAATTGGTGCCTTTACACTCTGGACTGCTTGTGGCCTTTATATTCTGTTCTTTTTTCTCATTGTTTAGTGCAATGCTGTTAGAATACATATTAAACAGTAATGGAATAAATCAGATTCATCTAACTCTTCAAAAATTCCTGTAGTGTTCAACCTATTCAAGAAAACGTTTGAATCACTTTATTAATTCCCTTGGAAAAACTTCTTTGCATTTTTGTTGTAATTACATTAAACTACTAAGTTAACTTGAAGAGAGCTGCATTTTTATCCCATTGACTCTTAATCCAAGTTTATGGAATGTATCTGTTTAATTCGAGTCTTCTTTTCTGACTCTCTAAAATTTTAGAGTCGAGTCCCCTCTATTAGTTACATAAGCATCCACCTATAAGTACAGAAAATCTAACTAGAGTAGATTAATCAAAAGCTGCCACAAAGGTTACATTAGCTTCAATATAAGTTAAGAAGTTTTCTCTATTTTTCTATTTTCAGAAATGACTTTTATAAGAGAGACTTAATGACTTGCATAAAAGAGAAATTTCTGTTCCCTAGAAGTTTATTATTACTCAGCTATAAAACCATCTGTGCCTTTGTGGAGGAAGATTTTAAAAACCTTTTATAAAGCCATTACTCTTTTCAAGTTTTTAAGTTTTTCTTGGGCCAGTTTTGGTATTTTGCATTTCTCAAGAAGTTATATATTTCCTCTAAGCACTAATATTTTCTAACATTTTTATAATCTACTTTTTAAATACTGAAGTCTTTACTATCTATAATTATTCTTGTTTCTTTCTTTATTTATTTGAATATTTTTTCTTATTTTCCAGAATTTTTGTCTTTCTAACCTTTTTTAAGTTAAAAAATACTTATTTCCAAGTAGTATCTTAATCTTTTCCTCCTTTCCTATTTTAGTATTGATCCGTTGCACTTAGTACATTTATTTTTGATAATTCTTACATTCTGATAAATACATTTAAGGCTATACTTTTTCTAAATATTGACTTTAGCTACATTTTACATTTTTTTTACATTTAGAATGTCATTATTTACATTTAGAATGTCCTTTAGAAATCATTTCTCTTGAGATTTCCTCTTTAATACAAGAATGACTTAATGATATATTTTAATTTCCAGACATATGTAGCTTTATGTTGTTATCATTTTGTTACAAGATTCTAATTTTATCACATTCTGGTCAGGAAACATATTCCATATGACAGCTATTTAGAATTTTCAAGAATTTTTTGTAGCTTAATTCATAAATAATTTTGATTAAATAGTACTCATGCATGCAAAAAGCACGCATATTTTGTGCTGGGGTATGAAATTTACATAGTTTTCATTTATGTAAATATGATTAATAATAGAAATACACATTTCTTCTCTCTAGCATTGGCTTATATTTTGTTTGATCTCCTAATTCTGAAAAGCATATGTTAAAATTACAAACTACAGTTGTTGTTTTTCCTTCCTATAATTCTGTCAGTTGTGATTTTACATATTTTAAATCTTTGATATCAGCTGCATATATGTTTGGGATTGTTACAACTTTGTGATTTATTGAAACATCTGTCTTGTCCCTTATGATGCATTTTTCCCCAAATTTTATTTATCTGATAGTAAAACTTTGACACTGCCTTTCTCTTGCATCATGTTTGCTTCACAACATCTGTTTTTTCCCTCTTTATTTTTAGCCATTCCTATTCTTTTGTACAAATGTGTTTCCTTTAGCAAACCTATTCTTAAATCTTACTCCTAAATACTCAGAGCTTTTGTCAGTTAATTCATGAGTTTAACCCATTTACATTTACTTTCATCACTTTATTATTAGAATTTAGAGCTGCCACCTTATTTCATATTTATAATTTTCATGCTTTCTTCTTATTTCTTTTTTATCTTTTACCTACTTGCCATTAGGTACATCAGATTTTCTTTTTTTTTAATAAAGTTATTTTTTATTGGTGTTCAATTTGTCAACATACAGAATAACACACAGTGCTCATCCCATCAAGTGCCCACCCCAGTGCCCGCCACCCAGTCACCCCCACCCCCGGCCCACCTCCCCTTCCACCACCCCTAGTTCATTTCCCAGAGTTAGGAGTCTTTCATGTTCTGTCTCCCTTTCTGATATTTCCCACTTATTTTTTCTCCTTTCCCCTTTATTCCCTTTCACTATTTTTTATATTCCCCAAATGAATGCAACCATATAATTTTTGTCCTTCTCCGATTGACTTATTTCACTCAGCATAATACCCTCCAGTTCCATCCACGTCGAAGCAAATGGTGGGTATTTGTCATTTCTAATGGCTGAGTAATATTCCATTGTATACATAAACCACATCTTCTTTGGAGGTTCCTTAAAGAGTTAAAGATACATCAGATTTCCATCTGCTGCTTAAAAGTTACACATTTTCATTCTGTTCTTTTAGAGGTTACACAAGTAATTTTGACTCAGTCTTAGGTTATTTTTCCCTAGTAACATAGAATGTAGAACTCCAATAGCTATATCTACTATTTAACAAAATCATAGCCATAGCATAATTTCATTTGCCTTTCCTCCCCTCTTCCAATTTTTTATACTTTGGAGTTTTAGTTAGATATATTTATAGGTGTGCCTTTTACAAAATAATTAGTTCCAACTCACCTATACTTTTTCCTAACACTAGTGGGACTTCAGTACTATCCTGATGTTCATTCACAAACATGGCGTTACCACATGGCACCAAAGTTAGTGGCCAGGATGTCTAAAGTTCAGGAGAATGGGATACATTGTCCCTGATTTACCTGCAGATGCAGGTTTATCCAGTTATATGTGTAACATTAAAGATTGGTTAGATTGCTCTCTCCCATTCCTGTTTAGACACTTGCCTGCTTCATATACTCTTTCTTTTCAAACACATCTGGAAACACCTGTGCTGTCTCTTAATTTCATACAAGTTTTTTTGTTAATTGATGAATGAGACTTTTTTTTTCCCTTTCCCCTCACCCCCATTTTTGGCATCTCCAAAGTTGCATTCAGGAAAACCAGTAAATAGATTTTGTTAGTGTATGATGTACTAAACTGGCTGTTTGCCCCTACCTTAATTCAGTCATTTTATCTTTATTTTTTTATTCATTCCATCATTATATTATCTTTGCAATGTTTGATTTCTCTTATTCTAACTTATGGCAATGCATGCTTAATTTACTGTAATACTTTATTGTTTAATCATGAAAGCACTTAAAACTATGAATCTAATCTCTCTTTGTTTAGCTAAGTCTTTGGCAACATCTTTTAGTTTCAGTGTTCATTCTTCTTGTCATTTTGCAAAAAGTCTATATTTTTCATTTTTATTGTTTTTATTTTCTCTTTGATGAGGAGACGGCTTTTAATTTGTAACTTTTTATTATTAATCTAATGTTTTGTTACATTGTGGTCAGATAATATTGTCTACAAGTTTTGATGTTCTTTTAAAGTGGTGCTTTTGTTATAGATTAATATGGGTGTTTGTGATAAAAGTGATATTATGTGTTTTCCACCTTCTGTATCTTTATCTTTTTTCCTATTTAACCCAGTAAACTGAGACCCATGTAGTAAAATTATACCTCATTATATTTTGTGCCTAGTAGCTTTGATTATCTATTTTAAAGTTATGTTGAAAGCACATAAAATATGGCTTAACAATTCTTTATCTTCAAATATTCTTTGTTTGATGGTAATAATCTGACTGTTACTTTTGTTTGTAGTTGCTGGATAAACACACTTTTGTATGCATGTGTATGTACCTACTTTTATAATGTAAATTTAATTGAAGTACTTTGTTTTATTGTACATTTTGAAAATATTATCTTGGAGTCTACTCTTTTAATATGAAATTTTAGCAACTTAAGTTATTGTTATAATTATTCATTATTTAATATATCTCATCTCATTTTATGCTTTATGTTTCCTTTATGTTTATTGAGTTTTGGTAAGGATTATCTTTAAGTTTCTAAAAAATATTCTCTATTCCTATAATTTTCAAAATTAAGAACACAATAATACCATTTGGATGTTCTAAAACAATATCATTTGAATGTTTTTGATACAACCTTAGTTTCTAAGACAAGATTGTTATTAAAATATAATTGTTACTTTTTTTTTTAAAGATTTTATTTACTCATGAGAGACACAGAAAGAGAGAGAGGCAGAGACACAGGCAGAGCTCCATGCAGGGAGCCTGATGTGGGACTCGATCCCCGGACTCGATCCTGGGACTTGATCCTAGGACCAGGATCACACCCTGGACTGAAGGCAGGCGCTAAACCGCTGAGCCACCCAGGGATCCCCAACTGTCAATTGTTTTTTTAAAAGCTTATATTTTTCAGTTAGCTTTATAATAATATGTACAATAAGTCGTTATACTCTTGGCTTACTCAGTTTCAACTATTCTCTTTACACCAGAATTTCTCATTTCTCAGAGTATATCCTTAAGTAATTTATTAAGTACTCGTGGAGGTTATAGCTTTCATGGGCTTCCTTATATTGAGAATGGGAAAATTTAATTATCATGACATAGGAATGATAATTAGTTGAGTTTAATATTTTGATTCACAGCATTTTATTTCCTGACAGTGTTGCAGTGTAGGCTTCACTATTTTGAGCTAGGTGCATATTGTAAAGAAAAAGTGTAATGCCAACCTGACATTTTGATCCTTGTCTTACTTTAGCCTTGTATTTTAAATTTTTATTACAATTTCTTCAAGTAGGCCTCCGTTCATTGAGTTTTTTTCCTTTAATTTGCTTTCCTTGTTTTATGTCTGTGTTTTGGTTTGGTTTTAGTTAATATTTTCTACAGTTTCTGTTAATTTTTCTCTCTTACTGTTTATTTTCTGGAAACACTTTGTCTTCAGTATTAATTAACTTGCTCATATTTTTAAAATTTTTTTCTGTCTGAGGTTGTTGTCAACTGTGTCCTATCATATCAACGATTCAGTTTTCTGTAGCATTAAATACACTTTTAACTTCAACCCATTTATGCTTCTTAGCACTTCTGACATGACTTAATTCTCTTAAAACATTTTTAGTTTCCTCACTCTCCATCCATTCTTTGTGTTCCTTCACTTTCTATGCCAGTAGGCCGGAGAGTTCCCTTAATGTATTTTTGCTTATGGGATACCCCATTTTCTCAGTTTACGTATTTGAGTTTTCAAGTTGATACTCTCTTTACCTTCACTTGTATATTTGGTAATGAGCTCAGTTTTGTCTTCCTCTCCTGGATTTATCTGGAATCGAAACAAAAACCTTTTTGTATAGTCAGCAGTCATCCATCTGTTAAATTATGCATCCCATTTCTAGACTCACATCAAGAGGACATATCTGTGTGCCTTGTTTCTGGTCTGGCTGCTGTTTTCTGGCATTCTATCACTAGTGCTGTTCTCTGTGCCTAGGTGAGATATTTCCAACTCTAGCACTCAGTTCTCTAAGCTAAAGGGAAAAAAAAAGATTATTCCCTGCTCTCAAAACCCTTACTATGACCACCCCCATCTATACTCCATTTTGGGGTCTGGAGCTCAAATATGCAGGGTGCCACTATTCAGCCACCTTCCTGCATTCTCTTCCTACTTTGGTGGTTGCTTTCTTTTCTTTCTTTCTTTTTTTTTTTTAATAAAGATTTTACTTATTTATTCATAAGAAACACAGAGAGGAGAGAGAGGCAGAGGGAGAGGGAGAAGCAGGCTCCATGCAGGGAGGCGGACGTGGGACTCGATCCCAGGTCTCCAGGATCACGCCCTGGGCCGAAGGCAGTGCTAAACCGCTGCGCCACCCCGGCTGCCCTGGTGGTTGCTTTCTGAATGAACATGGAATATTGAAAGAGTTGAAGAAGTTGGTTTAAGGACAGATCCTGGGGGATCCCTGGGTGGTGCAGCGGTTTAGCGCCTGCCTTTGGCCCAGGGCGCGATCCTGGAGACCAGGGATTGAATCCCACGTCGGGCTCCCGGTGCATGGAGCCTGCTTCTCCCTCTGCCTGTGTCTCTGCCTCTCTCTCTTTTTCTCTCTCCCTCTGTGACTATCATAAATAAATAAAAAGTTTTTGTTTTTTTTTTTTTTAAAAAGGACAGATCCTGGGAAAGACAGTAGAAGTTGCCCAACTTCTCGCTGGATAGACTCAGGCTCTCTAGCCAGGGAGAATGGACAAACCATCTCTCTCTCTCTGGAGTGGGAAGCTTGGATGTCGGTCTTAATTCAGCTTTGTGACTCTTTCATATACTAGTAACAGATGTTTTGAGATTTAGTGTCCATTTGAAGTTGTGGGTTTTTTTTTTTTTTTAATGTGATTTCACTGGAGATTTAGTGGGAAGAAGGAAGAGGCTGAATCAAAAACTACTGGTCAGGATACATTTAAACCAGTTGTCTACTGTTTCCCTTCACGCTCCTCCTTGGTGGTCATGGGGATCTTAAGGGAAGAAATGGAGTCTAAAAACTCTTTTACTTTATTAAGTGTTAGAGAATGTATGAAAAATAATATAGAGAAAGTTGTAAATACATTAAATAATAATAAAAGTTATCTTTATGGAACTTTCCATTAACATGTAGAGAAGCTATAAAATAGTTTATCTAAAATCATTTACTTAGCAAACAGATATGTCTTTAAAAAAGAAACTATAATTACATGCTTTCATCTACATCCATTTTCATCTGCATCATTAATAACTAGTTTATGAATACCTACTTGAAGAGTGACCTTGGTAGAGTAGCTCACCCTATCCTACATGTGCTGCAATTAGTGTTACCATTCAGATTAGATTATTATACTATTCAATCACTCAACTTCAGCTAATCTTGTATAAACTATTTCCTGAGAAAAACACTTGGTAGTGTAAAGATTGGTGCCATATGTAAAGCTTTGAACATAAATGAGAAAGGAATATGGCATAACTTCATTTTAACAGCATCTGGATACAGGCAAAAACAGTTCTGATTCCTTCTTTTGTGGCACCTGTTCTGTCATAGGTAAGATAGATTTCAGTCAAATAATCACAAAGATAATTATAAAAATGTTGACTCCTGTGCTGAAACCACTTTATAAAGTTCTATGCAAACATCATTTATTATGTCACCATTGTAAAGTAAGAACAGAGAATGTTGCTCTTATCCAATTGTAAAATCTCTAATACTAGAGATCTCTTAAAATCTTTGCAAAAAGGTAGTATTTTGCACTTTCTAAAGAAAAATATTTTCCATTCTTGCACAGGATAGGTAGATAAATTGTAGAAGTTCAGTCTCACCATTTCTGTTTCTGCATAAGGATGTTGCTATTTCTAGTGCGGCTCTGTTTGGATTGTATTGATTCAGTGATAGGGTACATATTCTGTATTCATTTTTTGAAAGAAATAAAATATACACAGCAGGTACACCTGCAGAATGTTATATAAGAGCTGCGATTCTCTGTAGGATGCATGTGTTTATTTGTGCTGCAGTCCCAGAGTGGACATCTTTGGCATTCACGTTAAAAAATGACAGAAGAGGGGAGATTGGTCTTATAAGTTAAGACACTGACCTGTAATCCTCAATCTTTTCTTTTTATTTATATCCTCTCTTCCCAAGTAGTCTCTCCAAATCTAGATTCTCTGAAGCCCAAAATTCCAACAGGTGTTTCAGGCTCAGTTGCTATTAACCAATCCCGTTAACACCCTGCCTCTACAGTCAGCCTGACCAGCCTCAGGTGCTGATGTGCGAACTCCTGGATCTGTCCTTTGGAAAGGTTATTAAACACATGGAGAGAGAACTGCTTTAGAATAAGAAAACACAACCTTTCACCAACTGTGCTTCTGTTGTCAAGACACTTCCCCTCTCTGAAAAGCAATTTTCTCTTCCTCTCTCCATGAAACGAAGGTATCTTGGTCTCATCCTGCCCATTTGCCAAAGTGGGAGATAAGGCAAGTAGGCCAAAGCCTAAGGGTCATGTGACCTGACTATGAGAATAAAAGATAAATCAGGCCATCTAGGAGCACGTTCCCTGTGATGTTTCTCTCAGAAGGCGGTCTTTATTCCATCTCCCTACAGTAAGTGTTTTGAAGGTAGATTCTGTGTCATGTTCTTGTATCCTCGGTGACTAGCACAGCACATAGTCTCATTAAATAAATGCTAGTTGGTTAATAAGGGAGCCCTTTCACCCTAGGTTCCAGAAGTAATAACAGCAGCTGATTGAGCACCATTTCATATCTAATGTCAGGACACTTAGAGACTACCAGAAGTGATCCATGGTTTCCAGCTGGCATAATCCTTTCTCAACTAGGAGGTCACAATGATGTCATAAGGCTCAAAAGTTTTTGTGAGGATTAATTGAAAAATGTATCACAAAGTTGAAGAGGGCAAGAGAGGTAGGGAGAGTTGGACCTGAGATATCTTTCCACTCTGGGGCCTACTGCTGCTAGAATCTTGAAGGAGCCATGTAACTTGTTTGAGCCTCTGTCCCCATCTGAACAGTGAGGTGGACTGTGTCTGTCCTGCTTCCCCCACAAAGACCCATTTGCAATGATAAAGGGTATGATAAAAAAGACATAGGGTCCTACAAATGTAAGGAATTTAGTGGAAAAGAATATGGACTGAAATGTACAAAACCTGGCTCTGACCCATATTAGCTCTGTAGCTGGTACTACTGAAACCGTTTCTTCCTATGTAAAATCAAAGTTCGATTGGTTTATTTCTGATGCCTTTTGTGTTAATAGAGATGAGTTTGTAGAAATTCTCCTGATGTGCATAGAGTTTTGAAATAATCCTGTGTCTATCATTTTAGGCTTTATGAATTCTAAGAAAACGTTGCACTAAAACTTTTGCCCATCTTCTGAATAATGTCTGAATTTGCAGACTTCAATGTGTTTTCCTGTATCTAAAGAATTTGGCTGTACTTAGTAACACTTCAAGCTTTTATCAGTGCCCTCACTTCACTGCTAATGAGTTCTCCTCTCTTCTGTTATCCATTTTGGTGAGATGGGAGGGTGGGATAGCTGGAGGACCAACCTGTCTGTTTCAGTTTTACCTGGGTTTGTCCCACACATCAATGGATTAATCTAGTATAGGCATTCATGGGAATAAACATGCTCACTTGAGACAAGAATTTCTAGACTCTGCAACCATGACAACCATCTCCAGGCTCTTCATTTTGTAAATGTCACACCTGTAGTATTTGCAAGGGCCTTGGAGTTCTTCCCATCTAGCCCTCTTGTTTTTCGTATGGGAAGCCGGGGCCCAGAGAAGCAGCTTGCTGTTGGCCACAGTGACCTGAACAAAGAAAATCCGAAGTCCCAACAGGCTGCATACCATATACTTGGTAGCTCAAGGGAGTTAACCACTGAGAAATCAAATCTGGCATGTCCCCACAGTTGCAGTGTTCATCGTAAAATCTGCCCTTTTGATTTCTTGCTACTTTTCAAATAGAAGCAGAGGTGTTTATTTTATTTCAGGTGTGACATTTTGCAGTATTTAGCACTGTCGACTAAGAAGTGGAGTTGTGGTAATTATATTTGAGTTCTTCAGATCATTCTTGCTTAGTCTGGGCTAACTTTAGATGGCTTATTCTATGCTAGCCACTGTGCTAAAAGCTTTACATGGGTTATCTCATTTAATCTTTCCAATAAAGAAGGTTATGACCTGTGAGGAACTGCACTGTGCAGGTGAGCAAAATGAAGGTAATAGAGGTTCAGTGATTTTCCAACATCATGGAACTCATTCATGGGAAGCCAAAGATAAATTCAGCCTAGCTTCACACTTGGGCCATGGGAGAAAGATCAAGGAGTCCTTTTCCTTGTCAGTAACAATCACCTAGGCACATGGATTTGCTAATCTCATCCTGCCCATTTGCCAAAGTGGGAGAGAAGATCTCCTTTGGAAGATAACTCCTGATAGTCAGAGATGTGTGCATGTGTACGTGGATATATTTATATATATAATGTAGCATGTCTAAGATTCAAGTATTTTGCTATCTTTAGTTTATGAGTTTATATTGGTCGGGGGAGACTAGCACTGACACTAATTAGAAGGGGAAACAGTCCTCCTCTCTCCTCATAGCATCTT
This sequence comes from Vulpes vulpes, assembly GCF_048418805.1. Taxonomy (NCBI): domain Eukaryota; kingdom Metazoa; phylum Chordata; class Mammalia; order Carnivora; family Canidae; genus Vulpes; species Vulpes vulpes. The sequence goes on from NC_132786.1 coordinate 85,630,913, forward strand.
GCACCTAGCAGCTCTTCAATAAATGCCTATCGAATTAATCCTTATTCTCTATGGAAAATGGCACTGGAACAAGGACCAGAAGATGTAGGTTCTGGTCATGGTTTTTTTTTTTTTTTTTTTAATTAATTTTTATTGGTGTTCAATTTACCAACATACAGAAAAACACCCAGTGCTCATCCCGTCAAGTGTCCACCTCAGTGCCCGTCACCCATTCCCCTCCAACACCCGCCCTCCTCCCCTTCCACCACCCCTAGTTCGTTTCCCCAAGTTAGGAGTCTTTATGTTCTGTCTCCCTTCCTGATATTTCCCAACATTTCTTTTCCCTTTCTTTATATTCCCTTTCACTATTATTCATATTCCCCAAGTGAATGAGAACATACACTGTTTGTCCTTCTCCGATTGACTTATTTCACTCAGCATAATACCCTCCAGTTCCATCCACGTTGAAGCAAATGGTGGGTATTTGTCATTTCTAATTGCTGAGTAATATTCCATTGTATACATAAACCACATCTTCTTTATCCATTCATCTTTCGATGGACGTCATGGTTTTAACAGCAATTCACTGTTAACAACTAAGCCAGGTCAGTTTTCAGCTACGTGCCCTAGTTTTCCACATCTTCAAGGGAGTCCAAAAATGGAAGGATTGATGCTTCTACAGCAGTAGTGTGTTCACTCTCGGGCTCACAGCTGGAGTGTCCATACACTTGGCCATTTTAGCATGTCAGGCTGGGTGCCTGGCATTGTCACATCCTGAGAGATTCATCCAGACTAGGGTACTGGGTAAGCTCAGACCTCATCAGCCAGGTACAAGGGAGTTGCCATGAGTTGGAGCAGTGCTTGCCAGATACACTGTTGCTCTCAGCAACTCCAAATGGTAGGTAGTTTCAGCGCTGTACCAGTAGGGCTATGGCGAGAAATGGAGAGAGCCTGGACTGCCTGTTTTGGGTCTCATAAAAGAATGACAGCTGCACAGAGAGTCTTTCCTCTGTAGAGACTGTTAGAGCCTGGGAGCATCTACGAAACAATGAGGGCACAAGGAGCAAGAGCCACATTGATGAGACTGCAGGCATGTCCAGATTGGAAGTGGCAAATTAAGAGAAATGATGTGAGTGGGGCAGAATCAAATTTAAAAACAGTTTCAAGATCACCCCTCAGAACTGAGAGCAGTAGCAGTGTAGACTAAAGGGACTTAAACATAATAGGAGGACTGAGAACATCCAGGAGGGGAGCACTCCCTCCATCCTTCCCCTGTGACCCTACTAGCTGGCTGAAAACCAAGGAAATGCAGGTTACAAACCCAAGGGAGCTGAGCTTTGTGAGGGGTCATGACCTCCAAGGTGCATGTTTCTATCCTTCCACCCACTGACTCACTTTTTCTGGGAAGAAAACCTTACACATTTATTAGATCATAATAATAGTAGACATTTGCCATCTTCCTTGCACAATTCTGAATCCAAAATGCTCTGAAAACAGCTTGTTGAAAATAATTTTGTGGCAAACTAATTTGGTGGTAAACCTGACCAAAACAGACAGGGTGCTACTTAGAGTCTCTATTCTGTACCACACTTAGTGGGAAATACGTATGTTTGATGGCAAAAATACTCCTGTATTTGATCACGGAGCGCCTCCACGGACCAAGGTGTGGGTAATAGGCAATTTATGGAAAACGCATCTTGCTGCCTTTCTGAAATTGGAAGAATTCTGAATTCCAAAAACATCTGACCCCGGAGGAGAGACTTGGAACCCGTAAATTGTTTTCTGTAAATCTTGGTGCATTCCTTTATCCCTTAAGGAAATGAATGTTTCCTTTGCTCCTCTCACCCTCACGGAGAAAACGAAGTGGGGGGAGGGGAGAAGCAAAACAAATGTAATTGGTGGCTCTCGGGCTGCAGTTAAGGCTTTCGGGGGGTCAGGGTCCTCAGTAGGAGTCGATTTTTGGAGGACAGAAATCTGGATCTGTACCTTGCCTGAAATTAAAAAAAAAAAAAAAAATCACCGATGTCGCTGCGGCGCTGCAGCATCCAGGTCCTCCGTCCGGCAGCGGCGGGAGCTGTGCGGGAGCTGCTCGGCCTCCGGAGCGTGCGACTCGCGGGCCCGTAGCGCCCTCTACCCTCCAGATCCGGGACCGGACCCTCGCACGGCCGCGGGCCCGCTTGCCTGCGCAACCCTGCGGCCCCGCGAGGCTCTCTGCTCAGAAAACAGTCCCTCGCCACCCGAATCCTAAAGGAAGAGCTGCAGAGAGGGCTAGGAAAATGTGTCTTCTTTTCGTTAGTCCCCGAACAATTCAGTTCGTAACCTAATCCATTAGGGAGCGTGGGCCAGAGACCCCGTGTTTCATTAGTGTGCACCTAGTGAGTCATTTTACACACTAGACATTTTAATTTACAACCTGCTGCATTGCAGCACTTTTCTGGGCCTTCTGCTATGTGATAAGGTATTCTTCTAGCCGCCATGGCTTCAAAAATAGAGATACCCTTTCTTAGTTCAGATTGTTTTCTTTCTTTTCAATTTTCAGTTGCAAATCAAACATGCAGTTACAGAAGCAGAGATTCAAAAATTGAAGACCAAGGTAAGCACCATTAAATGGTGTTCGAATTGTACTTTTTAAACTTTGGGTACGATGAATAAATTCAACCCGAGGACTAAAGGATTTGCTCCTGCGCATTTGAAAGAGTACAAATGTGAGACGTTCATTTCCACCGTTAGATATGTAGACAGACCTGCCAGGGAGAGCATTTACCCCTGGGGGGTAAGCACCACCATATTCCTTCAGTGAAATAGCACAGTGTTTTAAAAATACATATTTACATATCTGCACATATGTGGCCAGTTCCCTCTGAGATTTCCTCAAAAATTAATTATTGTTAATGGTTCTAGCATCCAAATTATGTTTCAACCACTAATTACGCTGTTCTTATTATACAAGCTATTATGCTGCATCTCTTTCTATTTATCTTATTTTAAGTAGGTTTAATCATTTATTTATTTTTAACATATTCATCAGAAACAATGTAAAAAAAGAAACAATGTATTTTAATGTAGCACATGAATACTTTTTCATAGAAAAAATTCCAATTTCTAATAATTAAATATTATGAAATTTACTATAATATGTGAATAATTGATTTTAGGTGTCAGAATGCTACTGGAAATTTTTAGACAAGTTTAGTATGCATTATTTAAATTTGTGGAAAAAAAACAGGTCTTGATAAATCAAGGGAGTATGTATTTTTAGGTTATATATGAAATAACACAATATTCAAAAGGGCATGTTTAGTTGGTAAATTATAAGGTACTTGTATAAATTCCTACAGTTGTATCTAGTTTTATCAAATATGTAATTTCAAGGATTTAAAAATATTTTCTGAATTATTTTAAAATAATATTCTTTATTGTTTTTGTGGTCTTTAAAAACTGAGACATAATTTCTCTCCCATCATTAATGATCTGTTTTCCTGTTCCCATTGAACACTTATTTTGGGTTTTCCATGTGTTTTAAATGGAGATAAATTAACAGGGCTATTTTGGTTAAATGGTATTCTCAGCTAATAACTCTGTAGCTCTTTAGTCAAAACATGTCTATACATCATTCATGGTGTCAGCCAAGCTCTGTGAATAATCATTTTTAAATTAGTAGTGGTTGGTAAATAAACAACTTGAATACAAAACATTGCTTAATAAAAGATGCAGTAAAAACCTAGTCCTGTTTTAAATTGCTTTTGTTTCTTAGCACAGAATGGAAGAATAGATTTTTTTTAATTGTTCATTATAACCAGGGAGAAAGATTCCCCTGTTGATTGCAAGTGCTTTAACAAAGCTAATGTGTTAGACCAAAAGCATTTAATGTAGAAAATCCTATAAATTAGTATTTTGTATTTTTCTCTTTATTATATTGGCGTGTAGTATCTATAGTAGCTTACTTTACTGTGACTCTTTATATCCGTGTTCATAATAGAATTCCTAACTTTGGAATGTTTTTGATTTTTTTTACTTTGTAATCTGTTTTGTCAATGTATTTAGTTTAAAATATACATTAAAAGATTATATATTTATTTGCTGAATGTGGTATGGTTTTGGGATGTCTTCGATTTTGAAAATTGTTAGTTTATAATAACTCTCCATCCTTTTGAACTTGAAAGGAAACATGTGAATTAGATGAAGCCCTAGTTTAAAGTTCTCATTGTGAATAGATGACCTTTGACTCTTCACCTAAAGGATCAGCCTTGAATTTCTGTAGAAATAAGGGGGTTGGACTAGTTTACCATCTTTTCCTAAGAGTCCCTGGAAGCAGAAACACAGGTAACTGCCTTTCTGTTTCATTGGAGGGATTTACTATAAGTCAGCAGTAATTTATATTTTTACTTACACTGTCTTTTATACTTTTATGCAAATTGAAGTTTATGAGGCTCTGGAAATTCAGAATACTGCCAGCAAAATAATAAACTACAGACTATGTTCGTGTCAATTGAAATAAAGAATGTAATCATATTATTAAAAGGGATAAAAAAAAACAAAGTAAAAATAACCAGCATTTATCAGAGGATGCTCAAGGAGCTGTTCCAAGCATGCTGTTGTGTTATATCACAAATCTGTCTTATTGATAATATACTTGAGTCTTAGAGAGCTCCAGTTATTTGCCCACATTTTAAAGGCCAGTGATGGCAGAGCTAGGATTCAACTCTAAACTGAGTGACTCCAGACGCCCTCTGAACTATTAAGCCAAACTGTTTCTGCCCCTCTCTTCTTTCCAGTGTATCTCTCCCCCGTCACTTTTCAGTTACATCTACATCTAAGTATATGTAGGATAAAAGTCTAAAAGAAGGTACATTGAAGTTCATTGGGTATAATCCAGTCAAACTCTAAAACACTATGTCCTGCTCACAGAATTTCAAACAACATGGTGTGATGGGAAGATCATGGGAGTTGAAATCAGATCCAGGTTTTATTATTTATCAGATGTGTGACCTTGGTTGGACAAAGCATTTCACTTTTCAAGGCTTCCATTTTGTAATCTCTGAAATGCTGAAAATAAGACTTGCTCTTCTCATCTCAAGGTTCTAGATGATTAAGTATATGTGACAGTGAAACTTAATTTAAAACATGCTTTTCAAAACATAGTGGATTTTTGCTGCAGAATACCCAGATTATCCTTGCCTTGACATTTGCTTTATCCAGCTGCAAGCAGCAGAAAATGAGAAAGTGAGGTGGGAACTAGAAAAAACCCAACTCCAACAGAATATAGAAGAGAATAAAGAGAGAATGCTGAAGTTGGAGAGCTACTGGATTGAGGCTCAGACCTTATGCCACACAGTGAATGAGCATCTCAAGGAGACTCAAAGCCAGTATCAGGCCTTGGAGAAGAAATATAACAAGGCAAAGAAATTGATCAAGGATTTTCAACAAAAGTAAGCAGCTCCTAATGACTAAAGAATCGTTATGTGCGTCTAAAGAAGGCTTCTATCCAGTGATTTTGTAACAATGAACAGAATAGAAAAGATAATCTTGGTTATCCCTTTTTAGCAGAGTTATAAGGCATAAAGTTTTGGAGATCCCTTCTGTTATTTTTTCATGTGAGATTATATTCTGTTTATTTTATGATTTTTTTTTTTTTTGGCTGTCAGTGACCCCCTGATTTCTTTTTGATAGTTAGCAAGTCCTGGTAACTATGAAAACACTTGAATCTCTGTCCTTTTGGAAACAACTCTGTGACTAGGAAGCATGAAGCCCAGTTGAAGTCACGCAGAATGACTGAACATACAAAGTAACAACTAGGCCCTTGATTAGACTGCTTCTGTCTCTGTACTTAGTATCAAGAACTGCAAAATTTTCCCACTTCAGATAGTGTAAATATTGATTAGCAAGACCTCCTGCCCTGCCATTTTCCTTGCTCAGCTGTTGAGAGAATCACAAGAGCCTCAGTTGCCTGCAGTGAGAGTCCAGTGCCACACTCTGCTTTTGAATCTCATCAGCTCTTTCCAAACGAATGCTGCTTTGCTTCCCTCTGTTGGATTTTAGTGTAATTTCAGGGAGATAGTTACTGGATTTTTTCATCAGTTAGTTCTGACCAGCCAGAACAATAAAAAGTCATGCCAGGACCTCTTCTGGTCTTCCATGCCAAGCTGTAGAGACTAAGCATATGTGTAAGAGTCACATTATCTCTGTTATTTCCTATCACAGAAAGAATGTTTAATATTTAAAGAAGACTGCTTTAAATTATTTATTGTAAAAAAAAAAGGGGGGGAAATAACTCTTTGTGGTCATGGATTCAGTACATCACTGTTTTAACTCTTCCTGCCAAAAATGTCATACCTCATTGTATTTCATGTGATAACTTTATAGTAAATGTTGCCAAATTTGCAGGTTGTATTCCAGGCTCTCAAAATGGAGATATTTTCTCCTTCTCCCCATATTATCCTCAGGTGTGTAAGTGAAGGCCCCCTCTCAGTGTTTCTTACCCGCCAGCCCTTTGCCACATCATTCGTAGAAAGCAAGTCATAATTATCTTCTGTAAACTCTTACCATCCAGTCCCAGCAGTTTATGAAGTATATGACTTTGTAAATGTGGAATTATAACTACCTGACATGTAATCATCTCCACTAAATTACCCAAGTGGGCCATTAGTTCAGTAGCTTCTCTCTAAATCTGTATGGGTACCCTAGAATCAGGAGTTACAAATGACAATCACAGTAAGCAGAGTCAAAGCATTTTTCTTTATGATCCGTTTCAATGTTTTATTTGCTTTCATTACTGGATCCCTTTTTTTCTAACCATGATTGAGTCTCGTTTATTTAAATAGCTGCCCAGTTATTTGTCCCACTGTGCAGTTTATTGTTCAGTTAAGAACTTTCACATATTTCCTCATTTATGGAGTCTTTGATGCCATCAGATCTTTTATTTTCTTCTTAAGAGAACTTGATTTCATCAAAAGACAGGAAGCAGAAAGAAAGAAAATAGAAGATTTGGAAAAAGCTCATCTTGTGGAAGTCCAGGGTCTGCAAGTACGGGTGAGTTACGTGCTCAAAACCACTAAGTAATAGGATGGTTTTGCTGAGTACTGAGTACTAAGACCAGTGCTGCCTTAGAGTTTTATGGATGGATTTTTTTCCTCCTTAGATTAGAGATTTGGAAGCTGAAGTATTCAGACTATTGAAGCAAAATGGGACTCAAGTTAACAATAACAACAACATCTTTGAGAGAAGAACGTCCCTTGGTGAAGTCTCTAAAGGAGATACCATGGAGAACTTGGATGTCAAGCAGACATCTTGTCAAGATGGCCTTAGTCAAGGTTTGTTTAAGCTAACCGCAAAAATGGTTTTTAATGACTATAAAACTCAGCCTTAAAATTTTCTTTTTCTTTCCCAAAGAGTTGAAAAAAACCTTCCTGCCATGAGAAAGACAAAAAGGCTTATCAAAATAAGAACCTGTCATTTGGTTCTTTTTTTTTTATTATCAAAAAATCAATGCTTTGATGTATGAAAATAACAGAATTGCAACTTAAACTACTTAATTTTAAGCCACCATAAAATTGATAGACTTAATAAACTACCTTTAAAAAATTTAAAAAAAAATAAACTACCTTAAAAAAACTACCTTAAAATGATAATTCATCCCATGTAGGGTGAGCCAGTGTTTATGTATTAAAAAGTAAGACTTAGAATTTTTAAGTCATTAGAATGAAGATCTTTTTCTTAACATTAGAAGCTAACTACCTACTTCTAGCACTTGGAATTCATTAAGAAGTTCTGTTAGTTTTATGCTTTTATCTTAGTGTCCTCTGTATACTTCTCATTCTTTCCTGTCAAAGAGCAAATAAAATCAAGACACCTGGGTGGCTCAGATGGTTAAGTGTCTGCCTTTGGCTCAGGTCATGATCCGGAGTTCTGGGATCAAGCCCCACATCGGGCTCCTTGCTCTGCTTCTCACTCACCCTCTGCCTGTCGCTCCCTCTGCCTATGCTCTCTCTCTCTCTCTCAAATAAGTAAATAAAATCTTTTAAAAAAAAAAAAAAAGCAAGTAAAATCAAAACACTGGAAACATTTGCTATTATAAATGTTTGTCTTATTTATGCACCAACCATAAAATGGTCATTTATTTTCTTGCACAGACATCCATAAATAGGTTGTGTGTATGTGAATGTGAATGAATGTTTTCATGTCTATAATATATTATTAAATTAGAAAATGTATAATAATTTATAAAAATAAGTATACAGGGAGATATAAAACCTTTGGTTTCATCTTTTAAAGTTTTTACCTAATAATCCTTGGAAAAAGCGAAAGTAAAAGAATGTTGTGAATCAGCACTGTCATGATAGGACAGACAGCTCACAGGCAGAGCGATTTGACATGCAGTAAAACTGTTCACTAATGAGCTATTTAATTCTTTGATGATCTTTTTCACATACTAAAATGTCTCCAACGAGACTTTTCTGATACACAAGTGTTTATATCATATCATTAACTTTTAGAACTACACTCTTAGCTATTAAAAATGAAAAGTATTGGAAATCTTCATTTAAAATTAAAGTGAGATCTAGAGATTTGAGACCATTTACTACATTTTTATTTTACATTATTACGGGCTTTCCCGTAATAAAATATAATGTGTAAATAATGCCTCTTGGGCATCTTAAAGAGGAATATTTAGCACCAGCATTACCACTAACTGAAGAGCTGTGTGTCTTCAGGAAGGTCATTCGGCATCTCTGGATTGGCTTTACTATGTATAATATAAAAATAGTAACACTTCAGTTTTCTCCATACTAACAGGTATTTTGAGGTTATATGCATTTGTCTCTGAGGTGAATAAAAGCTTTTATAAGATTATAATTTTTATATCTGGAACTCTGTAACATTGATTTCTAAAGAAAAATGTCAGAAAAAACAATGGTTTTGTTTTCACCTTTTTGAATATTTTAATTCCATTAAATTAATTGTAGTTTATAATAAATATGTGTTTCTGCCATGATAGGCACAAAGTATGATCAGTAACCAATAGCTTTCCAATGTTCATTTCATTTCTGTTCATTTATTTCAATTTAGAAATCAGTATCTTGTCAAACATCTAATTAATGGTATTTATTAAATTATGTGAGTACAGAAGATCAACAAACTCTACTATTAACATGCTGATTTGGATCAAAACCTTATATTTCTTCTGAACCCTTTTCCTATTCTACACCCTCCATTTTGCCACATAATTATCAGTTTCCCTAGCAACACTGTGGGTTCACAGTGAGATGCAGAGACTACTAATTCTTACTGAAACCAATCCATGCTTGTGCAGTAGAGGTGGAATCCGTCATCTTAGACATTAGTAGCATACATATCAAGCGGTGCTCTTCCAGTTTTGCTGCCGAGGACAGTCAGTGATAAATCTCCTTGAATTTCAATTGCTTGATCACATAAACTAAAATGGCTTGGTCAGTAGCTAGATAGGAATGCTCTGGAAAGCACTTTTCTAAATTGATCCTTTGCTTCCGTTGCTAGGGAACGCTGAAGTCCTAGAGGTTTAGAAAAAGAAGTAAAACTGCGGACCAGACACAGGCCAGTCAGCACTTAAAGATTTCCCCCCCCCGCCCCCCCCCCCACACACACCTTTTTTGCAACAGGATGGGTAAGGCAACTACCCGTCAGTTTTGCTAGTTTCTGCCCCCTAGATGCAGTGCTCTGTCTCCCCACTTCCTGGGGACTGTCCAATTCTGACTTGCTTTCTGAGCACTGGAGTGTTTTATTGATAGGATGAGGGCTTTAGCATAACTTTAGGCCTTGAGGCAGCTCAGTGAAGCAAAAGGATGATCAATTAAAGTCCGTGAAAAACTATGTTAGAGTGAAATAGTGAAAGAAAGACAATGGAAGGAGACAAAATGAAGGAGGCAGAAAGGGAGGAGGAGGAAAGGAAGAGCACACAAGAGGTTGTTTCTTTGCAGGGAGTCATGCTCTTCTAAGAATGAGCTTCCCAACTGAGGAGGGATTAATTACGTGACTCTCAGTATTGAATTATTGTAAGTTTTCAGAGTGATAAAATCATTTTTCAAACTAAGCAGAAATTTCCTACCACAACAATTCTATTTGAACACTATTTGTGTGGTTTTCTCTATAAACCAAGCCTACTCAACTATCTCATTAAAATGTTGATATATTATACAAATCCATTACTTAATATGCTCTAATACATTTTCTTACCATAATACATAAAGCAAATATAACAATTTTTTTTTCACCAGGAGCCATGACAAACCCTTTTTAGGGATTATTACTTAATTATTAAGAGTTATTAATTAGCACTTACTTGTTAAATAAAACACATTGTTTTGCCTGTGTTCTAGAATGTGAAAAGTAATTATTTTGCCCTCCTGCCATGTTTTGTGTTTGTCATTTCTTAGTGCCTGAGGTCCATGAGCCCTACATGACTAGAAATGTCTGCTACTGCCCTGGTAGTTAAGTCATGATTAGAATAAGAGCAGAGAACAGGTATGTTGGAGAGATCTTGAAAGAAAAGTATTGTAGTCTTAGTTTGATAGATTCCCTGGAAAACTCACTTTAACAACATGAGCTTCCTGCACTTCAAATATTTTGGGATCCTTAAGATGATACTGTTTTTGGCTTCAGATAGTTTAAAGTCTCTTGTGAAAGGTTCTGCATGGTCCATAGAGATAATGAAAGAAAAACTAGGACTAATTGGTAGAAGTTACATATGAAAGCAGATTATCATTATCCTGCCTTGAGAGGTTAGAAGTATGTATGATACCATTAGAAAAGTATTTTGAATACTGAAAGCCTGGTGGCACACTGACTTGTAAGAGGAAGGATGGCTCCTAGGTAGGAAGAACAGTGTTTGTCCCTGCCATCTATATAAGAAGGCATGCAATTTGTAGGATAAAAGGGGAGGAAGATGAACAGTTTAGTATTAGGCAAATACATAGATGATATAAACATTTTAAGAGATGAGAGAGAGTTTGAAGAAGTGGAAAAAATGAATAAAATTAGAATTATTTTTTTTTCTGATTCATAGACCTTATGTTAAAGAATAAGACCTTATGTTAAAGGTATGCTACAGGGTATTCTTGGAGTAAAAGTAGGCTTTGAATGTCTGAGAAGAATTCATAACTATTTCTGTAAGCACTATGACCTATTAATAGTTTTGAGGCATAACAGGAGCTGGGTCACTTGTAGGTTTGTAAAGTAGTTCAAGTATCCCCATGAAGTTTGAGTATTACTACTAAATTCTTTTTTCTCCTACCCATCAGCTAGTAGGCCACTAGTTAGAAAACACTGAATGTTATCTTCCCTAAAGTGTGAACATGAAGGATTATATAAAGCCTTTTTTATTCTTAATTCCTTTAGTTACTTACTACTCCTTAGCTCTAATGAGAACTGAGCCAGAAGAAAAAGAGTGAAGGTGCAAGATGGCAGATTGTAGGAAAGTCTAGATTTTCAGAATAGATTGTATCTGAAATTAATTACTCGAACCTGGGTGTCTTTAAAAAAAAAGAGAGAGAATATTTTTAAGCTACTTTCCAGGTAATTTAAGGCTATCTTAGAGAAAGGAGCATAAGGATATGAAAATCATACCTTCTTATTTCCTCTCTTTTCCCTTACACTTTTTCCACAAAATGGTTTGGCTGCTGCAATAAAGCTCTAGATTTCCTGAAAGTAGATCCCTAAGATGGCAGTCTGCTCCTGCATCTTGAACCCAGGATGCTTAGTCTGGAAACCTAAGATTTGTGGGCATATCAGCAGAACTCTGAGCCTGCTTAGATATTCACACCAGCCAATTCTCTGATCAGGTGCTATCCACATGTATTTGCTTGTGACCTTGTTGTTAGCTTATTGGTTTGCATGGAATATGATTTCTCTGAATTAAATCACTGCTTTGAAATTCACTCTGATTTCAATAAAGTTTTTATCAGGAAGACCAAAGGTAAATAACCAACTGCCATTAAGGGTATATACCTTTTTCACCTATATGTTTTTATCCTTATATTTTATTCACTCATATATTGTCTAGAAGCAACTTGGAGAGATGCCTTTATATGACAGGATTGGACAAACTGATAGCAGCAAGATAAGAAAGATCAATGAAGATGAGGACAGAGTGGAACCAAAAATAATGCTGCAAGTATATATATTATGATTATGGTATTTCTGAGGCAAGGCCTTTATTTTGGCTCTAAGCTTCCTAGTTGCTGAAGGAAAGGGAAACCTTTGTTCATTACATTCTTCACAGTATTCATAAGGAAAAAACAAACCATCTGCTTAAGAGAAGTAGGCTATTGGCACAATTAATGTATGATTTAGAGAAAACAGTGATATTAATATTGATAACATCCTTCCAGTAAATCCGCTGATGTTTTTGTTATTAGGACATTTTCACACAATGGCCCTCAGTGTAGACTAATGGCATCACACAAATATATAATGTAGTATTCAATAAAACCAATTTAAATTATTGGGGAGAGGATGGATGAGACATGATGTACTCAGCTATCTGGTGATCTTACTTGGTGCTCATGTGCTCCTTCATGTATATCAGGTTAAATTTGTTAACCGTGTTTGCTCAAAACTTCTAGAATGTGTTAGTGAAAGAGATGTGTTTAAAAAAAAAAGTCTCTATAATTAAGGAGTTATCTCTATCTTCTTTTAATTTTGCCAGTTTTTGCTTTATGTGTTTGAGGTGATGTTAATAGGTACATATAGTTCAGGATTGTCCTATCTTCTTGGTAAATTAACCTTTGAATCATCAGAGAATGCTTCTATTGTCAATAATTCACTTTAATATCTACTTTGATATTTGAAGAGCTATATCAGCTTTCTTTTGGTTAGTGTTCATATGGTATATCATTTTGTTTTGCTATGAATTTTCTCTTTTGTAACCAGCATAACCAGGTGTTTATTTTATATTACAGTATCTCAGTCTTTTTAGTTTTTTTGCAATTCTTCATTTTTTTTAAATTTTATTTTATTTATTTATTCATGAGAGACACAGAGAGAGGCAGAGATGCAGGCAGAGGGAGAAGCAGACCCCATGCAGGGAGCCTGACACGGGACTCAATCCTTGGTCTTCAGGATCACACCCTGGGCTGAAGGCGGCGCTAAACCGCTAGCCACCTGGGCTGCCCTCAATTCTTCATTTTTAAGATGCATTTAGAAAGTTGTTATTTATTTACTGATATGTTGAGTTTAAATCTAAGCTCTATTTGTTTCTAATCTAACAAAAAAAATCTTTCTTCTTTTTATCTACTTTCTTGCTTTCTTATAGATTAATCAAGTGGGGATTTTCTTTCTAATCTACTTTTCCCTGTATTAACTTTTATTCTTTTTTTTTTTTTTTTTGGATACCTACAGATATAATTTACAATATTTGCAGAAAATAATGGACTGAATATTAATATTAGTATTCATTAATATACTTCCCATTTAGCTGCTCCTACCTATCCACAGCTTCATTGGCATGATTAAAAACATTTTCACAGATGATAACAGAATATATAAATATGAAAAAATATTGGTGGCTATACCTTATAACCAATATTTTAAATTTGAATATTTGATATTTGCCAGCTATATTGCCAGTCCTTCCTTATTTTATTAAAAACAATCCATTTATTGGTTCCATGTGAAATCATAACAATTATTTTTGGGGATAAATGAATCCCTACTGCAAGTGGATATAAAAAGAATATCTCGGAAAAAAAAAAAAAAAAGAATATCTCGGGACACCTGGGTGGCTCGGTGGTTGAGCATCTGCCTTCGGCTAGGGCATGATTCCCCAGTCCTAGGATTGAGTCCCGAATCAGACTCTGAATGTGGAATCTGCTTCTCCCTCTGCCTATGTCTCTGCCTCTCTCTCTGTCTCTTGTGAATAATTAAAATCTTTAAAAAAAAAAAAAGAATATCTTTTTAAAAACATTTATTTATTTGAGAGAGGGTGCACACATGCACATGAGCAGGGGGAGGGCAGAGGGAGAGAGAGAATACCAAGCAGACTCCATGCTGAGTGTGGAGCCTGATGTGAGGCTCAATCTCATGACCTTCAGATGATAGCCTGAGACAAAATCAAGAATTGGATGCTTAACCAACTAAGCCATGCTGGTGACCCCCCAAAAATATCTTTCATAGCACCTGGAACTAATATAACACTGTACATTAATTTTACTAGAATTTTTTAAAGTTATTCTGTAATTGGAGTATGACCTGTGTCACTGAATAGAGTTAATAAAAATCCTCAAAAAGCTAGGGTTTGGGGTTTTTTTTTTTTTTTAATTCTTTTTATACGGGGTGTTGTAGTTCTTAATTTGAGCTTTTAATAAATATTGAGTGGTAATATGTTAGAGGTTATACACCTTGGCAAATGCCTAGAGTATGGTTTTCTGTGTAACTAATGAAGTATAGGTGGAGTTAACACATTTTTATGAGATTTAAGCTGTCTAATGCAGTTGTGTTCTGGAATAGCATTCCTCTTCTACTCTAAGGTGAGCAGAGTGAACATCCATTAACTGTACAGGATTCTCTTCATTAAATAAATAAATAAACAAAACAAAACAAAAACCCTGCTTATTCACAGAGATAAATACTGAATCCAGAAATGCATTTTATATACATTTATGTAGGGATCCCTGGGTGGCACAGTGGTTTGGCGCCTGCCTTTGGCCCGGGGCGCGATCCTGGAGACCCGGGATCGAATCCCACATCAGGCTCCCGGTGCATGGAGCCTGCTTCTCCCTCTGCCTGTGTCTCTGCTTCTCTCTCTCTATGTCTATCATGAATAAATAAATAAAATCTTAAAAAAATATATATATATATACATTTATGTATATAATGTATGTATCATAACCAACTTGTGTTTATGCAGGGAACACAAAGTTGGTTTAGCATTCAAAAACTCATATAATTCATACATGAACTAGAGGAGAAATCTATATAATCATCTCATTAGATGAAGACAAACATTTAATGAAGTTGAACACTTATTCATGATAAAAAGTTATTAAACTAGAAATACAAAAGTTTATTAAACTAGAACTTTCTGTTTTCTTTTAAATTAGAACATTCTTAACTTGATATGTGAAGCTAACAGAAGTCTATCAAACATTATGTTAAGTGGTGGAATGTTAAAATCAAGAATTTCCTTTAAAATAAGAATTGTTAACATTTCACTATTTAATGTGCTATAACCACTCTATTCAACGTTTTCCTAGAGGTCCTAGCAAGTACCAGACAAGCAAAACAATAAAATAAAAATAAAAAAATAAAGAGAAAAGCAAAATTGTTATTATTCACTGATAATAAAATTGAATATATTAAAAACCCCTCAAGAATACAGATTATTAGAATTAATAAGTTTAGCAGGATGGATGTCTCCAAGAATCACTACACATCAGTTAATTCTAACAAACAGAAAATATAATTTTTGTACAAGTGATTTATAGTGATTTATAAAGCAACAGAAAATATAAATAGCCAGTATGAATTTAGCAGAAGCAGCTCAAACACCACAGTAAGACATTCAAGAAGACCTATATAAATTGCCAGACTGAGGAAGCCTCAATATTATAAAAATGCCATAATGCCAAACTAACCTATGTTTTCCATAGTTCTAATGAGAATTTGAACAGGTCTTTTTAGTTTAGTTTTGTTTTGTTTTTTGGTTTTTGGTTTTTTTTTTAAGAACTTGGCAAGAACTTTCTAAAATGTATGTAGAGGAACAGCTTGGCCCAGAATAGTCAGGATGCACTTGAGCAAGGACAAGGTAAAAGAGCTTGTTCTCTCAGATGCCAAAATTCATTTATAAAGTAATAGTGATAAGATAGTGTAGTGTAGCTCAGCAATTGACAAGTAGACCAGTGCAACCGAGTGAAATCTAGAAACAGACTGACATATTCATGCCAGTTTGAGACTAATACATAACTAACACTGCAGATTAGTGAGGAAAGTACGGACTAACAAATGGTGGGGGGAAAATTGACCATATGAAAAAAATGGAATTGGATTTGACCTCATATCATTCATAAAACAGATTCTAAATGGGTTAAAGCCTCAAATATGAAAGGTAATGTTCCTAACTTCTTGAAGAAAATGTAGGAGAATGTTTATATGATTTAAGACACAAAAATTCCAAATCATAAAAAGTTTGTTAAATTTGACCGCAGTAATTGATCTTTGAAAGACACACTATACTGTTTTTCTAAGGAACATTGAAAAACATGCCAAAAATTGGGAGAAGATATTTGTAGCCTGTTTAAGAAAAAAGGTTGTTATCCAGAATATACTAAGAACTCACAGTTGTGATCATAGGAAAACACAACTAACTTAATAGAAAAATGGACAAACACACAAGCAATCAGTTCACAAAAAAGTAAAACCCGGAGTTTGGTAAACATAATATTCAACCTCTGAGTAAAAATAAAATAATTTGCAAATGTAAAGTTCCACAGTAATATGTGATAGCCAACATGAAGGAAAACTCATACAGCCATTTTGCTAAAGCGATTTGGTATTATCCAGTAAAATGGAAGAAATGCAAATTCTATGGCCCACTAAGTTTACTTCCATATGTGTATATATGCTTCCAAAAGTTCTTGAAACGAGTACCAAAAGACATGTTCAAAAATGCACAGCAATATTGTTCATAGGAATTGCAGAAAACAGTGAATTAATTCTAGTCCTACCTATCCACATAATGTTTAGCAAACAAAAAAACAATTTGCAGAATATTGTATACAGTTTATTACCATGTATATAAACTTAAAAAGCAAGCAAAATTAATCTATATTGTTTAGGGATACTTTTGTGAATAAGTCGGAGAAAAAATAGGGGCTACAACTAGAAATGAGACATAAAGAGGGCTTCAAAGGTACTAATTTAACTTTTTAGGCTGGATGGTAGGAACATTGGTCTCTTTTTCCTTCTTTTTCTATATAACTTACACATATGGAATAATTTTTTGCATATAAAATATATTAAAATAGAAATGTTTAAGTAGCTTAAATGAAAGATAAACCACAAAAGACTTTTGGGGGCTTATAACACTTAGTATTTAATAAGGGGGGAAAAGCCAACAACACCAAGAGACATTTATAACAATAAGGGGGTTCCCTAGGTCACTGGTCTTCTCCAAGAAGTCATATTTTCTGCTCAGGCTGTAATCAGGTGTTGTCTTTGTCCTTTTTGCTTTTCCCAGAGCCCTCAATGTTAGTGGCTCTTTTCAGATACCTGTGGATATGAAGCCAGGCTAGACCCCTACCACCACGTCTGATTTATTTCCTGATGGAGTCTGAGAGTACATTAAGCATTCACTTTTAGCATTGGAACCCAGAATTTTAAAATAAGGTTAAAGGCATGATTAAAGCCAGAATTCATTAAATGGAAAGTCATTAAAAGGAAAGTGAATGCTTGCACTACATTATCAAGAGTGTCTTATAGAAGAGCATTAGATACAGAGCAATGAGGTAATTATTCCATGCTGTCACATTGTTTAGTTCTAAATTGGGGCAGGAGAGAATTCTAGAGTGGATTCATGCTTGTTTTTATCATGCATACCAATATAAGTTCTTGGTAAACTTTCATCATTTTCATTTTTCCTGAACAAATTGTTTTCAGTAACTTTTAATCCTCAATAAATAATTTTGACCATGAAATATTATTGAATTGCACTAATTAAAGGGTGAACATTCCCGGTAAATCACTATGGAAAATTTTAATGAACAAGCCAAATGAATGAGAAATCAATACTTATTGATTGTTTTCTGGCATATCATTAGAGCCAAAATCTGTTCTCTTACGCAAAAAGCAAAGCACCTAAATTACCTGTCTAGTTTTGTGCAAGTTTTGCATCTGTCTTTGTGTAAGTCATTAAGAGTTTTGTTGCCAAATCAACGAGGCATTCAGAAGGAGGTATTCAGTTGCAAAATGAGAACTCTCCTTGGGTCCTATTTCTTACTGCCTCTTTGTAAGTTCACAGAAGTCACCAGACCCTTCAGTCCTACTGAGGTATGCATTAGTACTAGAAGATATCTAAAGTTGTTTTGATAGAAAACAAGCTTTTTTTGTCAGAATGAGCTTAAGCTTAGTAGTTTTCTGTCCACTTTAGGGAAAGCAGGCCGCTTTTTCTTTTATTTTGATGTTTAAATTTTGTTTGCTTGGAATTGAACTATAAGGTAAGATGATGATCTGGAAGATAAGACTTTTTTTTAAAGATTTTATTTATTTGAGAGAGAAAGAGAGTGTGTGAGCAGGAGAGTGGGGCAGAGCAGGAGGGAAAAGAAGAGGGAGAGACAGAATCGCAAGCGGACTCCACACTGAGCAAACAAGAGCCTGCTGTGGAGGCTCGATCCCAAGACCCTGAGATCATGACCTGAGCCAAAGCCAAGAGTCAGACGCTCCACCGACTGAGCTACCCAAGTGCCCTGGAAATAAAGACAATTTTAACCTGAATGTGGGATATAGCTCCTTTTCAAGGAAACTTTACAAGATAGCTATATTCAGAAGTGTTTCTTATATTTTATAAGTAATGCTCTGGTTCACCATGAAATTCTAATTATATAGATTGGGAGATAGTGTATAGTTAAGATAAAATTGACTGGAAGAATAGGCTAGGAGGATGCAAAAGAAGATGCTGTGCGAGTGGTTTGTAAATGCAGTGCATGTTGGTAGGCTTCTGTGAATTTTTCAGGGTAGACCACAGATTTCACTTATGCTGTCTACTGGCCAAGAGGGAAATAGGATTAATCATGGTGTCACAGCCTCTTTAAAATTAAAACCAAGCAATAAACAGCTATTTCTGGAATTAAGACCAGAAAATGAAGTGGTGTGTATGGTTCTGAACAATGTTCCAACTATATTGTTTCAGCAGTTATGAGATCCTTAGGGTTTTTTCTGTTAATGGAGGACACTAATATCAAGTTATGACTGAATCTCAGTGGATGTGAAGTAATATTCTACTTCAATACTTTATACTAATTATGTCTGAGAACCTATAGAAAATGCCACAAATTAGGAAACTTAAGAAATATAGACACGGAAAACTCTATTGCCTGTGAGTTTCATGATGATAATAGGGCCTTATGACTACCCAGAAGAGTCATTCAGATATTTATTTTGATTTTACAATTAATGTTTGATTTATTCAAGCTTTATACTTTATACTAATTATGTCTGAGAACCTATAGAAAATGCCACGAATTAGGAAACTTAAGAAATATAGACACGGAAAACTCTATTGCCTGTGAGTTTCATGATGATAATAGGGCCTTATGACTACCCAGAAGAGTCATTCAGATATTTATTTTGATTTTACAATTAATGTTTGACTTATTCAAGCTACATTATCAAAAACTTAGTTCTTTAAGTTTTTATATTTGATCTGCAAATCACTGTTAAAGGATCTTTGAATAATATTTTATTCCTATTTATAAACTTAGCTAATTAACACCTACAAACATTTTAAATTGCATTTAAAAATTCATTAATATTTTATTTCCTTTTTAACTACTATTCATAGTGACTGATAGTCTTTGAAAGTACTTAAGAAATTCTATCCACCTATTACACTACACTTACAAGTAGTGTAGCCTTTGAGTTTTCTTAAGCCTTCTAATGCTCTGTGTACATAATTAAGTCTTCCCATGGTTGAAAGATACTTTCCAATTAAGGAAGCCAACAACTGTTACTGCAAGTAACAGATTATTTCCTACCAAAAGCCTAAGCTCTGAATTCTCTTTCTAGTAATTGAGGAAACTATTATATCATGATATATCATTTGGAGGGTTGCCTACTTAGCATGCTTGGGATTACTAATATTCAGAGATATTTTTTTGTAGGCAACTTTGAATGACAACACAGAAGTTTGTTTATTTTTTTTAATACTTTATTTATTTATTCATGAGAGACACAGAGAGAGAGAGAGAGAGAGAAAGGGGGGGGCGCAGAGACACAGGCAGAGGGAGAAGCAGGCTCCATGCAGGGAGCCCGATGTGGGACTCAATCCCGGGTCTCCAGGATCACACCCTGGGCTGAAGACAGGCACCAAACCACTGAGCGACCCAGGCTCCCAAGTTTGTTTATTGTTGTCATGTCAGAGATGCTATAATATCAAGAAGAGGACATTTACATATCCCACCTTCCTAGACCCAACTTACATACAAGACCTCATGGTCCTACTCACAGAAGTCTGCCCATTTGATTAGTTTTTACAATTTTCAAATTTTAAGACTTTTCTATCAGATTCTAAAGATGTTTGACAGTGAAGGAATCCTAAGATATTGAATATCTTTCCCTGTTGTCTAAGCAAAATTCTGTATCCTTTCATATTCTCATAATCGACGACTCTGACAAGTGTTACAAATGATATTTGCTGGAATTAAGGATATCTCACATAGTTTTTTTCTGACTTATAGCCACTATCTCCACGGGCAGTCTAGTGGCATTGTGTGACTAAAGAGTCAGGGGCAATGGAGTTGGACCCCCTCTGCCCTCTTGAGAACAGGGAGGTAGGTTAGCCATAAGCTGAAGAAGTCTATGTTGGGTATCACACTGCACTAGAGAAACAGTACACTAAAACAGATCACCAAATTATGTTTCAAAGGCCACACAGATAGTTTTGTGACTGCATTTATTGATAAAGTGGTAAAAATGGAATTTTTTATTATTTTTGGAACATTAACAAATGAAATGTATAGTTCATACAACAGTAAACTCAGACGTACTTAAAAGATTAGGAAACAGCAGTAATCTTCTACTTGTTCTGAAACTGTAAGAAATCAGTCTCCTAAAATTTCATAAATACTACTTGGGGTATAAAGTTTATCAGCTTTTAGGTGACTATAAGGAAAGCAACTAAAATAATAGAGTTCAGGGTGAGAGTTGTCTGTGGGTGGGTTCTTAAGTAAAGTACTATCATAAGATGAGACGAAGTTGTGTAACTTGGTCTCAAATTACCGTAACTGATTCAATACATCTTCCCTGTACAATACTAAAACAAAGTAGTGACTGGAAGCTAAGCCATAGGGGCCCTAATCAAGCTAGCTCATCTGGCAGTTAGTAGAGTACCAAGGCAGGCAAACAGTCTCCATAGACGTAATTGAAAGAGCAGCCTTCTCACGTGGGGCAGGCTGATAGTCACATGGATTTTGACAGTTTCCTGGACTGATACCAACATCTGGGAATCCTGAGTCCAAAAACACCAGAGCTCTCGGATTAGAAAGGAATTAAGATGTCTGTAAAAGAAAATGTACTGAATCTGCTGGTTGTTTTCTTTTTGCTAATTTTAAATATATAAGTAATATATAAATGCAAAAAATACATATATTAAAAAAAATGTTTAACATTACAATTAAGATTAAAGTATCTGTTGGCCAAGATCTTCAAATCTAATACCTTCTTTGGAGGTAAGCACCATTGTCAGTATGAAGTAGATTCCTCCAATTCTTTCTCTGTTAAATCACATGCATCTATTTATCACTAGAAAATATATTTTATGTTGCTCTTTTTAAAATATTTAGAAGGAGTGTACATATGGTTTTGCAACGCGTTAGTCATCTAAGAATATTTTGCTGACCTTTCCATGTCAATAAGTAGATTCATTGACTGCTTATGTAACAGTCACTCTTCCAAGCACTTGTGTATCTATTAATGCATTTAGTCCTCACAGCAGTGAACTATTGGTACTATGTTACTATCATATCCATTTTGAAGTTGAGGATTTTGAGGGACAGAGAAGTAGGGAAATTGCCCAATTTAGTGGCAGAGCCACTGTTCTGGATTCTATTCGAGGAAGACTGATTCTAGATCACTGTCATGGAACTGTTTTACACCACCTCTCTGAGATACATAAACCTACCTCTGAGTGCAGTACGTACCAACCCAAAACCCATGGGCCCATCTTTCATGGGCCCAGATACTGTTCAAGTTTTATAAGGCTGCCAAGTGTGTCATGATGCTCAGCATTGTAGTTGATAACAGCATTAGTGTGATAGTTGAGGTAGGACTGTTTTTGAGGAGAATAATGCTCTAAGAATGCAGAGGGGGGCCCCCCTCATCATGCTGCTCCTTTCCCCTCCTTCCCTTGCTCTCTATATCTGATCTGTGGGCAGCATTCCAATTACGTCAAAAATAACGTCAATAAAGTGAAAAAAAATGAATGACTCACAGCATTACTGTAGGGAACTGGTTGCTGTGTAATATGATATATAACATTCTAATTTCACAGAACATTTTTCATAACAGCTGCTAAAATCATAATCGAATCCATTAAATTTTTTTAAAGGATGCAATTCGAAGCAATAATAAACTAGTCTTAAAATGCAGGTATATTGAGATGGAGTCCCACCAACGCAAAACTGCTCCATCCTTTACTACTTCATATCTTCTCTGTGTCTGCCTGTCTGTATTTATTAATCCACTTGAGTCTGTTCATCTTTTGAATTGCTAGCTGCATTTGAGTCAGAGATAGGCTTTTTTTTTTTTTTTTTCCAGAGACTGGAGGGTCTGAGAAAAAGAAGAAAGAAGGAATAGAGATGAAAAGGAAATTTGATTCTCTGATTCTTATGGAAAACAGAACGTGATGGCCTGGAGAGAAAGGGTAGAGGAAGGACCCAGGGTCTTGGGTTTATAAAAGCAGTGTTATATTATTGATTAAGGTATCTGCAGAGAGCGAATGACAGTGAGAGAACGCTACCACCTAGGTCCTTGCATTCAGTAGCACAGAACTTAGCAACATGGAGCCAGTTGGATTTCTTCTGTTGCATTGCCATCCTCAAAGCTGACAGCTAATTTTTTGATGTAAGAATTTTATTCCATGGATAACTATAAAACCAAGTAAAATACCTCAGGTTTTTTTCCTTCTTCAATACTGTATACTAACGGAAATTTGCAAAGTTAGTACCTGACCTGTATTTTTGTTTGGAACATAAAGTAAGACTAAACAAAGATTCAACAAAGGCAAAAGATTACTTGTGAAATTTATTTTCAGACTTGAGAGTGACCTTCCAGAAAAACGATAGGCTTTGTTTTGTTTTTTAAGATTTTATGTATTATTTATTTTAGAGAGAGAGGAAGAGAGCAAGTAGGGAGAGGAGCAGAGAGAGGGAGAAACAGACTCCATGCTGAGCACAGAGCCTGACTCCGGGCTGGATCCCAGGACCCCGAGATCAGGACCTGAGCCGAAATCAAGAGGCAGATGCTTAATGGACTGAGCCAGCCAGGCGCCCCAGGATGATAGGCTTCTGAGGACTGAGCTCTATCCCATCTCATCCATAGATTAACGGTGTGATGCAGTTAGTAAACAAGTTAGTAATCTTGAAGCCTTGGCTTTCCAATCTGGAAAAGAAGGCTGGACTAGAATCCTTAAGGTTCTTTTGAGTTGTAATACTCTAATTCTTACACAACATGATAGAGAAAGATAGCTTCTAGTTACCCAGCTACAAAAGTCCTATACACATTTTCCTTCTATTCCACACACCTCCTCTAACACTGCTAAAGGGGGATGTTGCCTGTGGTGTATTTAGTAGTTGATTCCTCTGGACCTCTTTCCTTTCAACTTCCTGCCATTGAAGTGAAAGCTCCCCGCTCTATTCCATTTTTCTGGTTCTTTAAAAACATGTATTCTCAGGGTGGAATATAAATTGCTGATTTGTAATTCATGAATCACTGCCATGGAGGGACCCCGAGAACTTTGTTTTCAGGGCCTCAAAAATTGTTAATTGTATGCGGTGTGTTGTTGGCCACTTGGATCATGGACTTAAGGCACTACTCTTCTAGATACCTTCATCTTTAATAGATGTAATTCTGTATGTGTGCTCCAGCAGTTTGTACCTACTCAGTGCTAGCTGATATTAAAGCAGATGTTCTAGATTGCTCTTTGGAGGTTGTTTGATATGAGTACCAGGCAAATTACTGACCAGTCATGGAGCCAGAAGTCCCAGAAGAAATTCTCTATACTCTAAACCTTGCCGATAAGTAGTTCTCATGTTCCCTCACTTTATTATTTGTTCAGTACCTACTGATGGAGTAGCTACTGCAGTCCTGGATATCGAGTGCTCTTGGTGGGTCCTTCAGGGCCAGGATTCTATTGAAAAAGGAGCCATGTAGAACAGGCTGTCTCCTTGAGTCTTCTGTCACCAAGTAACCAAAGCTGTTACAAACAGACCAAATAAGAAACCGTCTGAGAAATAGTTTTTTCTATAGTTTTCAAAATGCCTTCCTTCTTATGCTTTCTTAATACATATGTGAAAGATTAATAATAATACTTCCCATGTAGCCAGTTGGAGAAATGAACTTGCTAGATTAGCCACATTTTATGTGATTTTACAAACAAAAACACTGAACATTAAAATCTTTTTCTAGTAACTTGTTCAACCCTCGCTAAATTTGGAGGGTACAGACTCGTAGCCTGGGAGTCAAAAAAAGAAAAATCATGGCAGTTCATCAACTAGCTGTGCAGATGACGGCACATTACTCAGGTTCTCTGAACTTCAGGAGAGGATAAAACATACTTGGCTGCTCTGTTGCGTGGGGCTGTTTTAAGGAATACCTGAGATGGTGTGTGTGACCGACCATGCTTTCTGTTATAGAAAATACAGCCCCAAACCCAAGATAGATAAGCTGTGAAACGGGCTTGTATGACAGTATATCTAATTATATTATTGCTTTCATCTGTGTGGTGTTCCCACATTTTATATGTAAACAAGAGCTTGTAAGGTTGATTATCTCCCAATTATCACAACTAATGAACTCTTAATCGGCAGCTGCAAGTTTAGATTTTATTGAAAGGGAGAAATTAAAGTGATCAAGGAGATTATTTTTTCTCCTTTGACATGTAAACAATAAAGAGACTACTAATTAGAAAATATTTAGCTGTCCTTTATATATACCTGAATAGTCTGGCTTTTCTGAATATTCACTTTTCTTTCAAATACAGGAAAAGAAGAGTCAGAACATTCTGTAAATATTGTCATTCAGTGGATGTATCTCCTAGGGAAAATATATTTAATATAACTGTTAGAACCATATGCCAAATGCAAGGTTCCATAGGTAAGAGAGGCACAACCTGAGATGCTTCCTTGTTTTGGTCTTATAATATATTTACAGCACACCTTCATAATAACACGATGAAAAGGAATTTCCTGAAGTAATGCTACCGTAAGAAATTGTTTTATTCCATTAATATCAGTACATATTAATTTTCTGCAACTCCGTTATAGGCTTTGCTTTTAATAATTTAAATCCAGAAGCACTTAATTATTAATTCTGAAGCCATATGAACATTATGGCTTCATTTAATGACTGCCACTCTAAAAAGATAAAATATGATTGATGCTCAAGCTACATTATTTCTAAGAAGCAGTAGCATTCCAGATAAATTCAGCCAGAGAACAACTTCTCAGCCAACACCTTCACAGAGCTATGGGTAACCTTTACTTCTCCCCTTTGGAATGGTGACTTGGAGTTCTGTCTTGGTCTCTTGGGGGCAAGATTAAAGGTGGTAAGAGGCAGACCACAAGGACCACGCTGGCTCTTTGGATGTTACATTTTCTTGTTGCCCTGGTCATCTTTGGTTGGTTGGTTTCTGGCCACCTTTGGTTGCCCTGGTCACCTTTGGTTGATTGGATTCTTTTATAAGGCTTTGTACATTTCTCCTAAATCTCACTGATTTGTTTCTGGCGGCATATCAGACAGGCTGGCATGATTGTCACCTATTTTTTGCCTGTATTATTGATAACCTTGAGATCGTTGTTATCAGTGTCTGTGGTCTCTTTGTCCATCCTTTCCAAAGGTTTCTCTTGCTGATTATTTTGCATGATTCTTTTCTTAGACTTGAATGAGGCAGTCCCAGAGACAGAGCGCCTGGATTCAAAAGCACTAAAAACCCGAGCCCAGCTCTCCGTGAAAAACAGACGCCAGAGGCCCTCTAGGACAAGACTCTATGATAGTGTCAGTTCAACAGATGGGGAAGACAGTCTGGAGCGAAAGGTGAGCACCGTTGACTGGTTTCTGACTTGCAGTGTTGAGCTGTATCCTTGTTCCCACAGCTTATTGAAGATGACTTTTCTGCAACCAGATTCTGTGTAAACAGCTGATAGTTCACTGCTTTGTCTCCTAAATTCTTACTCAACTCGATATATTGTTGTAATTCAAATTATTTCTGTATCATTCAATGAACTAACCCAAAAGCATTATGAAATATTGTCATATTTCACGATGGTGCTTTTATGTTCAGGTATTGGTTTTACCTAGTGGGAAATAATGAATGTACAAGGAATTGTTTCTGTGTCTTAGGTGTCTGTGTTAGCTACAATGGTAATATGGTGAATTGTTGTAAACTATGCAGTCTCATCTGTAAACCAACAAAAAAAAATTGGTTTTTGAGGGATTTACTAAAATAAGTTCGGTCTGATTTCAAAGTACTCCATGGAGCTGGTGCATAACCTCCTTTATAATCTCTTATACCAACAGCCTTCAAACAGTTTCTATAACCACACGCACATTACCAAATCACTTCTGCCCAAGGGTTTGAGAACTTCTCCAGAATCAGATTCTGGTGCTCCATCCCTCACTCCGGCGGCTGGCAGTGTGCCCTTCTCCTCTGACCACGTAGCTGAATTTCAAGACGGACCACTGCACCCGGAAAAGGAGCCCTCCCCCTTTCTTTGGGGAGACACTTCACACTCCTCTCCTTCAAAATCTGATCATGATATAGAAGAATCTCCTTGCCACCATCAAGCCACCACCAAGAAAATACTACAGGAAAAAGGTACTCTTTATTTTTCTTGTTGTTTTTGCTTTTGTTTTGTCTGACTTCACTAATTCCTTGATTTGTGCAATATAAGAATAGCTTTTTTTGTCATAGTCGTAAGTCCTTTGTCTTAATATTGCTTTCTTTTTATGTTGTGGGATAAGAGCCCATGCCTCTCCCATTCATTCATTTATTCATTCATTCATGTATTTATCTATCTTTTCCTACCAGGTTAGTATATTTACTTCTTCAGTTCTCTACAAGTTTACTACTGTTAGGGAAATGCTTCAGGAGGCCTACTAGAGGGTTTTTAGAATAGAAACCCAGAGTTTCAATAAACACTAACATGCTCACATTGGAAAAAAAATGTGTATAATATATATGTAAAAATATATAGGTATATAATATCTATAAATATATAGAAGATATGTAAATATCTTCGTGTATATATGAAGATGAAAGCAATACAGGTTTTAAGCCATTAATTGGTTTTTCTTTAGAAGAAATTTTTACAGTAATGATTCATATTGCAAAAATTGTGACAGGAGAGCTATGATAAAGATAATGCAGGGAGATTAATCAATTAAATTTTAAAATAGGTTCCTTGAATTAACACCAGAATTTCATAGGGATGTCAATAGATTTTTGTCATTTTAATTTATAGAAGTAATAAATTCTCATTAGACAAGTTAAATGATACAGAGAGTTATAAAGATTAGGTTCATTCTTTTCCTACCATGTCTGATGTGTCCCTTTAGAGTAAACAAGTAAATTTGAGTACATTATCTTTCACATGTGAAATACACATAAGTCATGCACATGCGTGTGTGTGCGTATAGGTGTAAAAACAAAAATACTTTTTGGTATATTTGTGTTTTGTGTAATTTTTTTTTACAAAAATGAATCATGTAAGTCACATGACTCTGCGTTTGTTTTATACATAATAATATTTTATGGACATCCTCTACAGCAATATACACAAATTTAAATGACAAGAGAATCTTCTGTAGTGAGCCTATAATATAACTGAGGCAACTCTTCTAATATTGATGGACATTTGGGCTGTATTCTGGGAGGTTTCTTTTTGTAGTTCTGCCTGTTTGTGTATCACTTTGAAAAAAAATTATAACAAGCATCTGTATATTTTTATATACTGACGCTTATTTTTGTAGGAACATTTTCAAAAGTTGAATTGATAGAGTATATTGTACTCAAGAGAAAAATGTATAGCTTTAAATTCTTTTATTACTAAAAATAAAGGCTGAAAATAAGTAAAATATATATTTTAAATAATGGGAACAGAACAACCAAAAAGCAGAAAATAGAAAGGAGTGTATAAAACATATAAGC
Organism: Vulpes vulpes; assembly: GCF_048418805.1. Taxonomy (NCBI): domain Eukaryota; kingdom Metazoa; phylum Chordata; class Mammalia; order Carnivora; family Canidae; genus Vulpes; species Vulpes vulpes. The sequence continues at coordinate 85,658,997 of NC_132786.1, forward strand.
TGAATTTAATTTCTATTGAAATAAAAGGCCTATTCTTAATTGCCCTCTCCTCCCAAAAATATAGTAAAATTGTGTGAATTATTCCAGCTAATAATTCATACGATTATTGTTTGTGTGAATTATGATAACAGTTGTTTGCACGTGTCCGTTGGAAGGACACATTAAGAAAAAAAATAGAGAAAAAGACAAAAAAATGTAGCACTGGAAATAAGAGATGGATTAAAAGAATTAATTTTTTAAAGATGTGAACTCAGTAGATTTAAAAATCTAGTGGAAATGGAGTTTCCTACAAAATTAGTCTATTCAAATTGTCTATGAAGATAACTTGGATAAACCAATAATCCCAGAAATGTGAAATGTGTTTTTATAAAAGCTTCCATTTAGAAAGTCACCAGAGCCAGGTGGTTTTATAACTGAATTCTCCCTAACCTATAAAAAAAAAATAGATAGGCTCTGTTTTATGATAGCTATTCGAGGTAGGGTGTTTCTCATTTATTTAAGTAGCAAGAGTCCTAAAAACACAGTAAAGGCTGTGTGGAAAAAAGAAATCTTATGCATGTAGATTCATCTTAAATATGATGCTAATCAATTGAATCCAAGAGTGCAAGTTAATTATATTCCATAATCAGGTAGCATTGATTCTGAAAATATAAGAATAGTTCAACATTAGAAAATCTAACAATATAAATCATCATATCAACAAAGGAAAGGTAAAGTGTTATAATACTAATGGAAGTCGAGAGGCATTTGATATAATCCTTCAGACATTTTTAGTAAAACCTTATTAAAATAAAAATGGAATTAGAAAAATTTTTCTGAATATGACTGGTTACTTAAAAGCAATCAACCACTAAATAGTGAATCTTAAGCCATTTGCACAAAAATTAGGACTAAGACATGAATGCCAACTATCACGATTTTCAAGTCTGTTTTTGAGAATTTTCTAATTGCAGGAAGATAAGAACATCAAATAATCAGTGCAAATTTGAAACAGAAAAGACAAAATATCTTTATTTAAGGATTATGTGAATATTCATCTAGAAGATTAAGTGGCCAGATATAAAATAAATATATAAAATCAATATCTTGACATGTGTAAGGTGAAATGTCTGCAACTTACTTTGAAATGCATTTGAAAATTAATGGGTTAATGGATGACTAGAGGGATGGATATGTGATAAGGCAAATGTAGTAAAATGGAAATTGTAGGATATAGGTAATGGATATACATTTGTTCACTGTAAAAAATTTTTATCTTTTGAAAAAAAAAACAGTGGCAGAAAGAAATGTCGTTGGTCTGTACTGATCGAAAGATTTGATACAACAGATATTTTGTGAACTTAATGAGCTGATCCTAAAATTGTAAGAAAAGGAAAAAGGCCAGGAATACCCAAGAATCTTAAAGAAGAATAAAGTAGAAGATCCTGATACCTGGAATTATTAATAAGCCACAGAATTAATTCTGTATATTATTTGCACAAAGGTTTAGAGATTCAGGAATAAAATAAAGAGCATGAAAGCAGATTATACACATTTCATATACTATGACAGCTGGATCAGTGGACAAAGAATAGAGTTTTTAACAAACTGTTCTAGGACAACTGGTTATACCAATTTTAAAAATTTATATTAGACCCTCCCCATCTCATACATTGTAAAACAATCCATTCAAGGTGGATTTAAGACTTAACTGGAAAATGCAAACTATAAAACTTTTAAAAGACTGTATAGTATTTTTTTTTTTTACTTCAAGGTAGGGAAGGATTCCTTAAAAAAGACACAAGAAAGAAAAAAAAAAACATGAAGAAATCTAACATCAGATTTCTCAAACACACAACAAAGAATCCCACAAAATAGAAGCCATTTACTACCTGTGTAAGTAATGTAGAGTTAGCATCTACATTATGTAAATAGCTTGTATAAATTACTTAGAAAAGACAAATAATATGAGAGATAATATATAATGTCCTGAACAGGTACTTCATAGACAATGAAAGCCAAAAGGCCAAAATATTTATGAAAGGTGTTCCACTGCATAAGTAATCAGGAAAGTATGAGGTAAACCACATGAAATACCATTCTAACTTAACCAGATTGCCATAAATATTAAAGTCTGATGTTACCAAATGCTGGAAGCTATGTGATACACCCAGAGACTAAAGAATTTTCATTGTGCTGGTGGAAGTTTAAATTGGGGCAGGCTCTTTGGAAACAATTTGGCATTGAGTTAGTGAAGTTGAAACTGTGCATGCCCTATGGCCCAAGCAGGTCAATTGCCTACTAAGAATCTTGTACAAGGGTATTCATTGAAGCCCTACTGTGTGATAAAAAAAAAAAAAAACCTGGGAAAATCTAAAAACTGCTGATTACTAGAATAATCACTAGTAGAATGGTTAAATCAATTGTAGTATATGCATATGATGAATCCCTGCAGCAGGGAATGAATAAATCATACTGAAAGATGACAACAGGGGTGAATCTCTGGAGTAAGCATTAAGAGGATAAACCAAATTGCAGAAGAATACGCATGATTCTATTTAGATAGTGCTAAAAAAATTAGTAAATTTCTTAAAGATACAAACAAAATGTTGAGGTTGTAAGTGGGAATGACAAAAGTCAGTTACTTGGTGGGGAGTGTCCAGGAACTGAAATGGGGAAGGACATACTGGGGACTTCGTAAGTATAAACTGTGGTGAGGGTTGGGGAGATAAATGAAATGGGTGTTTGTTTTATAAGATTTTCTTTATACTCTACAACTATCTGATAAATACTCTTGGTTACAGTAGTCAATAAGCATATTGAAGGACCCCATACAGAAAGTTAAATGATAGACTTTAATATACAAGTAGCTTCAAAGAATTTTTAAAAAGTCCAAAATTGGCAAAGAAAATAAACCATTGGTTCACTGAAGAGAAAATTCACATTACTTATAGGAAAAGATGATCCACCTCACCAAAGATCAGAGAAATGATCATTTAAATCAGATACCCACTAGATTGCCAAAACTTTTAAACAATTCCAACTAGTGCCAGCAGTGGTGTGGGATACACACATACGTTGCAAGTGTGATTGTACATGACTGTATTTTTTAAAAGTGCATACTCATCTGTCTCTACCAGATCAAAAATTATAATCTTTCTAAAAATACTTTGTGAACTAGAAATACATTTGTTTGGGGGGTCAATCTGTTTTTAACTCTTGATAAGGACCATTGCTTTATTTCTGATCTTTTCCCTTTGGTTTCCTTTCCTGAGCCTATTGATTGCTGGAATTATCTTCCACAGACTGGTTCTAAAAACAGCTGTTCTAGAAGTTTGGGAGTAAAAAATAAGTACTTAGAAAGTTTAAAAAAAATACTAGTAGGAGCAAAAGAAAATATGTCAAGCCTGCTAACTCATCAAAGATAG